>NW_022589711.1:61814053-62277685 GCF_004348235.1 Phoca vitulina | reverse complement strand
ATTGAATGTGTAGATCGCTCTAGGTAGCATTGACATCTTCACAATATTTGTTCTTCCAATCCATGAGCATGGAACGTTTTTCCATTTCTTTGTGTCTTCCTCAATTTCTTTCATGAGTATTCTATAGTTTTCTGAGTACAGATCCTTTGCCTCTTTGGTTAGATTTATTCCTAGGTATCTTATGGTTTTGGGTGCAATTGTAAATGGGATCAACTCCTTGATTTCTCTTTCTTCTGTCTTGTTGTTGGTGTATAGGAATGCCACTGATTTCTGTGCCTTGATTTTATATCCTGCCACTTTACTGAATTCCTTATGAGTTCTAGCAGTTTTGGGGTGGAGTCTTTTGGGTTTTCCACATAAAGTATCATTTCATCTGCAAACAGTGAGAGTTTGACTTCTTTGCCAATTCGAATGCCTTTTATTTCTTTTTGTTGTCTGATTGCTGTGGCTAGGACTTCTAATACTATGTTGAATAGCACTGGTGATAGTGGACATCCCTGCTGTGTTCCTGACCTTAGGGGAAAAGGTCTCAGTTTTTCCCCATTGAGAATGATATTCGCTGTGGGTTTTTCATAGATGGCTTTCATGATATTGAGGTATGTACCCTCTATCCCTATACTCTGAAGAGTTTTGATCAAGAAAGGATGCTGTACTTTGTCAAATGCTTTTTCTGCATCTATTGAGAGGATCATATGGTTCTTGTTCTTTCTTTTATTAATGTATTGTATCACATTGATTGATTTACGGATGTTTAACCAAACTTGCAGCCCAGGGATAAATCCCACTTAGTCGTGGTGAATAATCCTTTTAATGTACTGTTGGATCCTATTGGCTAGTATTTTGGTGAGAATTTTTGCATCCGTGTTCATCAGGGATATTGGTCTGTAATTCTCCTTTTTGATGGGGTCTTTGTCTGGTTTTGGGATCAAGGTAATGGTGGCCTCATAAAACAAGTTTGGAAGTTTTCCTTCCATTTCTATTTTTCGAAACAGTTTCAGAAGAATAGGTATTAATTCTTCTTTAAATCGTCTTTAAATGGTTTTTAAATGGTCCGGGCTAAGTAATCTGCTCAGGTTTGCTTTAGGGAGTTTTTGTTCCCTACAAGCTTTCCGTACAGCTTTGGAGGATGAGAGTGAAAATGGCAGCCTCCCAATCTCCGCCCCAGAGGAGCTGAGAACTCGGGGGCCCCACTCCTCAGTGAGCCCCCAGAGAAAAGCAGTCAGTCACTCCCATCTCCCCAGTCTCCGGCCGCACTCCGCAATCACCCGGCCAGTGATCGAGCGTTTCTATCTCTGGCACACTGCCCCGTGTGGGGTCTCCAAACCCAGCAGATTCCTGCTATACGCTCCCGCGCCACTCCTCCCAGGGGAGGAAGGGGAATCTCCCCGGATCTCCCTCTTGTTGGGTCCCTGCTGGAGGAGCAGGGGCCCAACTGTGCCACGGATCATGGTTTATGGCAACCCCGAGCTGAGAGCCCGCTTCTCAGCTCCGTCTCTGAAGCTGGCTTCCCCGATCCGATACCTGGGAGCTCTGCCGCACTCAGGCACCCCCGGTCTTTCTGTGACCCCGAGGGTCCTGAGACCACACTGTCCCAGCGAGGGTTCCACCCCCAGCTTAGCCACTGGAGCGACGTCCCTCGGCGGAGCCAACTTCTAAAAGTTCTGATTTTACGCTCTGAGGCTCTATCACTTGCCAGAAGCAGCCGATGGAGGCCCCTTCCCCCGCCGTCTATCTTCCCGAATATCGCCTCAGATTCACTTCTCCGCACATCCTACCTTCCAGAAAGTGGTCGCTTTTCTGTTCAGAGAGTTCTTGCTATTCTTTTCTTTGATCTCCTGTTGAGTTTGTAGGTATTCGGAATGGTTTGATCCCTATCCAGCTGACTTCCTGGGACCAGGTCTCCTACTCCTCCGCCATCTTGCGCCTCCCCCTCCTTCTTCATTATTTATGTTCTGCATTGGTATGGAGATATTTAAGGTCACAAGTGTTTCTAATGACCCTCTTCCTTATTTTCTCCAGTGAAAATGAATCTTTTCTACTACTGATCAGTCAGTGTTAGACCTGTTATTCTATATTATTTGGATTTAAAATTTTTTTAATAAACATTATCTCTATCTCTAAACTCCTTTTAAATTTGACTGTCAGAAAATTCTGCAGGTTTCTTTCTAGGTTTTGCAAAATATATTCCAACTTTTCCCAGGTGCCCAATTAGTCTGGAAAGCCTATTTCTATCTCCTGATACTATATATTAAGTTAGGTATTCACTAGTAATATCTCCCTTTTTTTCACCATTTGAGTTTCAAGGATTCTAAAGTCATTTATCAAACATTCTATTTTTTTTTATTTCCCTTATCACCAAAAATGAATAATGGTCAGTAGTTTCAATGTCTTTCAGGTTTTCTGTCTTCTTAGTAAATCTTCATGCAGCTACAGGCGTATTCATCTTTAATAAAGAGTAAACAAACATCCACCATTAAAACCTTTTCCTAAGTCATCAGGGGCTTTCTTTTTTTTTCCCTCCTTTATCTTTTTTTTTCCTTTTTTTTTATTATGTTATGTTAATCACCATACATTACACCATTAGTTTTTGATGTAGTGTTCCATGATTCATTGTTCATCAGGGGCTTTCTTAAACATATTAACTCTTCTGAATTTCTAATGCTAATTTTTAAATATGAAAACAATTTTAGTGAGGCTTCCAGTCACAGAATTATGGAACCATAATTAGAAGCCTTTGTTCTTTCTGCTATACCACACTATCACAGAACTTAAATAACTTCAGGCCTCAAACTCTTAAAAATCTAGTTAGAGACCAAAAGTAATACACATGGAGTAAATAATGAAGAATAAAAGACTATAAATTATATTACACTAAGTTGTAAAAACCATTATAAACTAAATAAGGTCAGTGCAAAAACATGGATACAATAGTGTAGGACAAAGATTTGTACAGACAGAAGAGATTAGGAATGATGTCATTAAGAAGGTGGAATTTTAACTGTGACTTCAAGAATGGTCATCATTCAGTAGGCAATAGCTTAGAGGAAGGTTTTCCCGGAAAGTTAAGACATATACTAGAAATATTGATGACACATTCCTAAGAGGACACAGCCTAACAAGATCAGAGGGCATGTATTGTTACCAATGGTATTTTCTAAGTACAAATGACTCACAATATGGTGGACCTTGAGGGTCATACATTGGAATGAGCATGGCACAGCACAGTGTTTCCCTAACTGAAACTCTACAAGCATAGCCTCAGTAGTCTACAAGTTTTCCACACAAATTTTTAAATGTTATGTTTTTCACTTATTTGATTATCTAAGCAAAATTTATAGTTGGTGTAGATTTATCCATATGACCACCTCAATACCAAGTATTGAGAAGAGATTTCAGCACCCACATCTGTGTATGTATGTGATTATATTGGTGCAAATTACTTTAATTATTGAGGGTTCCTGAGAACAAAATAGAAGTTGACTCAATACATAAGTGATGTATTCACACCAAACAAGGTCTAAAAGGTTCATAGAGTAATGTATGAATAAAGGTTCTGAAGCAATTCAAATGGAAAAAAAATGATATCACACAGTGACACAGGCATAACAATACAAAAGAGCTATCTCTAAAATCAATACTATATTCACATGTTAAGCAGAGATTTGGTTTCAGCAAAACATATGTCTCATTAAATTTATGCTAATTGAAATTTTACTAAATTTTCAGTTTTGTTTATATTAAATTTATAAAATTTGTTTTTATTCTTATATAAGAACTATAAACATAAATGGATTATATATAGCTTTCTGTATATTTATTTTAATTTAATAAAAATAAGTGAAATCAGCACTGACTGGCCATCTAATGAAAAATGTTCTTGTCTTTAAAAACTAGTCTACTTCAGGAACTGGAAATGTATAGCTTGATTTGAGTGGTAGTTAACTGGATGAACATATATTAACAAATTCACTGAACTGAACACTTAATATCTGAATACTTTACTGTAGCTATATCACACACCTCAATGAAAAAGTGAAAAAAAAGCCCAAACAAACAAAAGTAGTCTGTATATTTCCTCTGTTTGAGGAAATATTGGTACAGCAGCAATAGACAGGTTTAGCTCCTACTTGCAATTCTATCACTTAGTAGCTAGGTAACCTTGGACAGACTTCTTAACCCGTATAAGCCCCATTTTGTCCAGCTGTAAAATGAGGATAAAATAGATTCTTGTAAAGTGTTGTAAGGGTTATAGGGAAATTTTGTAGATAAAATACCAAAACAGACGTAATAAATGGTGCTCATTAAATAATAGTGATAAAAGAAAAGAAGGAAGGGGGCATGGGAGGGAGAGAGAGGGAAAGAGAGAGAAGTAGGAAAGAAGAGGGGGGAAACAAGCAAGGTTTGGTTTAACATGATACATGCATGCATGCATATGCACACATACAACCACATGCACATGCATGATTCTGAAGGTTTTAAGCAAAGGAGGAAGGTGATGAAAGCAGTCCTTTAGAAACTGCAATGTGACAGTGTTATTGAGGAAGGGTTAGAGTAGAAACCGAAATACAGGAAATCTACTAAAAATTCATCATAACTTGCAACAACCAAATTGTATAAATCAGTAAATTACATGTCCTGCAGTAAGCTTTAAGAGAGCTTCAAAAACTATTTAGTCTATCTGGATTTTTCTCCAAAGTTAAAAAACAAAAACAAAAACATTTATTTAGTCCTATTTGCTATAGAACTAATAAAAAGCATCATGATTCTGTCTTTTCAGGAACATATGAGCTACATGGATAGATATGTCAAACAAATCATTAAGGTTTAAAAATTACATATTCATTTTAGATTCAAGTAAAGAAATAATGGCTTTGGATCTAAAAAACCCAGGATATCCATAGTCAGCCCTGTTCAGATGCCAGAAGAAGGGGAGGGCTGTTTCAAATAAGGTGGTCAGCGAAGGTCTCTATGAGAAGATTTCATCCAAGTAGTAGAAGAAGAAGCTAGCCAAATGGATGCTTGGAGGAAGAACATTCCTATAGAAAGGAGCGAGCCTGGTGTGTTCAAGGAAAAGCAAAGAGCAGAATGAGCTAAAGAAAAGGAATAGCAGAAAATGAGATCAGAAAAATTGTGAGAGATAAGAATTTTTAATTTGACTCTGAATGAGTTGAGAAACCATTGGAGAATTCTTAGCAAAGGAGTGACCTAATCTAACTTGAGTTCTTCAAAGGATTACTCTGGCTACTATTTTGAGACAAAACTGTAGGGGGCAGAAGACAGAGGGAGACAGACAGAGGGAGGGAGAACATTTGGTAAGGGGATTCATAAAAGTAGAAAGCTCACTGGCTTTCTTCTCTTCTCCCAGTAAAAGAGCCACTAAAGAACCACTCTTAAAGACTGAAAGAACCTTGGGGCGCCTGGGTGGCTCAGTCGTTAAGCGTCTGCCTTCAGCTCAAGTCATGATCCCAGGGTCCTGGGATCGAGCCCCACTTCGGGCTCCCTGCTCTGTGGGAAGCCTGCTTCTCCCTCTCCCACTCCCCCTGCTTGTATTCCCTCTCTCGCTGTCTCTCCCTCTGTCAAAAAATTAAAAAAAAAAAAAAAGACTGAAAGAAACTTAAGAAAGGGGAGACAAATATCTTACTTCTGGGGGAGGGGTTTGGCTGAACCATAAAACCCAGAGGACCATCTTGGTATGACCACCAAGGTTGGAACTCTGAGAAGGTTGATATGTGACCCCTAGTATGTGGGAATATTTGAGAACAGGAAGATGGATACTTCCCTCCCACATAAAAATATGAAGTGACTGGAGCTTCCAATGATGGCGGCAAAGAGAGAAGGAGGCAAGAGGGAACAGCCCACTTGTTTCCCATTGTTAAGGGAAAATACTGAATTCCTGTGAGCAAATGGGAAACCACAGAAGGTAACCAGGCTCAAGCTACCCTCGTAACCTAATTTAATGCCAGGAACAAAGAAACCCAGGATAAAGAGGGAGAGAGTATATCTCTAGGGGCAGAGGCTGAGGTTGGTTCATAAGAGCTCAGCCTGGGGGGCACCTGAGTGGCTCAGTCGTTAAGCGTCTGCCTTCGGCTCAGGTCATGATCTCAGCGTCCTGAGATCGAGCCCCGCATCGGGCTCCCTGCTCGGCAGAAGCCTGCTTCTCCCTCTCCCACTCCCCCTGCTTGTGTTCCCTCTCTCGCTGTGCCTCTCTCTCTCTGTCAAATAAATAAATAAAATCTTTAAAAAAAAAAAAAAAAAAAAGAGCTCAGCCTGGATACATGGTGCACAGTGCCTTCTTTATTGGGAGGCTTTTACAGCCAGGTTATGTACGATTTTTCACTTTTCCTATACTTTTCCTTCTCTCACCATCTACCCAAGAAAAAAACAAACAAAAGTAGAAAAGGGGGTAAAAAATAAAGAGATCTAATGAAAGAACAGGTTCTACCCCACCCTTCTTTATTTCATGAATGCTAACCCTTGCTATGCTCCATAAGCATACTGGAAAAAAATCATACCCAGAGGACTGCTTATCTTCAGAGCCAGCGCTACTCATTTCTCATTATAACCCAACTTGTAAGGACTCAAGGTAGTTTGCATAATATTTAGAGACACCATAGCCAATTATAGAAATGATTTTTTTTTCTAAATAGAACATAAAGAAGGTCATTCCTGTCTTCAATCTAAATGTTGCTGTCTTTGTTTGATCTTGACAGAAATTCATCTGCAACTGCTTGCATAAAGTATAACAATACTTTGTACCTGTGGGGAGCCAAAAAATGAGGCTTTAGAATTTCAGCTACTTAATACCCGTGCACAGAGAATCATATAAATAAATGACAGATAAATAAATGATATGTATATACATATATAGAATAAATGATAGAGGAGATCAATGATTATAGTGTATATTAATATACATGAATGAATATGGATACATTCATTCAACAAGTACATATTGAGTATTTACTATGTGGTGGGCACTAAGTATTAAGTATTATCTATAATCCAGTGGGAGAGGTAGATATTTTAAAAGTAAACACACAAATCATTATATAATTCTAAATTCAGATGAATACTATGAAGCCAAGGACAAGACACAGAGTAGTGACAGAGAACTCTTTACATTTGGGGGACAGGGGAAACTTCTCTGAGAAGTGACATTTAAGCTGATTACTGAAGGACAAAAAGGAACAGCAGATGAAAAGTTGGAGCAAAAGCCCTGCTATGGAAAAGAGCTTGGTGTTCATCAGAAATTTAAAGAGAGCCAGTACAACAGTATAAAATAAAGTTACATGGAAGGCCTAGCCTGTGCCTTATAGATGCTCAGGGCCTTTTAGATTTTCCAAAGCATTTGTTTGGATTTTATTCCACCTGTAATGAGAAAACTTTGATGGTTTTAAACTTTGAAGACCCATATTTTAAAAGATCACCTGGGCTGCAGGCTGTAAGAGAAAATGTACTGAAATAAAAGCCAAAATAGAGAACAGGGAGGAGATTATTGCAAAAGATTCAAGATACTGGAATCTTGGATTAGACAGTAGCAGTGAAGATGAGAAAAACTAAGCCCTTCCTTCCTTCTGATTCTACATGCTTGTGAGGGACAAGCTCATGACCGTTTCAACCACCACTTCTATGCTGATGACTCCTGAACCTTTCTCTCCAGATGTAATTTTTTCCCTAAAATCCCAACACTTCCTGCACCCTTCCTACATCCAATTGCTGAATGGACATTTCCTTTCAGATAGCACAAATCCAAATGGAATTCTTCATCTTTCCCTCAAAACTTGTTGCCTTTGTGACTTCTCATCATTCTACCCATCACTTGGAATCAAAACTTTGGCATCAACTCTGATGCCTCCCTTTCTACCCAACTCCCACATCCAGGACAGTGAAGCATTAACATTATGTGCTCTGGAGTCAGAATATTTAGGCCAATGGATTGGAACGGTGCCACTGATATTTACCTGGTATATGGTCGGCATTGCTTTGCTCTATATTACACATTATATCTCAGGAATTCTTTATAATTTCAACTTCTGCATGCCCTGCAATGTGCAGGAATCCTAACTGCTCTTGCCAGCAGTTTCAGGTACAATCTGTCCAAACTTAATAAACATAACAGCATGGAGTCAGAAAATGGATATCTGATCCCCCTCAGTTACGTTGAGAGGAAAAATATTGTTTTCTAATTTGACTACAGTTTTCTCGATGAATAATATGCAGACTACCACAGTCCTTACACTGCAAAAGAGGCATATATATAGTGGGCTCTAGTGGCCCTAGAGGAAGAGGAACCTATTTTATGGTTTTGGTTTCTCAAGAAAATAAAAAACCAACCTAGCTAGAGATAGAGCTGAAGTTTTAGAAAAGACCGACAGAATCTTGGTAGTTATATGAGAGTGAAAAATGGGGGCGCCTGGGTGGCACAATCGGTTAAGTGTCCAACTCTTGATTTTGGCTCAGGTCATGATCTCAGCGTCGTGGGATCAAGCTCCACATGTAGCCCTGCATAGGGCTCCATGCTCAGTGCGGAGTCTGCTTAAGATTCTCTCTCCTTCTTCTTATGCCCCTCCCTCCTTCTAAAATAAATAAATCTTTAAAAAAAGAGAAAGCGAAAAACAGTGATATCACCAAGGAAGAGCATGAATAAGAAGATCCAATGATTAAAGAGAGTACCTGCATATAGTGGGAAGGAGGAAGAAACAGAACCTATGAAGAATTGAGAAAAGCAGAGGTCAGACAGAATGTTAATGATCTTCCCTTTGCCCCTTTCAGATCTACTCTCTACCTGCTCTGTGATGAGGGCACATATTTGAATCTGCATGGATAACAACTTTAAGTTGTCTTGTCTTACTGCTTTCAGTTGGGTAAAGTCAATGGGATGTGCACTAGCAGAGATAAGAGATAAGAGAGTTTGGCTATTTATTCCCTTCTGCAAGGTTTCCGTGAGTAGACTGTGACTCTCAACTAAAGGTCATAGCTCTTGCTAGCAATAGGCCACTGTTGGTACCCCAGATTTCCATACTGTCCCTTGTATTTTCCCTAATCCTATCCCTACACCATTATAAATTTTCACCTTACTAAACTCTACTCAAATTATCCAATTTGCATGTTATATTTATTTCTTGCCAGGATCCTTATTGAGGAGAGGTAAAGAAACAGAATTAGAAGCCATGAGAGTAATTACTAAGAAAAAAAATAAAAAGGAAGATTACTGAGTTACAGGCTTAAAAAGCCAGCTGTTCTTCTGTTGAGTGTAGAATGTAATTCTCCAGTGGACACCCTCACCCCCATCCCGGCTTCTTTTCAGGAACTGATTAAACAGTGTGTATACCTAATTGAGCTGACTCCTAGGAAACAAGCAAATGCCTGATGACAGGTTTCATTTAACCTAGATCATCTCAGGAAAGAGCCCTGCTGATGTCTAAAGTAATTGGGGGATAAAGAGTGGAGTAAAAGAGTGGCAAAAAAAAACACCAAGGGAGCCAACCTTCTTTTATTGTTTTGAGAGACAGGAAATTTTCAAGCTCAGCAAGCTTCCCATTCTGCAGTGAACCTAATTAAAGTAAACAGAATTTTAAAATGGACCAAACCCAATTAGGCAATAGGAGCTAACATTTCTCTTCAATTATTATGTAAGGTCACATCTCATAGTTGTATGCTAGACACCTTCCCCTTTATTCAACTTGTCTTCTCATCTACCGCCCTTCCCAGAGTGCCCAAGAACAAAGACCTTAGACCCCAAAGATCCCATCAAATGGCCTGAGCCAACCCAACCTCCTTGCCTCATCCTTCTTGTCCTGTGCACAAACAGATGTTATACCAAATGAGCAACTCACAACACGGAGGTGGAGAACAGTGAAGGTGGCAGTTGAAGACAGAGACACACAAATAAAGTCATGCATTCTTTTAATGCTAATTTTGTAGCCAAAGCTGATACTCTTTTATAGCTTATAATTTATGATATGACCACCAAGACAACTCTACCATCTGAAAATTGAGAACTGCCACTATTTTCATAATGAAAGAAAGAGTCCCTGCCAATAATGTTATGTCTATCCTAAAGAAAGTTGGGGGCTTGAGGGTGGGGGGTAAAGAAGATTAGATTGTCTCATCCATGCAAATGAAATATGCTGTATTTATTATATAAATGCCATTAAAGGAAATATCTGGTAAAATTATAGTACAATTCAAACAGAGATATCATAATGCATGTCAGTCTAAAAGTAGGGTAGAAATTTTTAAGAAAAGAAGTTTTTAAAAATGTAATTGATATTATATTCACAGGACTTATTTGAATTGGAAGTCTATATATCATTTGTTAGATAATTAATATATAATTATAATTTATATACAATATTAACACACCTCTTTCAGAATTGGACAGATTTTATAATAAATATAACAACATAAAAGAATTGAATATAGGGACGCCTGGGTGACTCAGTCGGTTAAGCATCTGCCCTGGGCTCAGGTCATGATCTCAGAGTCCTGGGATCGAGTCCCGCATCGGGCTCCCTGCTCAGCAGGGAGCCTGCTTCTCCCTCTCCCTCTGCCTGCCACTCCCCCTGCTTGTGCTCTCTCTCTCTCTGACTAAATAAATAAATAAAATTTTTAAAAAAAGAATATAAAAGAAAACTAAATTTCATAAATGTATACAAAACTTTTTCTCTCTCAAATACCTCTTCTTTACGTCCATTGAGAAAATGTATCATGTACAAGTTACTTAAAGCAGAGTTATATTTGTCACTTAATAAAAATGGAAATAATTAAAAGGTGACCAGAAAAAAAGTTAACTACTTGGAAATTAAGATTCATGCTTCTAAATAACCTTATAATCAAAGAAGAAATTAAAAACTGAAAGTTTCTAGAAAGCATGGAAAGATGAATCCTTCATACCTGCAAGAGCAAAGAAAGCACTTTGCCTGGAATGTAAGGATGTGAAGACAAATGTGACAGTCCTTCTCCAAGGTGAGGCAATCATAGACTACAGTGGAATCCAGAAGAAAGAATTATGAATTCCAAATGATCAGAATACAAAAGAAAAAAAGTTGTATTTGAACAAATCAACTCTTGGGGAATGTGTTGGCTTTTGTTAGATGGGGAAAATAAAGGAAAGGGAACATTCCATGCTGCAGGAAGGCACAAAGTTACAGAGGCATGAATGTGAAATGGGTGAAACAGAAGTAAAACTGAACCTGTTAGAAGCTGAGCCTGTAATGGCAAGATTAAAAATTAAAATAAGGTGTGGATGGCCTTAGATGCTCAAGCTTTAATGTACAAAGCTCATGGAGATCTTATTAAAAAGAAGATTCTGATTTAGTAGGTTAAGGATAGGGCCTGAGATTCTGCATTTGTAATAAAGACCCAGGTCAAGAGTAATGCTGGTGTGGCTAATACTCTGAACAGCAAGGGGATAAAGGATGCAAGTGTGGGGATCATGGGCATTTCATAAATCGAACTTTGCTATAATTAACTCCACTTATAGATGACAAAACTAAAGCTTTGAGAGGTTAGATACCTTGGCTGAGATTACACAACTTGGAATTACAGGAGCAGAATTTAAACCAGCAGTCTAATGCTGGATCCCACATGCTTAGCCCCTCTCTTCCTGCTTCCCTAGAATCAACTGATGATCTTTGAGAGAGATGGACAAGACCCACATCAGTTGTAAACGAAGTAGTAAGGATTTAATTCCTGGTCCTCCAACTACAGAACCCACCCACTTAGACACTATCTATCCTAGCTTCCAGCACCGTGTCTCCAGGTTACTGCATGTTTAAACAATCAATAGAATAATCTGTCTCTAGCTTTGTCTCACTTTGTTAACCAAACCAGAAACAAATAATTCAGTCCTTAATAGCAACTGTATAACTAGGATACTCAATGATTCTTCCAAAATCCTTCCTTTCCTCAGAAGTTTTAGTTTAGGGAGTTCATTAATCCTCCCACCCCAAAAATTGGGTCAGCCAAGCTGTACCGCATCTTGTAAGAATTAGATCAGTCAATCCTGTCAACATTAACAAATCAATAGCTGTAGAATCTTAAATTTAAAAAGAAAAACCTTTGAATTTTCTTTAACCTTCAAAACATTGTAGACTATATGGTGCAATTACTGAAAATTCTCAATTGAAATGTGGCAAGTGGGAAAACTAAATGCATGGCCCCTGATTTGACAACTCTCCTCCCAGATTCATCATGATTGCTTATAACAAAATGAATTTTGGACGATAAATTCCCCCATCCTCAAAGCTTCAAAACCTTTTACCGTAAATCTTGACAACTTAACTTTGGTAGGTAAGGATGAGTAGACCACCGGCATTTTGGTTAATGCCAGAAATATTTCTGAATATCCTATAACCTATAAGAATTTTTATTTTTGATGTTGATGCAGTTGTGTGATAAGACACACCCAGCATTTCTTAACATATGTGTTCTCCCTTTCAAAATCTTAATTCTATAGTCGTTTTTTATTTACATGATTAATGAACCCTTTGGAAGCTCAAAAATCTCAGTAAGCAAAGGCCAGATCTGGAAAGATTCTGCAAATCTCATTCGTATCAGAATTAGGAAGATTGTTGCCCAATATCTCTCCCCAATTACCTTTTAATTATAGTTTAATACTATTAAATAACAAAAAAAATAAGAAAGTTTAAAGCATACAGCATTCTCAAACTCCTTCAGGAGACAGGGATATAGATGTACATGGGGCAGAGTAAGTATAAAAACTTAGGAAGTGGTGCTGCCTATGGTGAGCTACAGTGTATAGGACTAGCCTAAAAAAGCATTCAAGTTTAAGGTTTAAAAAACACTCTCCAGGGCACCTGGGTGGCTCATTTGGTTGAGACACTGCCTTTGGCTCAGGTCACGATCCTGGAGTCCCAGGATTGAGTCCCGCGTCAGGCTCCCTGCTCATTGGGGAATCTGCTTCTTCCTCTGACCCTCCCCCTTCTCATGCCCTCTCTCTCTCACTCTCTCTCTCTCAAATAAATAAATAAAATCTTAAAAAAAAATAAAAATAAAAACACTGTCCAGCGAAATGCATACATCTACAGGCTAAATTTGGCCCTAGGACCACTAGTTTGTGATGGCTAGTCATATTTCTAATAAGAATCCAGCATTGGTATTGGGGTGCCTGGGCGGCTCAGTCAATTAAGCATCTGCTTTCGGCTCAGGTCATGATCCCAGAGTCCTGGGATCGAGCCCCACATCAGGCTCCCTGCTCAGCGGGGAGCCTGCTTCCTCTCCCTCTGCCCGCCGCTCTGCCCACTTGTGATCTCTCTCTCTCTCAAAAATAAATAAATAAAATCTTAAATTAAAAAAAAAAAAAGAATCCAGCATTGGGTTTGATTTCTAATCAAGAATCCAGCATTATTGATTATTTAGTAATTAAAACTTTCTTCATTGCCAGTAACTGTTTTGTTACAGAGCTCACAGTTGAAAGTTAATGTTTCCCTTTCCATATGCTCTGCTACCCCAAGTCTAACTGTTCAAATAGCTGGATCGAGTACTAAAGATGCTAAAAGGGAATAGAGAACTTTTTCTCTCACTGCCTTCTGTGAGGACTTTCTATAAATTGTACAGACTAAAATGTGCTCTGCCTGACCTATAAAACCTCAGGATTTGAAGCCTGTAGTGGATTTGATAAAGATTGCTTGGAAGCAAAAAAAAAAGCCTATGAGACTATTATCACATGCATTACTCAGAGGAAGCTAAACATAAATGCTTCATGTTTTGGACCAATTGTAAAGAACTCATTTCTTTAAAAATGTGGACTACTACAAGTTTTGTTAGGAGGCTCTGCACAATAAATGTAGGTAAGATTCAGTATTGCAGGATTTTGGCAAACAAAGTAGAGGTAAGACATGTTTCCACAGACAACAACGTGGCTTCTCTTGATTTTATAATCTTATGATATTCGCCTTATGATTTTTAACTCCAGAATTAGTAGCGAAACCTAGATGACCTAGCCAATGTGTTTTATATTGGTGTCGATGAGAGTTAAAAGTTTTAATATTATTGATTGTGGTTATGACTATGACTAGGCTAAAATTTAAAATTAGTATGACATCATTATCAATCAAAGAAAAATGTTCTTGAAACAAAATTCATCATTGGGCAAGACTTTAAAAATCTGGCTGCAATGTTAAGATACTAGTATACGTTTTTCTGTAAGTTTATTAGTAATTTGTATTTGTTTTATAACATGTCTATTCATATCTTTGCAAGAATATCTTGGATTTTTTTAAAAGATTTTATTTATTCATTTGAGAGAGAGAGAGAGCACAAGTGGGGCGAGGGGGTGGAGGGGAGAGGCAGAGGGAGAGGGAGAAGCAGACTCCCCACTGAGCAGGGAGCCTGACACAGGGTTCCATCCCAGGACCTGGGGATCATGACCTAAGCCGATGGCAGACCTTTAACTATCTGAGCCACCCAGGCGCCCCAAGAGTCTCTTGATTTTAATCAATTAGTTTTAAAACAGTAATGGTAACACTGCTCATGACTTTTTTTTCTTTAAGTAAGCCAAACGGAAAGATATAACATTAAAAAGTAAGCCTCCTCTCCTTTCCCTAACCTCTCCTTCACTCCACAAATCTCTTTTCATAAATTTCCTAGGCAAACATGAAATATTATATATATGTACAATATAAGCAAATTTAAAACTTAAGTAAATGTAAACAAACATGAGTTCTTGTTCTTTATTATTTATCAATATACATTGAGAGCCTTTTTCCAAATGAGCACCCTAGAATTTATAGTAAACTATTAATGAACATTTACCTTGTTTCCATGTTTTTGCTATTACAATCTATGGCACATATGATTTGCTTTAGTACCAAGTCTCAAGTAGAGCAGGTGAAATTTCACAGATGTTACATTTATCTCTGTTCTGTTACCTGTGCATTATCAAATTATTCTAACAGCCACGCTATATTCTAAACCCTAATGGTAGGTGTGCCCAAGTTATATTATAATGAAGGAATACAAACATGACCATAAAAATAATATCACAGTAGATCAATGTACTTGTTAAATTTATTCTCTGAATATACTACTACACACCATTAGAAGAGGGTTTAGCATGTCTTGGTACAAAAAAATGTGTATAGATTTTACCAGTATGACAGGCATAGTTAAACTCCCACGAAAACTCTTGCCTATCTTTTAAACAAAAGGATTCAAAATCTTTTGTTAACAGGAATGAAAACAAATGTTTCAGCAATTAAAAGTAATTTGGTATTTGGCAGCTTTTTATTGTGTTTTTTGGGTGGTGGGCAGTGGGGAGAGGGAGAGAGAGAATCTTAAGCAGGCTCCATGCCCAGCACATAGCCGGATGCATGGTTCTATGCAGGGCTCGATCTCACCCTGAGATCATGACCTAAGCTGAAATCAAGAGTTGGATGCTTAACTAAGCCACCCAGGTGCCCCTGGTACTTGGCAGCTTTTTAAAGGACACAAATCTTCATTAGAATCATGATTTGATATATAATGGACAATGTTATTGTCTTTATAATTAAGTGATAATTGATTTTTAATAGTATTTTCTATATCAAAAAACACCACCAACCAAAAATTTCAACAAGATGCAATAATAGTTCTAATATTTTTCTTTGTCTATTTAGCCCTGTCAATATTCCAATGTAATAGCTCTCACTCTTTAGCAGTTTGTGAATAAATTATAATTCAATATTTTCATCATGTAATTAATTTTATATAATAACTATCCAGATACTCCATGAGACTTCATGGACTAAAAATAATTTATTGACATTTTTTAATTAAATCCAATTATTTTAAGTGAAAACATCATTGTGAAAAATGTACAAAAAGCACAAAGGAAATTTTCAAGAGACCTATTAGTAAGTATCATTACTAGTATAATCACTACTTTGAGTAAAGTCACCAAAAAGCAAAATTGAAAAATATTTGAAACTATCTACAAATTTGGGGGATATTTTTAAGATATTAAGTAATAAATGCAAGTTTTCCTAAAGTATGTTTTTTACTAATTTTTTGACACTTCCTGTCACCGTATAAATGTATTTATATGCATGGGGGGGGGGGCATATGGCAGAATGTTCTCTCCAAATCAAAACTAATAAAAAACAATTTCAGGAACAAGATGAAACAAAACAAAAGAGGAAGCACAACTCAGCATCACTCAAATGGCCAAAATAGAACTATAGAAAAATCAATAATTTTGCTAATGTCTAATCATGATGAAAATGGTTCTAAGTTTGCCTAATATTTTTAAGTTATTTATATTGACAGGAAATTGTCTATTTAATCATATTCTCATAATTAAATTTCAAAGTTTATGGAGAAAATTTTATCAGAAAGGATGCTATATGGTTATAAATGAAGGTAGTACCTATGAATAGCACAATGAACTATTTTGATAATACAAGGAAGAAGAGGCACATTACATTCTGCATTGAGGTTTTTGTTTTTGTTTTGGTGGTTGGGATGATTCAGTTTTTTGGTTTTTTTGTTTCGTTTTACTTCTTAGTAGAGGCACTGTACAGAAAGAAGGCTTCCTAGCTAGAATATAGTATTACTTCTCATTATGATACAACTGATTAACCACTTTAAGTAGGGAAAATCTTTTATTTCTAATAAATTTAAACCCTGTTCTGGTTGATGATGAATCTCAAACTTCAAAAAACTGTTACTCTAATTACTCATTGAATATATTTCCCTTTAGACAGATGCATATATAGTCTATTTTATTTATTAAAATAGTGGTCCTGTATCTTAGTTATATTATAGATCCATCAGTATCCTGGATATCCCCCAGAACCTTACCCTAACTTTCTCTTCTGCAAGTTGTAGGTCTAGGTCTTTTCAATCTAATCTACAGTATCAGTAAAGAGACCTTGAGTCCCCGTTCGCTTAGGACAATTCTGTTTTATACCAATTGCTGCATAATTGATAGGGCTTCCCTCCTTTTCACTTCAGAATAGTCCCAGTTTGGAAAATAAATTATATGGTCACTCAATGTAATAAAGAACCCAGGAACTTCAGGTATAGTCACTCTAATCTTTGCCATTGTCATGCTTTTTTTTCCTAATTAAGAAATGTATTAAGAACTATTTATGGCTTTTTAATGAACCCATATCAGTTTTTAGTTACTTAGCAGAAACCATCTATTTAACACTACTTAAATTTCATTCCTATTGATACAGATCTCAGATCTTTAATGTTTCCTCAATGCCTTTAAAAAAAAAAAATAGCCTTGCAAACAATAGCCTCTTGATAAGAATTAAAAAGAAAAAAAAAAAAACTTGCCTTTTGAATTTATACCTAAATAATGTGATACATTTTTTGACAAACTAGTGAAGTCTTTTCTTCAGTAGCATGTAGGAACATCAACAACCTCATCCATGTGTTTTTCACTTAACAAATATTGAGGGTTAATACGTGGCAGTTACTCTGCTGGGCACTTCTTTTGGGTTGGTGGTATGGAAGAATTGTTAAGAGAGAAGAAATTTAAAATGAAATGTAGAAACTTCCAGTTAAATGTAATATAAATTCCCTTAAAATGACATTAGAGGAGACCAAGTACACAAGGATTGTCAGCAAATTTCTGGAAGGGAAAGCCAACAGAGGAACAGTATCTCACAAAATAGCTACAGGTTGACATCTCAGTGCTGGCAGGTGTGGATAACAAGAAACAAGCCAATTCCTCCCCCAGAATCCAAGTATGGAGGCAAAAGGAAGGTATTAGACCACATGTTTCAGTAAAATGAGGATTCACATAAAGAAAGATGAAGAAATGGGAACACAGAAAACAAGAAACCTGAAACAAGAAAGCAACAAAGGAAAATTTCAGGATGACAGCTTGCACCAGGCCAAAGAATAGTCTTTCAGGTTGCTGCAGACCTTCAGGAGGGAGTTCGGCAGTGCTGAAGAGAAAAAGAACTGACAGACTGGAATTGTGTTTGAACATTTGAAAAACTTATTAATAGACTTAGAAGATCTGATGAAGCATTAAAAAAATAGTAAATGTCACATTGAAAATAATTGTTATTAAAATGACTATAGAGTTGTGGCCGAGGAACAACCAAAATAAATTAAAACTATTATAAAGCTAAAAAACAAAACAAAACAAAACCTTGGAAGGAAAGACCTTGAATTAAAAAATAATGCAAACTCAGGCACCTGGGTGGCTCAGATGGTTAAGTGTCTGCCTTGGGCTCAGGTCATGGTCCCGGGGTCCTGGGATTGAGTCCCACATCGGGCTCCCTGCTCCTTGGGGAGCCTGCTTCTCCCTCTGCCTCTCTCTCTCTGTCTATCTTTCATGAGTAAATAAATATAATCTTAGAAAAAATGTTTAAAAAAATAAAAAATAATGCAAACTCTAAAAAGAGTGTAAAAATATAAGTTGAACCCAATCATGTAATGAAGAAGATAAAACATGAAAAAGACTACTAAGGTACCAGGGAAGGAGTTGCAAAACTAAACCCTAGATGACAGCGTAGACTTCCAGGTCCCCATGTACTGTGACGATAAGAATGATTCCAGAGTGCCCATTTAAAATTTGGGTAAAGCCACACTGCAAGTTTACAGTCCTTAGGTCCAACCTAGAATGTCTGACTTCCAAGCAAACATATTGAAATATCAAGTTTTTTATTCTAGTAAAATGTGTTCCTTTTAACTTGGCTAAGTGACTTACAACTTCTAGGAACCTGCAGAATTAACTATAGAAGTCAGAGTATGACAAATCTTAGTATTCATATTTTTTGCATTTGCTCTAAGATAATGTTTGTTATTTAAAATGTTTATATTGGGCACCTGGGTGGCTCAGTCGTTAAGCGTCTGCCTTCGGCTCAGGTCATGATCCCAGGGTCCTGGGATCGAGTCCCACATCGGGCTCCCTGCTCGGCAGGAGGCCTGCTTCTCCCTCTCCCACTCCCCCTGCTTGTGTTCCTGCTCTCGCTATCTCTCTCTCTGTCAAATAAATAAAATCTTTAAAAAAAATAAAAAAACAAAATGTTTATATTATCTAAGAAAATCTGACATATTAGGCTGTGATTTAAGGTTTCAGGTGTAGGAGAATTTTGCAAGTTTGTAAAAAATATTGGAATGCTTAAGATAATGTTTCTAAGTTTAATTAAGTTTAAAAGAATTTGCTAAAGTTCTCAGGAAGTTTTGTTCACTTGGGCTATATATAAATCTGTCCTTTTGGATATTTGAAAGGCTAAAGCATTGAATATGTTAAACTTATTAATGAAATTTTAATGTTTAAGGCAATTTAAAAGTTTATTAATAGAACCAATTGTTTAGAGGAATTTAATCTGTCCCAACTGAATTGAATTTTAATCCAAAAACAATGAAAAGAAATGTTACTTTTATTTTTTAAAAATGTTTGACTTTAAATTATAATAGTAAAGTGTAAGTTGAACTTAAAGGCTTAATGAAAACCAGATTTTGTAATATTAATCAATCAAATATTGGTTTTAAACCACAAAACTGTAAGATATTTTTCCATGTCCTCCATAAATATGTGTATGCGTTTCATAATTATGATTTTTAAGAAAAATTGTCTTATTACTTTATCATTAGACTTCTTTGGCCTCAACTTCTTTGTCTTTGTGACTAATACTATCCCCTAATAGAATTATGGGGAAAAATTAGAGGTATTTATAGGAAAGGTTTTTCTATTCAAAACTAAAAAGGCTATACAAGTATAGATGTTAATCCTATTTTATAACTGTGGTATCTATATAATATGAGGATCCTACAGAGCACCAGCACATTTAGTAAGGGATTTTAAAAATGAGAACTGAAAAAAAATGTTAGGGATTACTATTATTTCTACCTGAAAAACAAAAAATAATGAAGTAGTAGTTTAAGGTGCATATCAGATGAAGGATTTGTATGCATAATGTATTGAAACAAGAGTTTTTCGTGTCAATTGATGTGCCTCTCCTCTCCTCCACTTCCCCGTATGTGACCCTGTCCCCATTCATTCAGAGACACACATTATCACAAGAATGATTTACAATTAGGAATTTCCACGGTTCAGGTTGTTACCTCCAAAAAGCGCACAAGAGCTAAAAGCCTTGAAAGTCAAGGTTTTGGGGCGCCTGGGTGGCTCAGTTGGTTAAACAACTGCCTTCGGCTCAGGTCATGATCCTGGAGTCCCGGGATCGAGTCCCGCATCGGGCTCCCTGCTCAGCAGGGAGTCTGCTTCTCCCTGTCCCGCTCCCCCGTCTTGTGCTCTCTCTCTCTCTCACTCTCTCTCAAATAAATAAATAAAAAATCTTAATAAAATAAAAAAAAAAAAAAGAAAGTCAAGGTTTTGTTTCAAGAGGTGGGCTCTTAGGAGAAAGAAAAGTGGTTTTTGAGCCCAAAAAGACTAAAAGCTTGGTGGTTTCAGCACATAGCATGCACACCATAAACCATATAATGTGGAATAATGAATGATAATATAGGAAGTCTAGTTTTCCTACACACGTGAAAAAATATTAAAAAAAAAAACAAAACCTTTGGACTAAAAAGAAAGGAAGCTGCAAAGAGAGAGAGGAAAAAAAAGAGAACCTGAACTCGGTTATGACACCTTCCGTACCCTAAGCTGAACTCAGAGTCCCTCCTGGAAGAAGGAAAGAGGAAGGGAAAGGACAAAACCCTTAACTGATGGTGTATTTGTTAAAAAAAAAAAAAAAGTGAGACAAAATTCCCAAGTGTCTATGTTGACCTCTCAATGAGTAGTTAAATTCTCTACCAACAGCAGGTATGGAGGTCCAAGAATTAAGTATAAAGAAATAAATTTCCATTTTTGTATATCCAACTTTGTAGCTATGAAATTTCTACCCACTACAATGGCACAACGATCTTACCCTCTATTTGCACTAAGACAGAACAAGAGGGAAAAAAATGTAAGCTAAATTTCTAATTATTTCACATTTTTAGTTATCTATGCTCC
Source organism: Phoca vitulina (assembly GCF_004348235.1). Classification (NCBI taxonomy): domain Eukaryota; kingdom Metazoa; phylum Chordata; class Mammalia; order Carnivora; family Phocidae; genus Phoca; species Phoca vitulina. Next base: position 62,256,759 of record NW_022589711.1, on the reverse strand, counting down.
TCTAATATAAAAAGTCATGAGGGTGGGAGGATGGGTTAGCCTGGTGATGGGTATTAAAGAGGGTACGTACTGAATGGAGCACTGGGTGTTATATGCAAACAATGAATCATGGAACATTACATCAAAAACTAATGATGTAATGTATGGTGATTAACATAACATAATAAAAAAAAGTCATGAGTTGATTGTACTAAAAATTCCTTTGCTATTTTATTCTATGAAAAATATTCATATAGAGTCATAAGGTATCACAGATATTTCTAGGCAGAACTTCCCTAAGAATATGAAATATGTACTACTGGAGATAGGCAAAACAGTTTTAGATGGTACTTAAGCATACATTTTTTATCTTAATATATATTGAGAAAACATTACTTGTGCAACAAATTATTTCATGGACATTATTGCTTGAGACAAGACACAGATAAAGTATTTAAGTTTAGTGATTGAACTCAACCTAAAGAATAGTAAGGAAATAATAATGTACATAAACACTGCAAAAATAGAAAAAGTGCTGCACACAGACTGAAGTCTGTAAAACAGTGTACTAAGGTAATGGATTGATCATATGATTAAAAAAAAGAAGAAGAAGGCATGGTTCAGTGGAAGAGAACTAAACTAGAATTTAGGAAGCCTGGATTGTTGTGCTAGCTTCACAACTGTGTGGTTGCAACATCTTATACAGGTCAGTCTTTCTGGTTCTTACTTTATTCATCTATAAACGAAGGCAACTGAATTAGGTGACACTTACGCTTCTAATCCTAAGATTCTATTATTTGGATAACAGTCTTCAAAGCACATTTATAGGTATCAATTTTATTTCAATATTACTACATTAACAAGTATTTATTCAACATCTATGTGCCAAATAATGTTCTGGGTGCTTGGGATGCATCAGTGAACAAAACAGATGAAGGTTCTTGCTTTCTCAAAGGGCTTACATTTTAGGTCCCATCCTGTGAGGTAAATATTATTTCAATTTTTTAAAATTTAAATTCAATTAATTAATTAACATATAGTGTCTTATTAGTTTCAGAAGTAGAGTTTAGTGATTCATGAGTTGCAAATAACACCCAGTACTCATTACATTAAGTGCCCTCCTTAATACCCATCACCCAATTACCCCATCCCCCCACTCAATATTATTTCCATTTTACATGGGAAGAAGCTTAAGGTCAGATGTAGGCAACTACCCTAGACAAGTTAGTAGGAAACCGAGTTAGGATTCAGACTCCAGACTTCTGATTCATAGATTGTGCTCTTTCTATACTACACATGGTAAAGAACATAATTCAATAGGAAAACAACTTTGAGAAAAATAAAAGCTGCTAACTGAGATGGCTATTAGATAATGTTATCATATGCTCTAATCTGGGGGTCTTTGACGATGTTAATCGTTTTTTTTTTAAAGAAATGAAAACCCTGATGGTACTAGGAATAGGTCTTATGAAACAGATGGCTTAGCAGATGGTAGATTGCTCCTTTTCTTCTTGACACCTCCTGCTGAAAAAATGTGATATGCAGGATGGTTAGGTATGTTTGACTTCTTGGGTCTTAACTAGTAGATATTTCTGGAACAGACGCTGCTTCGTTATCCTGAGCTCAACAAATTCACAAGTACAATCTGTAGCATTTCCTTTTCTGCCACTCTTCTCATATTGTGTCCAGTTTTATCAACTCTAATTAAAATATTTTACATTAAAGTATGGTCTAAAATGAGTAAAGAGTTTCAGGATGAGTATTCAAAAGTTATTAGAAGTCCCCAGTTTCTCCCAATAAGATGTATAGCAATTGCTACCTTTGGGCATGTCAATATTGCATTAAATACACCTTCCAAGCAACAGAATTTATTAGGCAACAACAATGTGCAGGCCACTGGGATAGGTACTATGGGAGATATAGGGATGACGAGATGTGATCTTGGTCTTCAAGGATTTTGTGGCATAGGACAAATCACTATAATGCAAGGCAGACAGTGATAACTGCTATAAGGCTAGCTCAAAGAAAGAATTTGGGAATTCAGAGGAAGGAGAACTCACTTCCAGTTGGCTGGACTGGGATGAGCCATAGTACAGTTGAGTAAAAGCACTTGCTAAGGTCAGACTTTGTAGGGTGAGGAGGATTTCTGCAACTAGAAATAACAGGGAGGACTTTCCAAATAGCACATCCTTAAGTGTAGAGGTGGGAATGCTTACAGAGAAGTTATCAAGTTTGACTAAAGCCTATAAAATATATGAAGGAACTGGATTGTGATTGATTTGCCTAGCAAATCAAGGCAAGCTATCTGAGCTTAGATCAGATTGTAGTACAAAATTATTGAGGGATTTTGTGCAAGAAGATGGCATGATCCATGCTTTGTTTTAGCAAGATTAGTCCTCAGGAGGTAGGTTGGATGACAGAGAAAAGAAACAGAAGGCAGTGAGACCATTTAGGAGGTTCTTGTTATAGACCAAAGAAGAAATAATGAGGGTCTGAATTAGATCTGGCACTTGTTAGAGAAAGAAGAGGAAGAAGAATAGGAGAGATATTGAGAAGATATTCACTATTATTTCCCCCATTAAGAGGGGAAAAGTCTGTACCTTTTGTAACGATTTAAAACCAAGACTTGATCAAGGTTGCTAGGGACATTAAGTAACTAAATCACTAAGATAGGAGCCTTAGGGTTGATTAGACTTCTTTCCCCTAATTTTATAAATTGCTAGAGAATGTTTATATTTAATATATATATCCAAATGATTTAAAGGTCTGCTGAGCATTGAATTATTATGTAAGCACAACCTAAATGGTAAAAACCTAAAGCAGAATTCAAAATTAACTTTAAGATATTTCATATTATGTAATGTAAGGTGCCCTCTAATTCTTCACTGTGATTATTTATGAGCATGCAGTATCATAAAAAGCAGGCATTATTAAATATTAATAGATTTGCCTCTAACCAATCTTCTATCCAACAACATTAATACAAATATGTTAAAACTAAATTGAATTTCTTACAGTATGTGTCATCCAAGGGTTTTTTTAATTTTAAAGCAAATCTCTATCTTTTAGAACTAAACGTATCTGAGTTGTGCCTGAGTCTGCCACAACACCATGAAATGAATCCAGGCTAAGACAAAAAGAGAAGAGTAGTCTGCTATTGCCTAAAGCCTACAGAAAAGTTAAACCAGGCTCAAAGCTACTAAATCATGCTCCAGTCAATCCCAAATATTTTAATCTACCACAGAGAAGAGACCATTTTTTCAACCCTGAACTTCAACCACATGAAATAATGTTACATAATACTCTAGGTTCTAGCCAAACACAATTATTCACTCCTCTTGGGACACCCTCCTGAATTCCCCATAAATCCTTCTCACATCTTCACTGACAAGTAATCTTTCCTAACTCTAAGCCCCTATGGCCCTCTATCTGAGCTACGTTTTCAGGTTTGCCATTTTCTAAATTTTAAATATTATTTTAAGTATAGGTCATCTCCCCTATAAAACTGTTAAGTTTCCTGAGGGCAGAGTCAAAATCTTGTTTTCACAGCTTTATGGTATCTAGCACTGGACTCTTTCCACACAAATCACTCAAGGGAAGCTGGTGAAGAAATGCCTAGGCCTCCATTCTGCAACGAGCACTCCATTATTCAAGGAAGGGAGGGAGGGAGGGAAAGAGGGAAGGAGAGAGAGAGGAAGGAAGAAAGGAAGGAAGGAAGGAAGGAAGGAAGGAAGGAAGGAAGGAAGGAAGGAAGGAAGGAAGGAAGGAAGGAAGGAGGGGGAAGGGAGGGAAGGGAAGGGAAGGGAAGGGAAGGGAAAGAAAAAGGAAAAGAAGACAAAAAGAAGGTTCTTTAAAACTTACCAACCTTGTTATGGAAAATTGGATGACATCTCCTGGGTCTCAGTATCAATTACTATCACTCAGATCTATCTCAAGCTGGACCAACATTTCTCCAGTGGGATCAGGACTGTGGTTTTCATGTTATTCTTCCTTCCTTCCTCATCATTTTTACCCCTTCCCCTAGGCACCCATTACAGTTTTTAGAAGGATATACAATATAGTCTAAGTATTTTCTCTTTCACAAATTGAAGTTTTCTTTTTAGATGATCTTGTTTTGCCTTTTTTAGCTTGTCTTTTCCTGCCTTTATCACAATAATCTTTCCCTTATACAAAGATCTTTGCCCTCCTGGGAAGGAATCATTATGTTTTGAACTATAAATGGAAAATAATGTTATTATATCACATGGTGGAGCTACTGTTCAAATTGCTATTTCTTGGAAATTAAACATACACTGGGATTCCCTGTCTCTTCACAGTGGCTGTTGTGTTAATCCTGGAAAAGTGCTATGGGTTTCCATCTCACCCATTTTAAATCTGTTTGTATAACACTTTATATTTAGTGTCTTGAGCCTAGTGTAATTGCACTGAAATTGTCAGAAGGTGGGGTGATAGATGGACTGCCACCATTTAGTTTCCTATACACACTGATCCAAGGCCTTTAATTTACTTGCCAGTTCCTCTCTCACTCTTGCCTTTGGACACACTGGGGATTAATAACAAAGAGGAACATCCTAAGCCTTCTTTACATGATGAATTTAGTGTGCACAGATGACATGTTAAAACAACAATATATGCAGATGCTACAAAAAAAAAATTTAAGTCTGGCTGAAGCTGAGGGGTTACCCAATCCAGCATCTGATTTCCTTCACAGCTCATTATATCACTAAGAGAATATTCAGGGTATAGGAAATGTCCTTCAAAGCTTGACTTAGAGTACTTTCCATCTTTCAACTCAAAAGAGTTGACAAGGCATTATCCAGTTCCACTGGACCATTAGCTTAAAAATTGAAATTATCTGTAGTATTCATACATGACATTGCAATTTTTAATCATATTATTTGTTTTTGGAGTAGTTTGGGGGGGGGTGAGTTGTATATAAATTATTTATATATTTTGGATGTTAGTCCTTTTTCGGATATGTCATTTGCAAATATCTTCTCCCACTCGGTAGGTTGTCTTTTACCTTTGTTGGCTGTTTCCTTCACTGTGCAGAAGCTTTTTATTTTGATGTAGTCCCAACAGTTTATTTTTGCTTGTTTCCCTTGCTGCGGGAGACATATCTAGAAAGAATTTGCTATGGCCAATGTCACAGAAATTACTGCCAGTATTCTCTTCTATGATTTTTATGGTTCCACATTAGGTCTTTATTGTTCCACATTAGGTCTTTACTCCATTTTTAATTTATTTTTGTGTATAGTATGAGAAAGTGGTCCAGTTTCATTCTTTTGCATAGAGCTGTTCAGTTTTCACAACACCATTTGTTGAAGAGACTGTCTTTTCCCATTGCATATTTTTGCCTCCTTTATCAAAGAATAATTGACCATATAATCATGTGTTTATTTCTAGGCTCTCTGTTCTGTTCCACTGATCTATGTGTCTATCTATGCGATCTATATGTTCCATTGACTTTGTGTCAGTACCATACTGTTTTGATTACTACAGCTTTGTAGACTATCTTGATATCTAGAACTGAGATACCTCCAGATTTCCAAGATTGCCTTGGCTATTTGGGGTCTTTTGTGGTTTCATACAAATTCTAAGATTATTTGTTTTAATTCTGTGAAAAATGCTGTTGATATTTTGATAGGGATTGTATTAAATCTGTAGATTGCTTTAGATAGTATAGACATTTTAACAATATTTGTTCTTTCAAACCATGAGCAAGGAATGTCTTTCCATTTCTTTGTGTCCTCTTTAATTTCTTTTATTAATGTTTTATAGTTTTCATGCTGCAGGGTTTTCATCTCTTAGTTGTTTATTCCTAGGTATTTTATTGTTTTGGTGCAATGGTAATTAGGATTGCTTTCTTAATTTCTCTTTCTGCTGATTCATTATTAGCATATAGAAATGCACCAGATTTCTGTACACTGATTTTGTATCCTGTGACCTTATTGGATTCATTTATCAGCTCTAGTAGTTTTTTGGTGGAGTCTTTAGGGTTTTCTATATATAGTATCATATCATCTGCAAACACTTGAAAGTTTTACTTCTTCCTTACCAATTTGGATGCCTTTTCTTTCTTTTTGTTTGAATGCTGTGGCTAGGACTTCCAGTACTATGTTGAATAAAAGTGGCAAGAGCGGACATCCTTTTCTTTTTCCTGATCTTAATGGAAAAGCTCTCAGTTTTTCACCATTGAGTATGAAGTTCACTGTGAGTTCTTCATATAAGGCCTTTATTTTTCATATAAGAGATATGTTCCCTCTAGACCTACTTTGTTGAGGCTTTTATCATGAATGGATGTTGTACTTTATCAAATGCTTTTTCTGCATCTACTGAAATGATCATATGGTTTTTATCCTTTCTCTTGTTGCTGTGATATGTCACATTGATTGATTTGTGACTATTGAACCACCCTTGCATCCTAGGAATAAATACCACTTGAACATGGGGAATTATTTTTTTAATGTATTGTTGGATTCAGTTTACCAATATTTTGTTGAGGATTTTTGCACCTATGTTCATCAAAAGTATGTTCTCTCTCTCTTTTTTTTTTTTTTTTTGTAGTGTCTTTATCTAGTTTTGATATCAAAGTAATGCTGGCTCCACAGAATGAATTTGGAAGTTTTACTTCCTTTTCTATTTGGAGTAGTTTGAGAAGAATAGGTATTAACTCTTCTTTAAATATTTGGTAGAATTTGCCTTTGAAGCCATCTGGTCCTGGACTTTTGTTTGTTGGAAGTTCTTTGATTATTGATTCAATTTCTTTGCTGACTATCAGTCTGTTCAATTTTTTTATTTCTTCTGTTTCAGTTTTGGGAATTTATATGGTTCTTGGAATGTATTCACTTCATCTAGGTTGTTCAATTTGTTGGCATATAATTTTTCATAATATTCTCTTACAACCCTTGTTTCTGTGGTGTTGACTATTGCTCCGCCTACATTTCTGACTTTGAGTCCTTTCTCTCTCTTTTTAGAGAGAGAGAGAAAGAGATTGGGCAGCAGGGGAAGGGGCAGAAGGAGACGGAGAGAGAGAATCTTAAGTAGTCTCCATGCTTAGTGCAGAGCCCAGCACGAGGCTTGATCTCACAACCCTGAGATCATGACTTGAGGCAAAATTAAGAGTTGGATGATTAACCAACTAAGCCACCCAGGCACCCCAGAGTCCTCTCTCTCTTTTTTTGATGAGGTATGGCTAGAAGTTAATCATTTCTATTGATCTTTTCAAAGAACCAGCTCCTGGTTTCATTTTCTGTTCTATTAGGGTTGTTTTGTCTGTTTGTTGTTTAGTTTCTATTTTGTTTATTCTGCTCTAATCTTTATTATTTCCTTCCTTCTACTGGTTTTGGGTTTTGATTGTTCTTCTTTTTCTAGTTCCTTTAGGTATAAGGTTAGGCTGTTTATTTGAGATCTTCCTTGCTTCTTGAGGTAGGCCTGGATTGCTATATAATTATCCCTCTTAAAACAGCTTTTGCTCTATCCCAAAGATTTTTGAACCATTGTGTTTTCATTTTCATTGGTCTCCATGTATTTTTTTTATTTCCTCTTTGATTTCTTGGTTGACCCATTCATTGTTTAGTTGCATGTCATTTAACTTCTGGGTATTTGCATTCTTTCCAGATTTGTTCTTATAGTTGACTTCTAGTTCATAGCATTGTGGGTCAGAAAAGATGCATGGTATGACTTCGAATTTTCTTAATTTGTTGAGATTTATTTTGTGGCCTAATATGTGATCTAGTCTGGAGAATGTTCCATGTGCACTTGAAAATAATGTATATTCTGCTGTTTTAGAATGGAATGTTCTGAATGTATCTGTTAGCTCCACCCGGTCCTATGTATCATTCAAAGCCACTGTTGATTTTGTATCCCTCAATGTAAGTGGGTTGTTAAAGTCCCCTACTGTTATTGTAGTACTATCAATTACTTCCTTTATGTTTGTTATTAGCTGCTTTATGTATCTAAGTGCTCCCATGTTGAATGCATAAATATTTACAGTTATTATATCTTCTGGTTGGATTTTTCCCTTTATGACTATATGGTGTCCTTCTTTGTCTCTTGTTACAGTCTTTGTTTTAAAGTCTATTTTATCTGATATAACTATTGCTACCCTGGCTTTCTTTCCACTTCCATTTGCATGGTAAATGCTTTTCCATCCCTTCACTTTCAATCTGCATTTGTCTTTAGGTCTGAAATGAGTCTTTTGTAGGCAGCATACAGATGGGTCTTGTTTTTTTATCTATTCCATCACCCCATGTCTTTTCATTGGAGCGTTTAGTCCATTTACATGCAAAGTAATTATTTGTAGGTATGTACTTATTGCCATTTTGTTACTTGTTTTATGGTTGTTTTTGTAGCTCTGCTCTGTTCCTTTCTTCTCTTGGTCTCTTCTCTCATGATTTGCTGGCTTTCTTTAGTGACATATTTGGATTCCTTTCTCTTTATTTTTTGACATCTATTACTGGTTTTTGATTTATAGTTACCATTAGGTTTATATATAACATCTTATGCATAGAGCAGTCTATATTAAGTTGACGGTTGCTTAAATTTGAATCCATTCTTCACTCCCCCTGCCCATGTTTTAGGTATACGGTGTCATACCTTACATCCTTTTATTTTGTGAATCTCTTGACTGATTTTTATAGATATACTTAATTTTACTGCTTTTATGCTTCCTACTTCTCTTATTCCTGCTTATATTCTTTCCTTTCCACTCAGAGTCCCCTTTAACATTTCTTGTAGGGCTGGTTTAATGTTCATGAATTCCTTTAACTTTTGTTTGTCTGGGAAACTCTCTCTCTCTCTCTAATCTGAATGAAAGCCTTACTGGGTAGAGCATTCTTGGTTGTAGGTTTTTTTCTTTCAGTACTAAAAATATATCATGCCACTCTCTTTTGGCCTGCAAAGTTTCGGCTGAAAAATCAGCTGATAGCCTTATATAATTTCCCTTGTATGTAATTATTTTATTTTCTCTTGCTGCTTTTAAAATTCTCTCTTTAGGGGCTCCTGGGTGGCTCAGTCGGTTAAGCATCTGCTTTTGGCTCAGGTCATGATCTCAGGGTCCTAGGATTGAGCCCCACATGGGGCTCTCTGCTTGGCAGGGAGTCTGCTTTTCCCTCTCACTCTCCCTCTGTGCTCTCTATCTCTCTCAAAAACTAAATAAAAATCTAAAAAAATATATTAAAAAAAATCTCTCTTTATCACTGCTTTTTGACATTTTTATTACTATGTGTCTTGGTATGGACTTCCTTGGGTTGATTTTGTTGAGAGTTCTCTGTGCCTCCTGGATCTGGATTTGTTTCCTTCCCCATATTCAGGAAGTTTTCAGCTATTATTTCTTCAAATAAATTTTCTGCTCCCTTTTCTTGTTCTTCTCCTTCTGGAATCCCTATAATGCAAAAGCTATTACACTTGATGGTGTCAATGAGTTCCCTAAGACTATTCTCATTTTGTATAACTTTTTTCTCTCTCACCTGCTCAGCTTAATTACTTTCCATTAATCTATCCTCCAGGTTGTGGATTCATTCTTCTGCTTCATATAGTCTACTATTTATTCCATCTAGAGTATTTTTTATTTCATTTATTGTATTCTTCATCTCTGATTGGTTCTTTTTTATCTCATTGTTAAGGGTCTCACTGATATCCACTTTTTTCTCAAGTCCAGTGAATATGATAATTACTTTAAATTCTCTACCAGATTATCTCCATTTTCCTTAGGTCTCTTCTGTGATTTTGACCTGCTCTTTTGTTTGGGACATATTGCTCGGTCTCCTCATTTTGTCTAAATTTCTGTGTCTGTTTCTGTGTTTGGAAAGTCAGCTATGTCTCCTGCTCTTGAAAGTAGTGGTCTTATGAAGAAGAGGTCCTGTAGTGCCCTGCAGTGCAATGTCCCCTGTTCACTATAACCTGATGCTTCAGAGGTGCCTACTATGTGTGTTGCATGTGCCCTATTATTGTGGCTGAGCCACATTTGCTTTTAGTCCAGTTGTCTGAATGGCTCTCTTTGCTTGTTGTGGGCAGGGTTTGGTCCCTGTGTTGTTAGTGGTCCAGTCTGGGGTCACCCTGGGCTTGAGTTGAGTTAGACAAGGCATTTGCCAGAGAGAGTAGCACCAAACTGTCGGGTGTTTTCCCTGTGTTGTCCCCTGAGTTTTCACTGATGTGTGGGACCTGAAGTTATACCCAATGTCTGCCCCCAGCCCACTCCTGGGGCCATAGTTGGAACGATGTGTGTGGTTATTTTCCCCTCTCCCTGGGGAAGGAGTCACTTTGGAGTGGTGCTGGCCTATCAGGGTTGCTTACACACTGCCAGGCTTGTGGCACCACTTTGGATGGGCCCTGGCCAAGGGTGTACTGGAGGGGGCAGGTCCACAGGAGAACATGGGGGCAGGGTATGTGATGCCAGCAAGGTCTGGCACTGATCTGTTGTGGGAGGGGGCCTGCAACCACCTGGAAGAACTCCTGCCCAGTCCATAATAGAGGGTGTGTTTCTCCCGGAGTGGATCATGCTATTAGCATTCAAGGTGGAGAGTATTTGTACTATCCTGGTTCCTGCAAGTGTCCATGTATCTAGGCTTGGGGGCAGGGGAGGGAAATGGCACCTACCAGCTCCTTTGTTCCTGGAGAAGTCCCCAAAGATCCCTGCCCCTCCAGCACATGCTCTGAGATTAGTGATAAATCTTCCTGCATACCCCAGGAATTTTTCTTTTTACTTAAAACCTTAAGATGGTTTCACTTTCCTTTGTGGCTTAGGCCTTTTTCAGACTATGCTGAAAAGTACAGAAAGGCAGAATATGTGTAGTTATTAAGAACATGGCCTCTGGAACTAGACTACCTTGGTTTAAATTCTAGCCCTGCTATTTACTGGCTCTGGAGTGTTAAGCCACTGACTTATGTTTCCATGCCTCAGTTTGCCTTCTGTCAAATTAGGATAACAACCTACCTACTTGTAAGTTTGTTGTGAAGAGTTAATATATATAAGGTCCATATATAATGTATGTGAAGTCCTTAAAGAGTGCCTGACATGCAGTATGCTTCTTTGTTTCTAATAGAGCTAGCTTTTTCATGAGGCTACTTACTTAAATCTCACAGGTTATATGATTTTGTATCTTTCTGGCCACAACTCAATTTTTGGCCAGTTGTCAGAAAATTGAATTTCTTGTCACTGAGGAGGTGAAGAGGACTTAGAGCTTTGATAATTTCAGCCATTCCTATGTAACCCAGGTATCATCTGAATTCACACTGCCTTTAAGTTTAAATAAAATTAGAAGGACTATCCATTAGCCCAAGTGCTATGTGAAATCCAATGACTTCTGCTAATTCTCACTGACAGTTCCAAATCTCTGATTTTTATGCCTCAGTTTCTATAGCTTTTCTCTTCTTCCTACTCTATACCAAACCAAATGTGGGACTCAGCCTAATTTCCTTGATTACTCCTTCTCCAAACTACGTACTCAAGGTACGTTTCTGTAGCAGCCTTGAATGAAGGTTTGGACTCATAGTGGTGGGTACAATATATTATTGTATTCAGTGAACCATGTCTCCTAGAGTTGTATAGTAAGGGGGTTTACATAAAGCAACACAAACAATTTCAACTAGAATATTAGGCATATGTATTCTTGGGCATTATTAACCACCCCAAAGCTGGAATTTCCCACTTCCTTTAGAGCCTGAGGCTTTCTGCCATGTGGTTTGGCAGCTTCTCCTTCCAACATAGTCACCTTCATCTACTTTCTCCCTTGTTCTCTGTTTTTGCTCACCTACAGCCAGAAATCCCTATTTATTTCTTATTCATGCTTTCCCTGGAGGCATCACCTTTCCACCTGACAAAGCAGTTTATGAAGGTATTTTTCTAAATAAGGAAGTTCCCTTCCCAACAGAAATTCTGATGTCAGTTAATAAAATATTATTTTCTCTGTTATATTTACATAATATGTTTTTATCACCAAAATAATATGGATTCAAATATACTTAATTTAATCTATTTCACAAATATTTATTGAGCTCTGGTAGGGGTTTCGGGGAGACCCAAAGTTACTCAATCATGGATCCTGCCCTGGAGAGATGTAGCTATTTCTAGCCATAACAAATACACGGTCAAAGTGATAAAGGATGTAAGAGAAGTCCTGAGGAAGTGGTACGAGGGTTTAGATTTAGATGAATTCTACTTAAAAGGGCTCAGAGAAATATTTTCAAGAATTACTAATTCCATGTTCAACTTTAAAATGGTTGGTTATAAGTCAGTGAAACCAGAAAGACTATCTAGCAATACAAGAGAGAGTAAGGGTTATGTCTCTCTCAGGGACTATAAAAATTGTTACAATTTTCAGCTTTACACTCAGAGTAGTATCAGATAGTTTATAAAGAACTGAAGGTTCGCTGTCTATAAATTCCATGTAATTCCTATGCCATTCTAAGCATGTAACTAAGGCAAAATAATGATGACCATTTAGGCAAAATGTGTATATTAAGAAAAAAGACAAATATACATGCAAGGAAGTTGTTAACTTATAAAATGATAAAATTGTAAAATACAAAAATGTATGATTAAGTTTTATATTTGATTACATAATTTGATTTTTCATTATTTTGGCAGAAGAATGATCAAAATGAAATGATTCTGCTAAATTAAAAGGACACCAAGAGGGGGAAAACAACTCTCTCTATAATCAACTTTAAGTAGAGAACAAAATAATGGCCTGTGATTACAGGGAAGAAAAGATGGAGCCACGTGAAGCACGGCTAAAGCAAATTAGGTCATTAATCTTCTGACTAGTAAAACAAACAATATAGCTAAGTGAGTTATCTATCTAGCTTGGTATCACTAATGGTAACAGTTCTATATAGATGTCATAAAAGAAGACTGAAATACTGAATTCATTTTTCTCCTGTTATAGGTTATTGACTTTTAGGATCTCCATTTAGATGGAGAAGATTTCAGAGATACAAGGGATTTCTGAGGTAAATTTTTCACTAAGAACAGGTATCTCTGTTACTATAACAACTCTGATAATAAATTAGCATAAATTCTTTCAACATTAAATGTTTATTTAGTGCTGGATTTTAGGGAACCAGATGATCACCACCCTCCTAGAGCTCATTGTTTAGGAAAGGGGAACCTACTTTAAGACTATGCAGCCCCATTTCTTTTTTGAATGACTTTAAATATTGGAATTTTTTTTCTTTTATTGAACTAAAATCTGTCTCCTTAAAACCTTTATCCAAGTTATGCCTTCTGGAATCATGAAAAATAAATTGAATCTGTCTTAAACCTTATCCTACAGGCAGAAGAGGCCTTTGAAAAATTACTTCATCAAAGTCACTAAAAAAATGTTAATAGGACAAGGCCAAATATATGATCCTGCAGCCTACCGTTAGTAAATTCCTTCTTAGTTGACATCATTTTCCACATACTAATCAAATTTTTTACAGAAACATGTTCATTGGTGATTAAAAAAAAAAAACTGAAATATATAACAAAGAAAAGTTAAGAAAATGGCAATTTAATGCATTAAACAAATATCTGATTTTTTTTTTAAAGATTTTATTTATTTATTTATTTATTTGACAGAGAGAGACACAGCAAGAGAGAGAGGGAACACAAGCAGGGGGAGTAGAAGAGGGAGAAGCAGGCTCCCCACGGAGCAAGGAGCCCAATGTGGGACTCGATCCCAGGACCCTGGGATCATGACCTGAGCCGAAGGCAGTCGCTTAACCGACTGAGCCACCCAGGTGCCCCAAATATCTGATTTTTATTTAACTAATGTTTATATAAGAGTATGTAATAATATAGGGACTTTCACAGAATATTAAGTGGAAGAAAAACTTTGAGATACCAACTAGTAGCATACTGAACACATGAGTTTATCTTTAATTCCCTCACAAAATCCCACTACAATGCCAGTAATTTTTTATAGTCATAAAATCAAAAGGACAAAACATATGGAAAAGAAGATAGCCAACAAGAGGTGATTAAAATAAAATTTTGAATTTGAAAAGTAACCAACATAGCAGAACAAAAAAAATATGGCTGACAGAGCCAAAACATTAGCTGATTTATACCATACAATCCCAGAAAGATTCTATTACTGGAGATAGGACTAAAGTACAGGTAAGGCTAAAACACAAGAATTAACTGGACTCTATATATACATGTATACATACTTACTTTTATTTGCCTTTATTTAAAAAGAGGATACGATAAACCAAAAAAGAGAAAAGTAGAGAAATACCTTCAAAATTCTAAAGGAGAAATATTCCCTACCTAGACATCTATGCCTGGAAACTATCAATCAAGAGTAAAGGCAAAACAAGGACATTTTCAGACATGTAAGTCTCAAAAAGTATACTTTGATGAATTACTTCTCAGGAAGCCATGAAAGCATGTGTTCCACCAAAACAAGGGAATAAACCTACAAATAGGGAAATATGAAATCCAGAGAAAAGGGGAACCAAGTCAGGAGAAAGGTAAAGGTAATCCTTAGGATGACTGTGAAGGGAAGAAAAGCCCAGGAAGCCAGCTGAGCAGCGGGCTCAGAGAGTAACTTATCCACACTGGAGCGTAAGATCAGATGGCTCCAGAATTACCACCAAGATATGTCACCCAAATCTGTCACCAAGAAAACAATGAAACCGAGGGATTGGTTTATGCGTTTGAATGATTAATAAGCAATTTATTTAATGACAAGTACATTAAAAACAAAACAAAAACATTATTCACTAAAACAAAAAGTTTTAGAAGAAAGAAAATAAAACTATAGTATACTCAAGAGCTGGATTAGAAATGTTTATACAATCATCATAATGACATAGACACTAAATATTTATTTATTAAAAAACTATGTGGGGTGCCTGGATGGCACAGTCGGTTAAGTGTCCAGCTCTTGGTTTCAGCTCAGGTTGTGATCTCAGGGTCATAAGATTGAGCCCCGTGTCAGGTTCTGCCCTGAGCACAGAGTCTGCTTAAGACTCTCTCTCAAAAAAAAAAACCTCTCTCTCCCTTTGGGTGTTGAGTTTGAACAGACATTTTTCCAAAGAAGACATCAAATGGCCAAGAAACACATGAAAAAGTGCTCAACATTGCTCGGCATCAGGGAAATCCAAATCAAAACCTCAATGAGACCACCTCACACCAGTAAGAATGGCTAAAATTAACAAGTCAGGAAATGACAGATGTTGGCGAGGATGCGGAGAAAGGGGAACCCTCCTACACTGTTGGTGGGAATGCAAGCTGAGGCAGCCACTCTGGAAAACAGTATGGAAGTTCCTCAAAAAGTTGAAAATAGAGCTACTGTATGACCCAGCAATTGCACTATTGGGTATTTACCCCAAAGATACAAATGTAGGGATCCGAAGGGGTACGTGCACCCCAGTGTTTATAACAGCAACGTCCACAATAGCCAAACTATGGAAAGAGCCAAGATCCATCAACAGATGAATGGATAAAGAAGATGTGGTATATACATACAATGGAATATTATGCAGACATCAAAAAAACTGAAATCTTGCCATTTGCAACGACATGGATGGAACTAGAGGGTATTATGTTAAGTGAAATAAGTCAGAGAAAGACATGTATCATATGATCTCACTGATATGAGGAGTTCTTAATCTCAGGAAACAAACTGAGTGTTGCTGGAGTGGTGGGGGGGTGGGAGGGATGGGGTGGCTGGGTGATAGACATTGGGGAGGGTATGTGCTCTGGTGAGCGCTGTGAATTGTGTAAGACTGATGAATCAGACCTGTACCTCTGAAACAAATAATACATTCTATGTTAAAAAAAAAAAAGAGAGAGAGAGAGAGAAGATAGTAGGAAGGGAAAAAGGAAGTGGGGGAAATCGGAGGGGGAGACAAACCATGAGACTATGGACTCTGAGAAACAAACTGAGGGTTCTAGAGGGGAGAGAGGGTGGAGGGATGGGTTAGCCTGGTGATGGGTATTAAAGAGGGCAAGTATTGAATGGAGCACCAGGTATTATATGCAAACACTGAATCACAGAACACTACATCAAAAACTAATGATGTAGGGGCACCTGGGTGGCTCAGTCATTAAGCGTCTGCCTTCGGCTCAGGTCATGATCCCAGGGTCCTAGGATCAAGCTCCGCATCGGGCTCCCTGCTCCGCAGGAAGCCTGCTTCTCCCTTTCCCACTCCCCCTGCTTGTGTTCCCTCTCTCGCTGTCTCTCTCTCTGTCAAATAAATAAATAAAATCTTAAAAAAAAAAAAACAACTAATGATGTAATGTACGGTGATTAACATAACATAATAAAATAAAATTAAAAAAAAAAGATTCTCTCTCCCTCTGCCCCTCCCCTCTGAGCTCTCTCTCTCTAAAATAGATAAATAAATCTTGGAAAAAAAACTGTGGCATAATAACATGGTAGAAAACAAGGTGGATGTGGGTCTATGTATAAATGGAGGGTGGGATAAGGGGTAGTGTTGGAACAAGACAGCAAATTCTCATCTTGAGTAAGGAACAGGTGAGGCTAGGTAGGGAAAAACATGGAGAGGACTATGTGACTAGGCTCACACAGGGGGCTACATAACCAGGCTCACAGAAATCCCAGATGTGGAGAAATGTTATAGCAAGATATTAACCAGAGTGAAGGGAACATAACAAACCCACCTTGTTTGTTCTAAATATAGATAAGATATTTTCACAATATTTATAAATTCACCTTATTTATCTTAAATGTTATAGACAAGATATTTACCAAGTTCCCCGGTCAGTTTTCTATAAGAGACCAACCATAAAAACTCTCAGTGGCAACCCATTCTGGACCCCTCTCACTCTAGAGAGTTTTTTCTATTCTGTTCTCACCTTCACTTAATAAACGTTCACTTCACTTCACCCTTTTGTGTCTGCAAGATTCATTCTTTGTGAGACAAGAACCCTGCAACCCTGCGACAATCTCTCACAATAAAAAGTCAATAAATCTTAAAAGTCACATCATCACAGTAAAAGTCTGTTATTTATAAATAACATTTATAAATAATTTATAATTTATAATTATAATTTATAATACAATTTATAAATACAAATTTATAAATACAATAATTTATTATTGTATTGTAATTTATAAATACAAAAGTAAGTTCACTCCCCCAAAAAGAAACAGTTCAAAAGTAGTTGCTTCTAGGATTGAAAAGAATAGGTCAAGAGACTGTTAACTTCCATTATGAGCCTTGAAGAACTATTTGATAAAATGTTTTAAAACAAATGATATTTGTATGTTTTTTTGATTTAATAAAAATTAAATCTAAAAATGACCTCTAGGGGCACCTGGGTGGCTCACTTGGTTAAATTCTGCCTTAGGCTCAGGTCATAATCCCGGGGTCCTGGGATTGATTCCAGTGACAAAGCTCCCTGCTCAGCGGGGAGTCTGCTTCTCCCTCTCTCTCTCTCTCAAGTAAATAATCTTTAAAAGTAAAATAATTAATTAAATAAATGTGACCTCTAAATATAGTATGCAAAAGTACCAAAAGTAAGGGCAAGAAATATACACAAATGTCAATGAAGTTTATATGTAGATTATTTGTTTTGTTACACTTTTCTGGGTGATTCAAACTTTCTTTAATGAACATACACTACTAATACAATGAAAAAATTTAAATAAAAAGGAACAAAGTTGAGTGTAACTTGTTCTTTGAACACTGATGTTTCATAATATTTAACACATTATTTCTATGTACATAAAAATCTACTCTTCAGTTTCTCTTCCAGAATTCTTTTAGAAATTGCTGTTAAATTCATTATTCTATTCCTAAAAACGCAGTTCCCCTACCCATGTCTAACACACACACATATACATACCCTTTCCACAATTGAAACAGCTGCTATCTATCTCTGCATCCTGTCCATCCCCATTCTGCAGGGCCCTTCAAAATCACAAATTGGCCTGTGACCATAATCACAAGTTCTTTCATACCCTGAGATTCAGTTTAATTAAGACTAAATATTTGAATTTAAAACAACTTAGCACTTTCTTATTTATCTTTTCATAGTAGTCTGGAGTTTAGACTATATTTTCCACTCTGAAGAGTCCTTTTTATGGGAAGAGGTAAAAAATCAGTGCATACTTATGTATTTTTACTGTGATTATTTAAACTTCTGTGAGGTTTGAATTTTTTTCTTTAAATTCCGTATAGATTATTAGCAAAAGTCTGTTTATGAAAAGGGAAAATTTCATTTTAAAAAAGTTCATCTTATGTAAGGCCTTAAAATATCAAATACTTCTATACTGTCGTTCATATGTACTCCTTTATTCCTCCTCCCATCACCATTGTCTGAGCTCAGACTCTCATCAGCGTTCCTCTGGATTACTTCAAGTAACCTTAAAACTATTTCCTGGATGCTAAGATTTCCAAACTATTATCTGTGCTTGGAACCCTGCTTTGTGCTTTCCTGCTTTCTGTACCTTCCTTATGCTGCTCAAAGTGTCCTAATGCTTGAAATCCTCTTCCCTATTCCCATATCTGTGACTCAAAGTACTAGATTATTTCTCATGGTCCAGCTCAAATTCCAACTCCATGAACCATACCCAACTTTTGTTGCTTGGAATTAGTCTTGCTCTTTAGCTATTTTCCCTCTAAAAATTTTTTGTAGCTCTATTATTATTCCTATCTCAATCTATTTCAAATTACATATCATCTTTGAGTCAGCCAAAACATCTAGCATAGGACTTTATTCATAGCAGAGGCACAGTCAATGTTGGGTTAAATTTTAGCTCAAATGGACAAAGGTGGATCAAGTAAAAAATATCTGATAATACCAAAAATGAGACCTAGAAGAAGGCTGCTTACTTTGCAACCATTGTAACTCTAATCTTTTCATTAAAATTTCTTTATTTTGCGGGAAGAGGGTGCCTGGGTGGCTCAGTCAGTTAAGTGTCTGCCTTCAGCTCAGGTCATGATCTCAGGGTCCTGGGATTGAGCCCCGAGTGGGGCTCCCTGCTCAGTGGGTAGCCTAGTTCCTCTCCTTGCCGCTGCCCCCTGCTTGTGCTCGCTCTCTCTCAAATAAATAAAATCTTGAAAAAAAATTCTTTATTTTTCAATTTACTTATAGGTATTTGGCAATTGTTTAAATTTCAAGATCTACTTATTAGAGAGATGTTAGTTCACACGCACACATTTATCTTTTCTTTGGCTCATTTTTGCTTCATATGGGAAATCTATTTTTCTGTTATCTAGATGAAAGAAAATTAGTCTGTCCACTGAGGTGAATAATGCCTTAGATAAAGGACAAGTCAATGCGTGGATAGCTGTAAAATTCCACCGTTGCACTCCATTTCCTCATAGAGCATTGTAGGGAAATGAATGGAAATTAGCTCAAAGGGCTCCAACGCTTTATCATATTTTTGGCATTTAATAAAAACAGATAAAAAGGAGAGCAAGCCACATTTTGAACTTCAGGTTATTTTTTCACAACTGACCGGAACTCTGTCACCAAAAGTATCAATAAATAAAAAAGTTTAGAACCAAGCATATCAATAATGATCCCATAATTCAAATTTTTAAAGTTGGGTTTCCTACAGTAATCTCTTTGACATCAGCCTCAGCAACTACTTTCTAGATGTGTCTCTACAGGCAAGGAAAGAAAAGCAAAAATAGACTATTGGGACTACATCAAAAATAAAATTTGCATAATAAAGGACATAATCAACAAAACAAAAAGGCAAAGTACTGAATGGGAAAAGATATCTGGAAATGATATAGCTGACAAGAGGGTAATATCCAAAATACATAAAGAATTTATATAACTCAACATCAAAAAAAATGAATAATCCAATTTTAAAAATGAGCAGATGACCTGGATAGAAATTTTTCCAAAGAAGATATACAGATGGCCAACAGACACATGAAAAGATGCTCAACATAACTCATCATCAGGGAAATGCGAATCAAAACCACAATGAGAGATCATCTCACACTAGTCATAACGGCTAGTATCAAAAAAACAAGAAATACCAAGTGCTGGTGAGGATGTAGAGAAAAAGGAACCCTCCCTCACTGCTGGTGGGAATGTACAGTAAACACTACTGGGTGTTCACCCCCAAAAAATGAGAACACCAATTCAAAAAGATATATGCACCCCTATGTTTACTGCAGCATTATTTACAATAGCCAAGATACAGAAGCAACCTAAGTGTCAATCAACTGATGAATGGATAAAGAAAATGTGGTATATTTATACTATACGATGAAATATTATTTAGCTATAAAAAAGAACGAGAGCTTGCCATTTGCAACAACATGGATGGATTTAGATGGTATTATGCTAAGTGAAATAAGTCAGAAAAAGACAGGGGTACCTGGGTGGCTCAGTCAGTTAAGTGTCTGCCTTTGGCTCAGCTCATGATCCCAGTGTCCTGAGATTGAGTCCCGTGTTGGTCTCCCTGCTCAGTGGGGAGTCTGCTTCTCCCTCTCCCTCTGCTCCTCCCCCTGCTCATGCTCTCTCTCTCTCAAATAAATAAAATCTTTAAAAAAAAAAAAGTTCGAAAAAGACAAATACCTTATGATTTCACTTATACATGGAAACTAAAAAACAAAACAAATGAACAAACAAAAGCAAAAACAGACCCATAAATACAGAGAACAAACTGATGGTTGCCAGAGGGGTAGGGATGGAGGGATGGGCAATGCATGAAGGGGGGTGGGAGAGGTACAAGATTCCAGCTATGGAATGAGTAAGTCACAGGGATAAATGTACAGCATAACAGAATATAGTCAATAGTAATGTAATAGTGTTATATGGTGACAAATTGTAGCTATACTTGTGGTGAGCACAGCATAACATATAGAGTTGTCAAATCACTGTTGTTCACCTAAAACTAATGTAACATTGTATGCCAACTATACGTCAATTAAAAAAAAAAAAAAAATTAAAATTAAAAAAAATTAAGTTGATCTTCCTAAACCTCCAGTGTAAAGGCCCTGTTTTCACTTGATGAATTGCTATAAAGATGCAATATTTGTGTCACAGACTTTAGTCCACTAAAAATTTTACATATAGAGTTAACAAAATTTAAGAAGTTTCCTGTAAGAGTCTAATTCAACTTAGATGTAGGTAAATTGTATTCTTTCATTTCCTTATTTGTAGTATTTCTCCAAATGCTTGGGATAAAATAGGTGCAGAACATCCTCAGTTCATTAATACATTCTGTATCAGCCAGGGTTCTCTAAAGAAACAGATAAGATAATATAGATATAAATACAGATATATAGAGTAAGATTTATTTTAACCCCCATATGATTGTGGGAACTAGCAAGGCTGAAATCTGTAGGGCAGGGGGTCAGCTGGAGACTCAGACAAGAGTTAAAGTTACAGGGGAGCCTGGGTGGCTCATTCAGTTAGGCAGCTACCTTCGGCTTGGGTCGTGATCCCAGGGTCCTGGGATCAAGTCCCACATTGGGCTCCTTGCTCGGTGGGGAGCCTGCTTCTCCCTCTCCCTCTGCCTGCTGCTCCCCCTGCTTGTGCTCGGGTGCGCTCTCTCTCTCAAATAAATAAATAAAATCTTAAAAAAAAAAAAAAGAGTTAAAGTTACAGTGTTGAGTCTAAAATTTGTAGGGCAGGCCAGCAGACTAGAAATTCAAGCAGGATTTCTGTTATAGTCTTTAGGTACAATACCTTCTTCTCCAGAAAACTTCTAATTTTGCTCTTAAGACCTTTAGTTGATTGGATTAGGCCCATGGACATTATGGAAGGGAATCCACTTTATTGAAAATCAGCTGATTATAAATGTTAGTCACATTACTAAATACCTTCACAGCAACATCTAGACTA
This sequence comes from Phoca vitulina, assembly GCF_004348235.1. Lineage (NCBI taxonomy): Eukaryota > Metazoa > Chordata > Mammalia > Carnivora > Phocidae > Phoca > Phoca vitulina. The sequence goes on along the minus strand of NW_022589711.1, from coordinate 62,235,005 downwards.
GTATTTGACCAAGCCACTGGGGACTTCAGCCTAGCGAAACTGGCACATTAAGTTAACCATCACACATTCGGTCATTAAATATTTACTGAGCATCTCCTAAGGGCCTAACACTACTCCAGACACAGACAGACCATACCCTCAAGGCCATTGCATTATCATATGGGAGACAAGCAAGCAAATCAACAATTATGTATCAGTGTGAAGTACTATGCTGAGGAGGCTAGATTAAGAGCATCAAATTCAGCCACAGTGATTTTGAGAACCATTAGAAGAAAAGTAATGATTGAACCAAATTTTGAAGGAAGAATAAGAGTTACTGAGCTAGTCAGGAGAAAGAGGAAAGACAAAGTCATATACAAAAGTGATCTGCATGAAAAAAAAGATGCAGATGCATTTGATTTGTCTAGAGCAAAGGATGCAGATGCCACTAAGGCAGAAAATTGAGCTGAGTAAGTGGTCAGATGCCACAACACAAAGGGCTTTATGTGCCAAGCTATGGCATCTGAACCATATCCTAAAGTCTATGAGAATTCATCCAAAAAGAGTTATACAATCAAATCAGCAGATCAGAAATATAACCTTGACTGAGATGGGGCTGGGGCCAGAGTTGGGAGAGTGAGGTGGAACTGAAAGCAGAAACCAGTTTGGAGAATGATAATACATAGCTGAGAAACTGTGAAGACCTGTAGCAGTGGAGTGAAAAGGAGTAAGGAGATTAAAAGATTTTAGGAGGTAGAATAAATAGGATTTAGTGAATGATTGATGAGGGCTGAGAGAGATGGAGACATGTGAGATAATTTCAGATTTTGGAGTTAGATAAATAGGAGTATGAGGGTGCCATATCATAAATCTTGGTTAAAGAGGTCAAGCATGATGAGAAAGGTAGAATAAGGTAAAAGGAAAAAATAAAGTGAAAAATACTCAAGCAACAACTATTACATCTTTCTGCATTAAGAGCAGATGGTGAAAATGATTTCATAGATTTCTTCCTAATCCTCTAAATTTCCTTATACATGGACAAACTATGCTTTGTGCAGAACAAAATAGGTTTCTTAAGTAACTCTTTAGGGTACATTTGGTACTTAAGAATTTACTTGCGGGTGCCTCGGTGGCTCAGTTGGTTAAGCATCTGCTTTCAGCTCAGCTCATGATCCCAGGGTCCTGGGATCAAGCCCCACATCAGGCTCTGTGCTCAGCATGGAGTCTGCTTCTCCCTCTCCCTCTGCCCCACCCCCATCCCGCTTATTCTCGCACACACTCTCTCTCTAATAAATAAAATCTTAAAAAAGAAAAAAAAAAGAATGTACTTGCCAAAGAAATTACTCCACTAAAATTATTTTTGCCTCCTTAGAAAAATGTACAAAACTAAAATTCTGAATGGATTAGGTGATAAATAGGACAACTGTTAGCTTCCTGCCCAGAAATTTCTGTCTGATAAACAACAACAACAACAACAAAAACACATAGTGAAATATATCACAAATATACAGAATCTTAAAGAAACAGATTGTTAGCTGTATTAAAAAAACATAAACAAGTGTCCACTTAGAATTGGAGCAGAAATAAGTTAATACTGTAGAGGTAAACACAGGTAGAAGTAAAACAAGCATTTCTCAAGGGAAGGATAAACATCTGGTCTTCCTGGCATGTGTATTCCTACTGCTGAGATGCATGAATAAAGCTATTAAATCTGATGCAATTAACAATTTAAATTCAAACTCCTTTTCCTTTCATTACAGATGCCTTACCAGGTCACATACTTAAAATTTGGCTTCTGAAGTAAATATCTATTTTTAGTCTGTCCCATACCCATCTCTTCTTCAGCATAGAACACTCCACATTCCTGAAATCCTTTCTCTTCTTCAGGGAACTGTTCCTTCTCTTTTCCCAGCAATATAACACAGCACCTGCCATGCTCTTAAAAACTCAGCCCTTAGTTACAGTAGAAAACAATGGAAAACTGAGCCAATGAATGTAGAAAAAGAGTCCTGATGACATCATTTGAGCCTTAAGGTCAAACTGTATTTGAAAGCCAGCCATACTTCCTAGACCTTTTAGTCATATTAAGTATTAAATTTTGTATTTTGCTTATGCCACTTTGAGTTTCATTTTTTGGAACTTGCAACCTAGAGTCCTTATACTATACACCATTATATTATCAATAGGGGATATACCCTATCTCTAAGCTACCCGTGAACTTGAAGCTCTATACATGATGAGTTTCTGGACTTATCAAAAATTAACTGAAACACCAAAACCACAATACCAATATAAGACTCCGGTTAATAAAGCAATCAAGTCTGACCTTCAAGTCCATAAAAATCTATAAATAGCCAACTGAAAAGAACACACTCTTCTCAAATTATGGTCTTTTTTTTTTTTAATTGCAAGGTGGAAGAAGTAGAGAAAATTTTTATCTATATCATTTTCCAAGTTAGAAAAAATGGAAGTGATTATTTTATCTTAATTCATATAATGATTACTGGAGTTTAGCTTCCATAGAAAATCAAGAACATTGCAGCTCCCTCCCCCAAGAGAGATTCCCCCCCACTTTTTTTAATTTAAGAAAATTACTCCAATGTCTCATTATTGCATTACTAAAGCATTCATAAATTCAAGTCAGAGACAGGGTAGATGATCTCCAAAAGTAGAATAAAATAAACTAAATAAAATTTAGCTTAATTATGAATTAAAATGTGCTTATGAAGGCACAGCTCAAAAACAAAATGAATTATGTATGAAATTGAGTTATGTTACTGCTTTGGTATCAAAGCCAAAATGTCTTACAGAGTCCACATGTAGGGAGTTGTTAGTAAATGCAGTAAGACAAGTTTGATTATTTTTGACAATGATTATATTTTAAAATTTATCATAATTTTTATGAAAAGTTTTATCCAATGGCAAATATTTGTTTTCCCCTTTCCTATTATATTTTGACAACTAAATCAATGACTATATAAATCTGATTATTTGAGATCACATATCATAATTTCAAATCAATATTCTATAAACCTTGGGTAACAGAAAGTCTTTATACCCCTACACAATCTTACTTACACATAATAAAAAATAATAATAAATAATGATGTCCTCCTCAAATATTACACCATGTACTACACAACTTCATTACAGTAGGTGCAGAAGGCATTTGGAGAGGAGTCTCCAGTAAAAATAATGTGTCTATATAATCTTCCTTAGTCAAGGTCAGGAGACATAGCATTTGAACTGTGTTATAACATATCATCAAGCAACAATAATGGGTAAATGTGTTCTAAACAGAGGGAACACAATGGCTCTCAATATGGAGAAGGGGGTATTCCCTTAGAGGACATTAGACAATGGCTGGAGACATTTTGTTTCTCAAATTGGCCTATAGTGGGTAGAGGACAGTGGTACTGCTAAACATCCTATAATGCAGAGGATGCCCCACAAAAAGGAATTTCCTGGGCCAAAATGTCAATAGTGTCAAAGCTGACAAACTCTGAGCTAGGGAAATGAGCAAAAGAAATGAATTAATGTGTTTTAAAAATAGTACATTAATTATCTATTAATTACCTATTAGTTATCTACAAACGACCACAAATTTAGCAGCTCAAGTAACACACATTTATTATCTCTATGGATTTCTGTGGGTCAGAAATTTGGGGACAGATTTTCTAAGTCCTCTGCTTCGGGTCTCTCAGGAGGCTGCAATCAAAATGTTGGCCAGAGTTGAGGTCTCATCTGAAGGCTTGACTGGGAAGGATTTGATGCCAAGCTAACATAATAACTGGAAGAATTCAGTTTCTTGCAGATTCTCAGATTGAGCTCCTCAGTTTCTGGCTGGCTGTAAGCCAAAGGCTGCACTCAGTTCCTTGCCATATGGGCCTCTCCATGGGGCAGCTCCCAATATGGCAGCTTGTTTCATCACAGCCAGCAAGGGAGACAGTCTGTTAGCAAGACTATCTCTAACACAATGATGAAAAAAATAGGTACTCAATAATTAGTTGTTGAATTAAGATGAAATAAACATCATATATTTGAGTGACTGATTAAGCATCTTATTTTTCTGAGAAATTACTAAATACTCTGAAGTCTCCATTGATATAGATATAGATGATATAGATATAGGTATAGGTACATGGCATAGAGATATGGCTGAAGGCTCTTGACAAAATAAACTACAGTTAATAAAATATTAAATATATAATCATCAATGAACTTTAGAAAAACACACATTAAAACCAAATCAAAAGGACAATGAGAAAAGAGATCCAATATCCATTCAAGGACTTCTGTGTACTAAGTAATTTTCAGACATTATTTTTAGCAAATGCTCATAAGACTTAAAGAACTCTTATAACTCAACAATAAGACAAATAACCCAATTTTTTAAATGAATAAAGGATTTAAATAAACTTTTCTCCACAGTAAATATACAAATAGTCAATAAACACATGAAAATATACTGAACATCATTAGTCATTAGAGAAATATAAATTAAGGCCACAATGTGATACCATTTTATACTCAGTAGCTATACTAATAAAAAAATAAAATGGAAAATAACAAGTTTTGACAAGTACTAGAGAAATTAGAACTCTCATACATTGCTGATGTGAAGGTAAAATTAGGACTCTCATATATTGTTGGTGCAGCCACTGGGGAAAACAGTTTGGTACTACCTCTAAAATTTAAATATTAAGTTACCATTTGAGCCAACAACTCCACTCCTAGACCTAAGAGTATTGAAAACATATGTTCACACCAAAACTTGTACACATATGTTCATAGCAACATTATTCATAATAGTTAAAAAGTGAAACAACCCACATGCCCATTGAGTGGTAAATAAATAAAATGTGACATAGCCATAAATGGAATATTATTCAGCAATTAAATAAAATGAAGCTCTGATATATGCTATAAGAATGAATCTTGAAATATTATGCTAAGTACAAGAAGCCATTTATATGAAATGACCAGAATAGGCAAATCTATGGAAAAGACAGATTAATGGTTGTCTAGTGTTGAGGGGTTGGAAAAAATGCGGAATAACAGCTGATGGGTACAGGGTTTCATTTTTTTTAAAGATGTATTTATTTATTTGAGAGAGAGCACGTGCACGCTCACAAGCAAGTGCATGGGGGGTGAGGCGGGTAGAGAGGGGGCGGGAGGGACAGAGGAAGAGGGAGAAACCCCAGCAGATGCCACACTGAGTGCAGAGCCCAACTCAATGCTGGGCTGGATTCTACCATCCTGAGATCGTGACGTGAGCCAAAACCAAGAGTCGTAAGCTCAACCCACCACATCACCCAGGCGCCCCTAGATACAGGGTTTCTTTCACCAGGGATAACAAAATGTTCTAAAAGTAGATTATTGTTATGATGGAATAACCCTGTAAATCTGCTTAAAAAAAAAAAAAAACCCTTGGTGAACTGTATGTAATGTTAAATGAAAATGAACTTTTGGGACTTCATCAAGATAAAAAGCTTCTGCACAGCAAAGGAAACAGTCAACAAAACAAAGAGGCAACCCACGGAATGGGAGAAGATATTTGCAAATGACACTACAGATAAAGGGCTGGTATCCAAGATCTATAAAGAACTTCTCAAACTCAACACCCAAAAAAACAAATAATCAAGTCAAAAAATGGGCAGAAGACATGAACAGACACTTCTCCAAAGAAGGCATACAAATGGCTAACAGACACATGAAAAAATGTTCAACATCATTAGCCATCAGGGAAATTCAAATCAAAACCACACTGAGATACCACCTTACACCAGTTAGAATGGCAAAAATTGACAAGGCAAGAAACAACAAATGTTGGAGAGGTTGTAGAGAAAGGGGAACCTTCTTACACTGTTAGTGGGAATGCAAGTTGGTACAGCCACCTTGGAAAACAGTATGGAGGTTCCTCAGAAAGTTAAAAATAGAGCTACCCTATGACCCAGTAATTGCACTACTGGGTATTTACCCCAAAGATACAGATGTAGTGAAAATAAGGGGCACGTGCACCCCAATGTTCATAGCAGCAATGTCCATAATAGCCAAACTGTGGAAGGAGCTGAGATGCCTTTCAACAGATGAATGGATAAAGAAGATGTGGTCCAATGGAATATTACCCAGCCATCAGAAAGGATGAATACCCACCATTTGCATCCACATGGATGAACTGGAGGGGGTTATGCTAAGTGAAATAAGTCAAGCAAAGAAAGATAATTATCATATGGTTTCACGTATATGCAGAACATAAGGAATAGCATGGAGGACATTAGGAGAAGGAAGGGAAAAATGAAGGGAGCGGATATCAGAGAGGGAGACAAACCATGAGAGACTATGGACTATGGGAAACAAACTGAGGGTTTCAGAGGTGGGGCAATGGGTTAGCCCGGTGATGGGTATTAAGGAGGGCACATATTGCATGGAGCACTGGGTGTTATATGCAAACAATGAATCATGGAACACTATATCAAAAATTAATGATGTACTGTATGGTGACTAACATAATAAAAATAAAATTATAACTCAATAAAGGTGATTTTTCAAAATAGATGCAAAGCCCCCAAAGTTTGGCTCCAAATCTCTTGCTACTACACCATTTTGTAATCCACACAGGATATTAAAGTATAGTTATATTAAAGAAAAAAATACCTCCTTAAGTAAATTCTATTCCTGAAAAATGCAAAAGGTAAATAGCTAAACAGAAAAGGATAAATTATCAACATAATTTTCTATAAGCATTTTTTCATTTAAATTTTTAAATTGTATCCTTAGAGGAAAAAGATCAAGTCTGGTGTTTATATATCCTTTATAGTTTTCACTTAATTATAAAAAGCTATAGTCTAGGGGCGCCTGGGTGGCTCAGTCGTTAAGCGTCTGCCTTCGGCTCAGGTCATGATCCCAGGGTCCTGGGATCGAGCCCCACATCGGGCTCTCTGCTCCGCGGGAAGCCTGCTTCTCTCTCTCCCACTCCCCCTGCTTGTGTTCCCTCTCTGACTGTGTCTCTCTCTGTCAAATAAATAAAATCTTTAAAAAAAAAAAAAAAAAAAAAGCTATAGTCTAATAAGCCCTAAGATGTTCATTTCTTTATGCTCCCTATTCTAGTCCATACTTTGAACTGTTCAGAACCAATATAAATTTTTCTTATTCATTAGACCAAAATGTAAGCATGACTTTTATATTAGCATTAACCCAAAGTTAAATCCCATGAAAATAAGCTTTTTGTGGAAAAAATCAATAGCAAATTAGTAATTAAATTATCATTAGTCAGACATAATCCTTAAAATCTAGATGATGATGATAAGGAAGGACAAAAAGTGATTTAGCCAAAAAGCATGAGTCTCAAAGGACTCACAAAATTTCTAGTCACCCTCAAACTGCTGTGCGGAAGCAGCCTTGAGCTCTGAGCCTTTTTCCTCTGGGCTAGCATCTGGTTGTTTCCCTCCAGAAAGACTGGAATCCATTTCCATCAGCCCCATCCTCAAAATAGGCTGAGATATTTAACTTCAATTTTTTCAACTTAAATCCTACCTCTCAAAAATAAGGTATGGCACAGCACCTTAATTACTACCCAAGTTTGTCGGTGTATATACTGGGCTGACATTGTCAACTCTCCTTGAGATCCCAGGGACAAACAGAATAAGCCCTTGACATCTACAAGGAATAGGTCTTGGTATCTTGGACAATCCCCAATTTGGAATAATATGCCAGAAAATTATTCTCCCTATAACTTGCATTAATGTATAATTTCATAAAATTTATTATAAGGACAGCAATAAGTAGAAAACATAAACGCCTCAAAGAAATAATTAATAATATCAGCTACCATTGATTAAACATTTTCTCTATGCGAGATACACTTTATCTGTATTAATTTTTTAATCCTTACAAATACTGAATGGTAGTCTAAGCTCACATACCAGATCAGTGTCCCTCTTCTCCATAGCAACCATTGACTGTGCAATTAAAATTTGTGTCTTGGAAAAACAACTATACATTATGATATTGACCTTTCAGGAGGCTCACAAATAACTGAAACCATGAATGAATACCAAAGTTTGATCATACTGATAACCTCCCTCATCTTATACCCCCACTTCCATCTCAAATGACACCAGTATTCCAATAGCTCATCATTTCTTTATGACTGGCCTTAGTTCTCTTTCAGTGTCATGAGGAAAGGAACGAAAAAAGTGATAATTCTCTAATTAGAGTGTCCTCTCTCTCTCTTATACACATACATACATATACGTATATACGTATATTTCAGAGGTATATTCAACAATAACCAGTGTCAAAATAAGAGATTAATATGCTATATTATTGGGGAAACTTGACCAATGGCCATTCAAGATAGCTCCCTCTTGAGGCAGAAATTCCTCTTTTATTTTACAATTTCACTTTTCTTCACTGGCCTTATAAATTAAAATGCTTTTGCCTCAAGGACAGTCGGAAGGATATTAAGTTTTTATTCATCATTATTTGGAACCCTTCTTTCCAAATGATCTTCATGTTGAGACCTTATTGATAGGGTATTGGAAGGAGCAGAACCCCAACCACCTGACCTCCCCGTTAAGGAAACTTCAGAGAACTATTAGAAATCATGGGTGGAGAGACACTAAATTGGGAGAGCAAAAGCCTGGATCAGAGACTGTACAAGTGCAGCCCCATGAGCCAAATCTGCTTTGTAAATGTGTTTTGTCTGACTCAGTTTTTGTTTTTCTTTGTTGTCAGCATTTTAAAATTGAAATATTTTACATAAAGTATCTGGACTCCCAGCTTTTATTTAAAAATCAGATGATCTGGGGGCACCTGGGTAGCTCAGTCGGTTAAGCATACAACTCAATTTTAGCTCATGAGATCGAGCTCCACGTCAGGCTCTGCACTGAGCATGGAACCTGCTTGGGATTCTCTCTCCCTCACTCTCTCTGCCCCTCCCTATCCCCACCCCTGTTCGAAGGTACTCTCTTAAAAAAAAAAAAATCAGATGATCTGGCTATACTGAGTCCCTGTTTTCACATGTAAATAATCAGCTAGATCTGTGTGTCAGTGACTCTTTCATGTAAGCTGCTTGCCACATTCCCTAACACCCTCTTTTATGTTATAATCCATAACCCTAAATTGTTTCTTACCTGGCCCTGGTAGCAGTTGACTTTGTGATCACCGACCAAACTTCTAATAAAATTATGCTACCAATAAGCTAACTGACTTTCAGCAAGTCATTAAATCTCTTTGGGATTCAATGTGTGCACTTGACACTGGGAAGGGGAGCTTAGGGCACATGACATCCTTATCTTTAAGAGTACTTCTAACTCTAATATGTATTCTAAAATTTAGAATACTCGCGATAGAAATGGACTTTCTGCTGTAACTTCTACTATCAGTGAAATCTTGTCTTGACTATCATTAAACTAAATTTAAAATAGTCAGTTGTATTAGTGTATTTAATCACAAGAAAATAATTCACTAATTTAGGAGCACTGAAAAGAAATATACTTCAATATTAAAGCCTTTAGAAGGACTTATCCCAAGAAGGGCTGATTTGGAAAATTGTGACTGAATGAGCAGCCTCTCTGAACACCTGGGCACTGCTGACTTCAATTAGATTACAGCTGGTATTGTTCATTGTCTATTTAAAGCCTAACAAAGAAAAGAGAAAGGGGTATAGTCATTCTCTTCAATTAAATCTTCCACATAACTGATTTAGAAAGTGATTTTACCCATGATTTACCCAAACTTTCTTTGCCATAATTACTCTACATTATCTAATTTGGATTTGTTTTCAATCTATTATTTCAAAAAATTAAGTCACTTAAACAGCACTAATTTTCTTGCTAGTACCCGCCACTTTAGATCACATTCTCAAAAGTGTATTTGCTGGATCAGACTACACCAAGTGTATACAAAACCACTATCTTCAGGGATCATCAAAAAACCAATGTAAGATTCTCTAGGAAATAAAATAATAAGCAAACTGATAAGCTGATAAGTGTATTAATTGCTCTATCCTCACTTGTCATTAGAGAAGGTCATTTTTATTTCTCCAAGTGAGAAGAGTTTAAGGCCTTGCCACTCAAAGTGTAGTTTGCAAATAAGCAGCATCGGCATGTCCTGGGAGCCTGCTGGAAAAGCAAAATCTCAGGCTCCACCCCAGACCTGCTGCATTAGAACCCACAGTTTAGCACAATCCTCAGATGACTGATGTGCAGATTAGTTTGGAAAGTACTGGTCTGGACACAGAGGAAGAGTACTCTTGTTAGAACGGGGAGCCCTGAGTTCTAATCCTGATACTGCCTCTTATTAGCCGCACTTAGTTTCACCTCAGTTTTGTCATCTGTAAAATAAGACCAAATATTAATTACCTGATTTTATCTACTTATTATATCTGACAACCATGACACACAGTAAGTCTACAATAAACACTTGCCAAGTCTAGCTACCAAAAAAAAAAAAAGTTAGAATCATATGGTAACCCCTATAAAAATTCTGACTCTACTTTGAAGTTAAAACTCAAATGTATTTTTACATTTTACATGATTAAGATATGGAATTATTTTCTTTGCTGATTCGTCTTAAAGCCTTAAATGAAGATTAAAAGAGAAATGGTTTCCTTCCTCTTCCCTCCCACTTCCCCACCAACTCATCCTTCCTCCAAATACAAATGAAGGGGAGAGGTCTAAAGAGAAAAAACTGATTGAGCACTGCAGTGATTTTTTAGGATGTCCAAATGGATGTAATTAAATTAAACTCCTTCAAAGCCCCACATCTAGCCACAAAGGATCATGCTTATAATAATAACTATTATTAAATAGTTAAATGATAAGATAGCAACACAAAGCAAACTTATCCACAGCACAGATGCAATGTTGGGGTATAAGTCTTGATCTGTTTGGAGAGAAGGCAGCAAGATAATGATAACAGAGGTTTGCTAAACTAAATGAGGAAAATCAAAACAGACAACAGTACTAAATGTAACCAAAACACCATAACGGATATCTCTGAGTGACATGTATAACATATGGGATATAGGGGATGAACAGTCCCAGGCAGCACCTGATGAGAACCCTTTGACTAACCTGGGACCCCAACTTTTGAACTATGGGCCAAACCTACAAACTGTAATATGCTATCATATTTGTAATACCAAAGAAATCGCTCTTCCAATTTTGGTTAATAATGGGTTTTCTATACAAATAATGATCTTAACTTAGATTTCAAAAATTTATTTTATAAAATTCATTTTAACTCAAATGACTCCCTAGTTACCATTTGCTTATGGAGCTTATACATGACCACTTGAATGTTTTTTCCCAATGCCACTAGAGTAATAGTCCCCACTTGCCAAATAGCAGCCTTTCCATCCTCTGGTATCTCTTGGATATTCCAAAGTGGTTGGGAATATCTCACATTGAATTTACACAGCTTCCTATTTCTACTGCCCTTATACTCTGGCTCTTAATGTTCCTCTTGGTTAATATAACTTCTCTTGTTATGCTTGGCAAGGAACCTGCATGGTGGTAATAACCTTTGACATCCTCTGAGGTGTCTATTTTCTCAACTTCTGGTGCCTGGACCACCATCCTGCCTGCCTCCACGTTCCTGGCATAAACATCACCTGCAGCCCTATTCGGGTCATCAGTACACTGATGTTAACCCACTCTTGACCTCCAGTCCTCACCTGGAGAGAAAGATTTTCACATTTTCATCTCTGCATATGAGGCAAAAGGAATCGACAGCAGAAATGCTTGGGCTTATAGTGATAAAGTGCTTTCAACTTTACCACCCAACCATCTCTTTTCCAGGGTCATAAGCATCTCACATACTAATTCCCCCTTCCCATTGTGACAGACATCTTCATTTGTTGTGAGATCCTTCAAAAATGTCACAAATGTCAGTAAGAGCCTCACCCTGGATCTCAGGCAAATCAAGAGATAAAGTTAGAAATAAGGGTAGGGCGGAGAGGAAAGCATTTCATGCCTCCACATACTCAGTACTGATCATGTTAGCCCCTACCAGCATGAGAGTTCTAACTGCTCCATAAATTTCCCAGCATTTGGTATGGTCAGAGTTTTTTATTTTTGTTATTGTTTTTTGTATAATCTTAACTGCTCTAAGGATATGCCATCCCAGTTATTATATTAATTCCTTGGACTTCCTTGACATAACTTACGCTATTCTACAAATTGGGGAAAAAGAATGACACATATAATTATGTGATATGTGACTGAACAACAAGGATAAAGGTATCTTTTTCATAAGTTATTTCTACCACAACGGCAAATACCTTAATATCTGTACTTATCAATAATTAAAAACTGGCTTAAGACATATACTACTTAAACAGTTCTTAAAGTATATTTTTAAGTTTAGTTTTCGTTAACCTTTTAAACTTCTCTTTTCCTAGAAAGAGTACAGAAAATAAATGACTGAAAACACAAGTGCCCAAATTACAACAGCAGATAATATAAGAACATAAAATCAGTCAAAATAAAAAGCTATTTATCACATATCAAATTGACAAAGGTTTTTGAAATATGTCTAGGGTTGGCAAGGGTGGGTAAGGTAAAATAGGCATTCTCATATATTACTCACGGAACAGACTTTTTAGAAACCCATTTGGCCATTTATGGTGAGAGCCTTGACACTGCTCATATCATTTGACTCAATAATACCATTCCTAGAAATGTTTAATTCTAAATAAATAATCAAAGATCAGGACAAATATTTATCTTCAAGGATTTCAGCATTGTTTATAAAGCTAGAAAATTGGAAATAACCTAATTAACCAAAAGTAGAAGAATGACTAAATCAATTATGTCTCATGCATGTGATATTATGCTGCCAATAAAAATCAAAGAATATTTACCACATAAATAAGTGCTACCCATATAACATTCAAAGAATGAGACATAGGGGCGCCTGGGTGGCTCAGTTGTTAAGCGTCTGCCTTCAGCTCAGGTCATGGTCCCAGGGTCCAGGGATCAAGCCCCACATCGGGCTCCCTGCTTAGCGGGGAGCCTGCTTCTCCCTCTCCTACTCCCCCTACTTGTGCTCGCTCTCTCTCTCGCTGTATCTCTCTCTGCCAAATAAATAAATAAAATTAAAAAAAAAAAAAAGAATGAGACATAAAGATTACCACAATTTTATACAGGAAAACAATGTACCTTAAAATGCAAAAGGAAAATACTGAAAGTTTAACAGTGGAACATGTCCTTGAAGAGTTTACACTTGAGTTGGTAGATATATTGAGTTGGTAGATGTGTTACTTATATCTACTTAGCAATATGCAAGTAATATACAATAAACAAGTAATATATCAAAGCACAGAGGCTTGACCAACTAATTATTATCAGTGTACAGGGAATATCCTTTTAACTGAATCTGGAACAATGAGTAGTTTCCCAGATGGAGAACTAGTAGAAAGGCATTCTTACAGGAAGAAATAATGTATGCAAAGCCACTGAGTTGTCTATCCCTGATATCTAGGTCAAGGGCCAAATGCTCAATTAATGTTTGTTGAATACACTAATGAATGAGTTAAAAAGAAACAATTTCATTCTCTCTGACTGTTCTTTGTCTCCTATATTTCAGATCACTAAAAGCTTACTATAACAACGTAAGGATATATTACCTATATCCAAATTAACTAATTTTATATCAGTTACATCTTAGAATGTTACTTCTGAAAATCATCTTGCAATTTCTTAATTTCATCAGTAATTGATCAGTAATTTATTGACTAGTTAATGTAAGGGGAATACCCCTCAGAAATTACTTAAGGGTGTTAACTCTTTACCTTATATCTTAAGGAACAGGTGACATTTAGACCAAGAGCCCTTTGTCTACTCACCAACTATAAATCAAAAGAAAGAATGTAATTGAGTTTGGACACTTTTTCTTAAAAAAAAAAAAACTACTACAAGGAAATATTTGATACAATTTAGGCTTCTTTTAAAAAGATTTGTTTGTTATTGTTTATTCTTCCTAAAATAATAAAGTGATATGTTGGCAATGTTGCCCGCAAAATTGATATTAAAATCCCTGTACAGTTACTTAATTCCTGAGTCATTACTTAACTTTTTCACATCCATAAAGACTGAAGTCCATCATCCTTTGTCAGCAATTAGGAGATGGAAGGTTTGGATGGAAACTTGGTAATGTTTTTCTAATCTAATGATAGTTGACAGAAAAAAATGTCTACTGAAAGGAAAAGCAGAGGGATACAATCTCAACCAAGACAAGATTCAATTCATAGATGGAACTTAAATTCAATGAGATATTTATTATTAAAATAATAGCAACTAAAAACCCTTTTCTAGCCATTTTACTTACTAAATACTCTATATTAAAACCAGCAAAATGTTACAGATAAGGCATAGGGCTCCCCACAAGGTGTGAAATCTAACAGAAGATCCCCACATAGAAATGTCTAGGTGACTCAGATGGTTAATTGTCTGGCTCTTGATTTCAGCTCAGGTCATGATCTCAGGATTGTGAGGTCAATCCCTAAGTCCATGCTCAATATGGAGTCTGCTTGGGATTCTCTCCCTCTGCCCCTCCCCCACCCTCTCTCTCAAATAAATAAATAAATAAAATCTTTAAAAAAAAAAAGAGGATGGCTGGGTGATGGATAGTGGGAAGGGTATGTGCTATGGTGAGCGCTGTGAATTGTGTAAGACTGATGAATCACAGACCTATACCCCTGAAATAAATAATACATAATATATTAATAAAAAAAAAAAAATATATATATATATATATCCCAAAATTGGTTAAGGCAAAAGAGGAATGGTTACATGACCTTTTACTATCATGCCAATAAGCCCACCTTAGGATCATCTAGGGATATGTAACTTTATTGCATAATTGATTAGCATTATAGATATTAATTATTATATAGATATCTATAATTATTATAGATATAGATATTAACTCTAAACTATGTTGACCAGGATATGGTTTTATTGCCCTTTACTATGTTAACCAGTTTTGTATCTAACTTAGCATTATCTCAGCATTCTTTTTTACCAGCTCATTATGATAAAAAAACCCAGGTTTATAATATTTTATTTCAAACCCACTTTGTCATCATGTTAAATAAAACTTTGACATGCTCACTTGTGAAAAAGAAAAGATCCCCACATATCACCAAAGAGCTACCTTCTGAACCTCAATAAGGGTGAATAGAAACAAAGAGCTCTGGCACCAAAGAGTACCTTTTAATTGTGAAATGTACTTTTAATTGTGAAATGTCAAACTTCTATCCAAAAGAGCAGAGTTGGTCACATCCACACCAAGGGAAAACCAAATGGATCACTCTTTGCTGTACAAATGGAGGTTTTGCAGTAGAGATGAATGTTGAAAAAACTGAGTGATCACATGCATATGGAGAGTTACTCATGCAGACTCATAAGACTCTTCACTGTTGAAATCAGCACCATATCAATAATGTAATCCATGATTTAGAGGGGGAAAAAACTGTCATATTAAATCAATGTGGTTCATTTAAGTTAGTTTTGTACTTTTGTTTGTATTCGATTTGCAGTTTTTTGTTTCATTGTTACATAAGTCTTGGACATTAAAAGGGTTTATACCTAGTTTTATGTTTGTACATATTTTAAGGGTATTTTTTTAACAATCTTTTTTTCCTTCAAAAGAGATATAGAGGGGCACCTGGTGGCTCAGTCAGTTAAGCATCTACCTTCGGCTCAGGTCATGATGCTGGAGTACCAGGATTGAGCCCCACGCTGGGCTCCCTGCTCAGCAGGAAGTCTGCTTCTCCCTCTCCCTCTGCCCCTCCTCCCACTTGTTTTCTCTCTCTCGCTCGCTCGCTCACTCTCTCTCTCAAATAAATGAATAAAATCTTTTAAAAAAAGAGAGAGAGAGATACACATCCTTTGATGGAATATAGGGTGTAGCTTTGCTAGGAACTGGCTTATCATTTGACTTCCTGTGCATATCCACCTATAGGGTAGAACTGTCACTCTGGCCAGAGTGTGCCAGTAGCTGTTTCCCATGGCAGTTATGATGGCTATTGCAAGTTGTGAAAGTAGTAGTCTACCCTATATATCAATCTCTATGAACCCGGTTGAAATAGTTCTACCCTGAGGCAGGAATCCAACTCAGATGAATTAGGTTGAACTATGTGAAACTGACAGTTTTGTAAGTCAAAAGTCAAATATCAGCGTTTTCTTATCATGCAACCTAATATATGCTCAAGCTTCTTTTCTTTCACGGACAGCCTGACCTAAAACAGTATGAATGCATCAAAATAGAGACCTCTTAACAGGCAACTAACCTTCTCTGATGCCATCCTGATATTCACCAGTGCCATTCATTCAAAGTAGAATTAAAAAATAAAGGCTTTGGGGTGCCTGGGTGGCTCAGTCGGTTAAGCATCTGTCTTCAGCTCAGGTCATGATCTCGAGGTCCTGGGATCGAGCCCCGCATTGAGCTCCACATAGGGTTCTGTGTTTAGCGGGGAGTTTCCTTCTCTCTCTGCCTCTGCTCATGCTCTCTCTGCCTCTGCTCATGCTCTCTCTCTCAAATAAATAAATAAAATCTTTTTAAAAAAACAAAAACAAAAGTAAAGGCTTTTTTGTCTCTTCCTCAGTGACACCTGTGGAGGTGGTAGCCATCTTCTATTCGGCATCATGGCCACCCTCAGACCTCTCATGAAGCCCAAGATCATTAAAAAGAGGACCAAGAAATTCATCTGGCACCAGTCAGACCAATATGTCAAAATTAAGCACAACTATGGAAACCCAGAGACACTAACAATAGGCTGCACAGAAGATTCAAGGGCCAGATCTTGATGCCCAACACTGGTTACAAGAGCAACAAGAAAACAAAGCACAAGCTGCCCAGTGGCTTCTGGAAGTTCCTAGTTTCTAGTCCACAACATCAAGGAGCTTAAAGTGCTCCTGATGTGCAACAAATCTTACCATGCAGAGATTGCTCACAATGTCTCCTCTAAGAACCACAAAACCTATGTGGAAGGAGCAGCCCAGCTGGCCATCAGAGTCACAAATCCCAATGCCAGGCTGCACAGTGAAGAAAATGAATAGACAGATAGCTTATATGCACAATGTATTTGTGTTAATAAAACTATAAAAAAGGCTTTTTTATATATAAAAATAATGAAAAAACAGCTATTAAATATACTTCAATATAAAAAAGAAAGAAATCCAGAAGAAATATAAAATTAGACAATAAAAATGGGACACTGGAGTTTTGAGAAGATGGTGAAGTAAGAGGATCCTGAGCTCACCTGGTTTCACAGACACACCAAGATTAACAGCTACATCTATGCAACTAACTCTGAAAACAACTGGATGACTGGCAGAACAGACCTGCCACAGTTACCCATAGAGAGAAGACCACATGGAAAAGGGTAGGAGGGGCAGAGACACAGTTGGTAATCAAACTACCACCCACCACCATGTGACCAACCACAAATGGAAGGGACATCACAAGCATGGAGAAGTGAAAGGATAAGGCACCCCTGACACTGGGGACCCCTACTGGGAAGACAATCCCCATAACACCTGGTTTGAAAACCAGTGGGACTTAACTCCTGGACAGCCAGAGGGCAATAGGAAACTGAGTCCCCATCCTTAAAGAGCCAGTATACTAAATAACTTGGCCCAGACACAGCACAGACCCAGCAGTTTGAAAAGTGCCCGGGGTATAGGTGAAGGAGATTTCTGAATAAACATAGAACATATGCAGAAGGGGAAGGGATCTGCAAGAGTTTCTCTGGGAACAAAAGTGCTCACAGGCACCATTTCTCTTCTCCTTCCCACCGCACTCCTCAACCTAAATGGCTGGAAACTTGTGGGAATGAGTGCTAATGCTCTCCATCTTCCTTGCTAGCACCTCATGCCCCATCCTGGCAGTCCCCTGAAGACCCACCCTCTCAAACTTACCTGCTTTGACAGGCATCTCTCTCCAAAGGGGCTCCTGCACTGCTACACCAAGCAGGCAGCCCCAGCCAGAACCAGTGCCCCCCAATGGTAAAAAACTGAAAGCTTTTTAAATCTAAGATCAGCAAAAGAGAAACAGATGTCCACTCTCACCACTTTAATTCAACATAGTACTGGAAGTCCTAGCTGCAATGATCAGAGAAGAGAAAAAAGCATCCAAACTGGTAAGAAAGAAATAAAACTATTTGCAGATGACATGATACTATATACAGAAAACCCAAATGATTCAGCCAGAAAATTTTAGAACTGATAAACGAATTCAGTAAAGTTGCAGAATACAAAATTAATACACAGAAATCTGTGGCATTTCTATACACTAATAATGAAGTAGCAGAAAGAAAAATTGAGAAAACAAACCCATTTACAATTGCCACCAAAAAGAATAAAATATCTAGGAATAAATTTTATCAAGGGAGTGAAAAACCTATACTCTGAAAACTATAAGACATTGATGAAAGAAACCAAAATGAAACAAACAAATGAAAAGATTACCATGCTCGTGGACTGGAAGAACAAATATCATTAAAATGACCATACACCTAAAGCAAGATTCAATGAAAACCCTATCAAAATACCAACAGCATTTTTCACAGAACTAGAACAAACAATCCTAAAATTTATATGGAACAAAAGACTCTGAATAGCCAAAGCAATCCTGAGAAAGAATAACAAAGCTGGAGGTATCACAATCCCAGATTTTAAGATGTACTACAAAGCTATACTAATCAAAACAGTATGGTACTGGCACAAAAAAATAGACACATAGCTCAACAGAACAGAATAGAGAGCCCAGAAATAAACCCACACTTATATGTCAATTAATCTACACAAGGGAGGCAAGAATATACAATGGGGAAAAGACAGTATCTTCAATAAATGGTGCTGGGAAAACTGGACAGCTACATGCAAAAGAATGAAACTGGACCACTTTTTTACACCATACACAAAAATAAACTGAAAATGGATTAAAGACTTAAATGTGAGACCTGAAACCATAAAACTCCAAAAAGAACATAGGCAATAATCCCCTTGACACTGGCCTTAGCAACATATTATAGATATGTCTCCTCAGGCAAGAGAAACAAAAGCAAAAATAAACTGTTGGGACTACACCAAAATAAAAAGTTGCACAGTGAAGGAACCCATCAACAAAGCCAAGAGGCAACCTGCTGAGTGGGAGAAGATATTTGAAAATGAAATATATGAACGAAGGGGTTAATATCCAAAATATATAAAAAAATTATACAACTCAACACACACAAAAATAATCTGATTAAAAAATGGGCAAATGACCTGAATAGATGTTTTTCTAAAAATGATATAAAGATGGAAAACAGACACAAGAAAAGATGCTCAGCATCACCAATCATTAGGGAAATGAAAGTCAAAACTACAATGAAGTATCACCTCATACCAGTCAGAATGGCTAGTATCAAAAAGATAAGAAATAACAACTGTTGGTAAAGATGTGGAGAAAAGAGAACACTTGTACACTTTTGGTAGGAATGTAAATTGGCACAGCCACTGTGGAAAACAGTACGGAGGTTCTTCAAAAAATTAAAAATAGAAATACCATATAATCAAGTAATTCTACTACTCCACTACTAGGTATTTCCCAAAGAAAATGAGAATACTAAAGAGAAAAGATATATGCACCCCTATGTTTACTGCAGCATTATTTACAATAGCCAAGATATGGAAGCAACACAAGTGTCCATCAATAGATGTGTGGATAAAGAAGATGTGGTGTGTGTGCATGTGTGCATATATATATATATACACATGCATACATAGACATACACAATAGAATATTAGCCATAAAAAAGAAAGAGATCTTGTCACTTGTGACAATATGGATTGACCTAGCAGGTATTATGCTAAGTGAAATAAGTCAAACGACAAAGACAAACATCATATGACTTCATTTACATGTGGAATCTAAAAAAAAAAAACAAACAAACTCTTTTTTCTTTCAAAGATTTATTTATTTTAAGAAAAAGAGTGTGTGCAAGCCTGGGGAGGGGCAGAGGGAGAGGGAGAGAAAGAATCTCAAGCAGACTCCCCGCTGAGTATGATGCCCAACATGGGCTTGATCTCATGACCCTGAGATCATGACCCAAGCCAAAACCAAGAGTTGGACACTCAACTGACTGAGCCACCCAGGCACCCCAAACAAACTCTTAAATACAGAGAACAAACTGGTGGTTGCCAGAGGGGAGGAGAGTGAAGGGGTGGGGTGAAGTAGATAAAGGTAATTCCAGTTTAAAATAAATAAGTCACAGAGATGAAAAGTACAGCATAGAGAATACAGTCAATAATATTTTATGTACGGTGACCGCCCCATTGTGGCGAGCACTGAGCAATGTACAGAATTGTCTAATCAATATACTATACATCTGAAACAAATACACCATTATGTTAGTTATACTTCAATAATTTTAAAGTAATAAATAAATAAAAGTGGGACACTATCTTGAGGAACTTCTTGGCCACTGATTAGGGAGCCCTCCTCTTTAGGTCAGAAATTAGTCAATCATTTTTTGTATAAAGCAGTGCAGGAAAATTTCAAAACTCCCAGAAACAGACATCAGTCAGAATGGTTTTTCAAAAAAATTTTTTATTTTCTATTCAAAACAATATGAAGAAGGTATTAAATATCACCCACAGTGTTTGCTCAGCCCTTTTTTGTGAGGCATCTTTCCTTTCATTGTTTCAAATTTCCCAACAGTGATGAATTCCTACCCCCATCTAACTGTAGGAGAAGAGGACAAACAAAGGTTTGTCCAGTTATCACTTCACTGGAGCTGAGGTGATCTGCTTCCCTGTTTCATATCAAACATGATTATTAGTGACAATACCCAAATGCAACTTTTCTGGTCTCATCTGGGACACTGAAATGCATATTCCACTTTCTCCCAACAAATATTTCAAAATAGCAAGCATGACAAAATCCTATGATATAGAGCAAGAGATGAAGAAATCTGAAGAACACCTCAAGTTCTTGTTACCTCTCCTGTTTAATGTTCATAACCTATCTCTTGGGAAGGAAATACCCCAAATCTTGTGTATAGTAGCTCCATATCCACTTGGTCCCCAAATAAAGAAAGGAGTATCCCCTTGACAAATGGCCAATAAAGCTGGTCTCAGAAACATGATATTCTGACTTCTCTGTCATGACACCAAAGGGCTGAGGTTAAGAAAGAGGATATATATTTACAGAAGAAAAAATGTGATATGTTAGATCTATGAAAAAGAGCTGAGTAAAATTATAAAAAATGATAAAATATTCCTGAAGTTCTGTGATAGTAAAGTTATTCACTTGTTCATTCATTCAACAAATGTTTACAAGAATCTATTATACATAAGATATCGTATTAATACAAATAATTAACATTT
Source organism: Phoca vitulina (assembly GCF_004348235.1). Classification (NCBI taxonomy): domain Eukaryota; kingdom Metazoa; phylum Chordata; class Mammalia; order Carnivora; family Phocidae; genus Phoca; species Phoca vitulina. The sequence continues at coordinate 62,213,640 of NW_022589711.1, read as the reverse complement.
ATTGAGCACTTAACTGTTCCAGGTACTACAGTAGATATTTTATGTACATTATCTCAAAATTGTTACAAATTAGGTATTATCATCCCAATTTTACAGAAGAAAAATTAAAAGTTAGAAAGGTTAAATAACTTGCTCAAGTTTGTAGGTGGCAGTGTTGGGATTTGAATTTATATCTATTTTGTTTTTAACATTAGAACCACTTAAAAACATTTGAAGATTGAAGGAATATAAATATTCAGTGTACCTAACAATGCACAAATCAATACTATGTTTAAGTAAATATGAATCATTTTTATTTTAGCCACCTAAATTTCATTTGGTGTCAAAAGCATAAATATTGAAGTACTTTTTCGTTGACAGTAATGTTTCCCAATCTCATCTGTAGCACTTGCCAACAGCCAACATTGACATGAATTTTACAGGGGTACCTGAAAAATTATCATTGTGTAGGCCAGTGTGGAAATTTCCCGCTGGTTCCCCTGTGGCAGTGGAGTTGCCCTTTAAATCTAAAAAGCCTGTAGTCTGCGGAATGCCCAAGACTGGGTTCTTCCCTATGTATTTGCCAAACAATAACCAGGAGTGGCAGCTACTCAGTTCTATTTTGACTTACATGGTAGTGGACTAGACCATGATTATTTCATAAAAACATGTGATTATTATTTTACATATACAATAAACTCTTACTGAGTATCTATTAATGCAATCTATATGACAGGGATTTGTGTTCATTTCTTTTAAAATAGTCCCATATAACCAAAGAAAATATAACCAATAATAATTTGCATATCTACTTTGAGCAAATATAGCATATTTAGGACCATTTCTATTACTCAATTTGCATACATGCTCTAAGGAAGACATGTTGAAAAGAATCTAACTACTTCCCAGTCCTCTAAATACCTCAGATCTTATCAGGAAGGATATGTGCCTTTTTCACTATTTTTATCCCAAGCCCCATGTATATGCCTTGCATAGCTATTTTATATTAAAATAGTAAGTTTGTTGAATAAATGAGCTCTATATCCTTTCAAATCCTCTGGCAGCATCCTTTGAAACAATAATAGTAGCCTGTGGGTCAGAGGCTCTGGCTCTAGTCCTGACAATATGCTGGACCACCATCTGACTTTTTAAACAAGCCATAGTAACAGACTGCTTCCATGAGAGTCAGTGGAACGAAATGGGTGGCTAGAGTATTAAGGAATGGTACCAGATGCTCCTTGGTTATAGCACTAATGGCTTTTAGCTCATTTCTGAAAGAATGAGCCTCGTAGATGAGGCCTTCCATCAGAGAGCACATGATGAACAAACAGCCTTTTGGAGGTGACTGTGGGAAATACTAGTGAGTGGCCCAAACCCTGCAGACCTAGAAACTATGGGGAAGATGATGAATTTGGACCCAGCTGTCAGAACAGGCTCCGGAGTTCTAGCAAGAATGGCATAGTCCAAGGACTAGATGGCCCACGTAGTGGGTCAACTCTAAGAGACAAAACTGACTCTGGGCGATGGAAGGAAATATAATCACCAGGTAACAGGTATCCTGGAAAGCCAAATAGGTGGGCCTGGTGGCATCTTCCAGAAGAAGTAACCAGTTTGGGCCCCCCCCTTACAGATAAAGCATGCTTAGAGAGAGTCTGACAGCAACACACTTCGTAGAAGTGGGCAAGCAAGTCAAGTCTGCAGGTGGGGTTTGGGAGAAGAACTGTAGAGGCAGTAACTATGAATGGCACATAAGGTCAGGGCAGGACACAGCAAGGCTGGGACTAACGTTGTCTGACAGTCACAAAATTTCCCAGGGAGAGCTCTTAAAATCATCCTACTACTCACTCCTTATATCAGTACTCAGAGTCTATGAAACTGACGACTGCTTTATGCAGGGAAAATCTATTTATTTAATTCTATTTTTAACTTTTCCGTCAACTGCTGAGCTATCTACAGCCAATATTTTTCAAATGGTTCTATGGATGACTCTTTTGACCGAGACTCAATGAAGACAATTAAAAATGGTTACAAGATCACTTAGATCTTCCATTATTAGTGGTCCAGTGATCAGCACAGATCCCAAGATCACTGGCTCCCCTCTTCTTACTGTACATGCAAAGAACTACAGTACAAGAAGGCTGAGTGAATTTTTTGACATAGGACAAATAGTTAGAGGTAGCATTTGGCGTAGAATCCGTATCATGAATATGAACATGCCTAGGTCAGTGCTTTTGTCACTGCACAATACTGGTTCTATTATAATGAACACATTTAGCTTTTCGATTTACTGTTTCCCGTCTTGCACAAGACTTCATGAAGTAATATTCTCATTAGAGTGTATTTCCCAAATAGTTTGCTTACTAAATCTCTCTTACTGAAGTAAATGTTGTATTTGTTGGACTTCTGAGTCTTGCCTTTCACTGCTTGAAACCAAACAAAACAAAAAGTACAGTGTCCAATGGGTTTATACTTCCCTGACCATATATGAATCAAAAACTGTCAAATACAATTTATGTATGGTAACCACTGTTAATAATCAATGACATTACAAAAATCTTTAAGTGGCTTTATTGATGAGATATTAAATCTTATAGGACAGGAGAAACAAAGAAATTCATATTAAAGTAAAGGGAGAGATCCAAAAATGCAGTGAAAATTACCTAAGTAGGCATCCCAGCTCTGCCACTAATTAATTCTGTGACTTCAGTGAACTCACTTATTGTCAGGTTAAAAATCAAATAATTCTTGATTTTTGCCTTTCACTCCAAAACCTATCAGCAAGTCCTCTTTGGTCTGCCATTAAAACAAAGCCAGAATCCAACCATTTCCTACTGCTCTGCTGCTTATCACTTGGTGCATCTTTATCCACATCCTCACCTAAAATACTGCAATTATCTCCTAATTGGCCTCCCTTGCTTTTACATTTACCCTTCTATAGTCTAAACTCCACATATGAGTAATCATTTTTAAAACATGAACAGATCACATCAGCCCCCTACTCAAAACCTTCCTATGGCTTCCCGTCATATTTAGAATGAAATCTAAACTTACTAAGGCCTAACTCTACATGATCTGGCCCCAACTACCTCTCCCATCTCTTCTTTGCCCACCCTCCCTAACTTATTTCACTAACTTTCTAGCTGTGTCTCAAATACGCAAACTCATTCCCACCTTAGACCCTGTTCACTGGTACTTCCCTTTGCCTGGAATGCTCTTCCCAGAGATATTTATATGGCTGGCACCTTCACGTCATTCAAATCCCTGACTAACTGTATCTTTCACAAAGAGCAATTCCTGACCACCCTATCTAAAACAACTCAACCCTTCATTTACCATCCCCTTACCCTGCTCTTCGTTTCTCCTCATAGCATTTGCCATTACCCAAAATCAAATTTATAATTTAACTGATTATAACCTTTTTGAGGGCAGAGACCTAGGGTGTCTTGTTAACTGATTTATCTTCAGTGCCTAGACAGCACCAGCTATATAGTAAGTGCTCAATAAATATTAAACAAAATGAACTATCTTCCAAGCTCCATCATTTTATGACACTGTGATACTCACAGGACCAGTGGAGTAGACTGACGTGTTGACTCTATCAGATTCTGAATAGACTGGTAACTTCACCACCCATCTATCTTTGGGCACATTGTTTGGACTGCTGCCCATAAAGGCACTTTTCTTTCCAAATGCAGGTAGATGCTCCTATATGCCTTCTATTGGTGCTGCTCTTGTCCTATATTCTCCTTTTCCCAATGATGGTCAGAGAAGGTTTTCACTGCTTTCTTTTTCTTTGAGATGGGCATACTCCCTCAGGGATTTGTTATACATTTTGCTATCTCAATAAAACTTCCTGAAGTCTTTGAATTTCTATGATGATGTCCTGCATTTTTTCCTACCAAAATATAACTGTTATATATTTGCTGGATGAGAGTTAACTCATTAGCATTAAATGCTAAAATATTTACTGCATTAAAATTCCATGCCATGTGAAGATGTAGAAATGAAAGCTGTATCCTGCTTCTTCTGCTCTTGACAATCTCTGGAAATTTTCTAGACTGTCCTGAGAATTCTTTTTTTTTTTTTTTTTTTTTATGTGACTTGCTCAACAGTCTTCTATGCTCCAAATATTGTTTATTCATCATTACAAATGATAAGTTTCTGGATAAGACTGATGTTTGTCAGCTCAGATGGAAACACTGGAATAATTAATAATATCGCTTATTTTTAAAACCTGTAGTTAGGTGGCATACGCATGTATTAAAAGGAAAAGCTGCCGCTTCCTGGAACCTGATTTCCTTATCATGAGAGATCAAATAGGTCAAAGATAGCTAATGCACAAAAGCTGAAAAAGAAGCCCTTGTTTCTAGTCATAGTTCAAGAAAGTGCCCTAGACGATCCCATTCACATATTCCAAAAGCTTTAATTCCTCACTTAAACATCTATGGAAGTAACAACTACCCAGTGATTTAAAAGACCATAGAACAGATACAGCCCATTTTCTTTTCATTAAATACCCCATTGCAAATTCTACAATTTCACTTCCATATGTTCAGGAAACAATAAAACTAAAAATGTCTAAACTGGCTGATTTCTCAGCTCAACCACAGAAGCTGAAACAAGTTAATTCTCAATATCCAAAATGGTATTAAGAGCAACAGTCTTCTATGTGCTAACTGGAACTGTGCATTTAATTCTCTAGAAAAAGATTTGAAGTTGTGCCCTCTGCAAACCTTCTACTGAGATTAGATCTACAAATTTTAAACTCTATTTGGACAATAAATTACAGTTCCTGCGACTCTGTCATTAAAATAAACAAACACAAAGTAAACTGTAATCACAATGAACCAAGGAATTAAGGTGAGCTACTTAGTAATTCATATAAAGGACAAGTTAGATTCCCTGCTGTCAGCTTCAAAGGTTATAGGTAATAAACTAAAAACTATAAGCAAATTGAGACAAAGAAAGAGAACATACTCTTAAAACTGACTTAGGTCATTTTATCACTTTATCATATCTCTCCCAGATGATAAAATAGAGACCTGAAATATTGATATCCTAACCAGACCTAACATTAAAAATATTTTACAACCAATATGATACCAGTATTGACCTAGTAAAATAGACTCGAACTTGCCAAAGAGGAAGTAGGACCCTTTTGGTCTTTGAGGACCCTTTTGTGGCAGGCATCAACCATTTAGCAGCTGATTTCGGGGAAGTCTGGTGGGTTCTGTGGGAGGGTCTAGGGCCAAAGCAGTGGGGATGAGGGTAGGGCCACTCAAAATGTTTGGAGTAGAAGCTCTTTACCAACGAGTAAAAAAAGTATATCAGTACTTTTAACACCTGGAAGACCCATCCAATGCATGCCAAATGAACATTACCCTTCACACTGTCATGAGCTTTGAGTGACTGAGGAAAGGAGAAAGGAAGGGAATGAAGGAGCAATGAACATAGCAGTCCCTCTAAAATATTTTTTTACTTTGCTATTTCTCCTCCCTTAGTGAGATCCTATTCATCCATCAGAATGCAAATGTCACTTATAAAGTCAAATTCCTCACTCCCAACACAAGTTCTCCACCCCCCTCATTCTCATTCTCCCCTCACTGTAATTTTATGTGTTTGATATTTGTTCAATGGGTATTTGTTCAATGTCTCCTTCTCTCTTTAGACTCTAGGTCCCAAGAGATCTTAAGTCTTGTACTTTGACTCACCATTTTCTAACAACCAGAAAAAAAGACTTGATGCACATTAAATATTTTTTGAATAAATAACTTAATGGCGATGTTTAAAATGCTACATACCATGTAAGGTAAAATGAAACAGCAATTATCCATAGTTGCCTCACAGTGAAGGAGAAAATCACGCATGTTAAAAAAATAATAATAACAATATCTAACATTTATTGAGTTCTTACTACAAAATATTCAGTGTGCTAAGTGTCTCAAATACTACCTTATTTAATTTTCACAAAACCCTATGAGGTAAGCACTATTTTCAGTGTCCCCATTTTGTAGATGAGGAAACTAAGGCTTAGAGGAATAAGTTGCTAAAATTCCAGAGACAGTAAGTGATAGAAAAAAGATCTGAAGCCAGGCCTGTCGAACACCAGAAGCTGAATTCAATCTCCACACATTCTGCTTCTTCATGTTTAATCCATTTCACATATGCCCCCGTCCTTTGGGGCGGATGAGCTGGCAGATATTTTGTGCTTCTATACAGGATTGGATTAAGTATGCACAAGAACCAAAGCAATATATTATAAGAGGAAAGATGACAAGAAAAAACTGCTGCAGGCATATTCTGGTATCTATTCACTGAGCAGATGGTGTACTTCTGAGAAATATCAGGATATATGAAAGAAAACAGTTAGGCAACTGATGTTTATGTGGGTGTAGGTTTCTGGCTACAGCAGATGCCTGTTGCTTCCTGACATCTGCCATATTCCACTCTAAGTACCAAAAAAACATACAGCTGACAAAGTTGCATAGATTGTAGCTCTGCATGTTGGTAAGTTGTACTTATTGGTCCTATAAGGCATCATCCAACCAAGAAGTCAGAAGCTAAAATTGATCTCTCACATACTGTGGCACATTAGAAAAAACATAGAGTCAAACAAGCCTGATTTTAACTCAATGCCAAAACAAACAAAGAAACAAAATAAGCAAAAAACAAATAATTAAAAACGGGCAGGGGACCTGAATAGATATTTTTCCAAAGAAGACATACAGATGGCCAACAGACACATGAAAAGATGCTCAACATCACTAATCATCAGGGAAATACAAATCTGCCTGTCAGAATGTCTAGAATCAAAAAGACAAGAAATAACAAGTGTTGGTGAGGACATGGAGAAAAAGGAACCTCTTGTACCGTTGGTGGAAATGTACATTGGAGCAGTCACTGTGCAAAACAGTATGTTCTTCAAAAAATTAAAAAATAAAAATATCACATGATCTAGCAACCCCCCTCCACTGGGTATTTACCCAAAGAAAATGACAACACCAATTTGAAAGGATATATGCACCCCTATGTTTATTGCAGCATTAATCACAATAGTCAAGATAAGTGTCCATTGATAGATGAATGGATAAAGAAGATGTAGTATAGATATACAATGGAATATTACTCAAACATAAAAAAGAACAAGATCTTGCCATTTGCAGCAACATAGATGGATCTTTTTTTTTTTTTTAAGATTTTATTTATTTGACAGAGAGAGAGATAGTGAGAGCAGGAGCACAAGCAGGGGGAATGGGAGAGGGAGAAGCAGGCTTCCCGCTGAGCAGGGAGCCTGACGCAGGGCTCAATCCCAGGACCCTGGGATCATGACCTGAGCCGAAGGCAGACGCTTAACGACTGAGTCACCCAGGTGCCCAACATAGATGGATCTAGAGGGTATTATGCTAAGTGAAATAAGTCAGACAGAGAAAGACAAATACCATATGATTCCACTTATATGTGGACTCTACAAAACAAATGAACAAACAAAAGCAGAAACAGACCCATAAACACGAAGAACAAACTGGTAGTTGGCAAAGGGGAGGGGATGGAGGGATGGGCAAAACTGGTGAAGGGGAGTAAGAGGTACAGGCTTCCAGTTATGAATAAGTCATGGGAATAAAAGGTACAGCATAAGGAATATGGTCAATGATATTGTAATAGTGTTGTATGATGACAGACGGTAGCTATACTTGTTTTGAGCGTAGCATAATTTACAGAGTTGTCCAATCGCTATATTGTACACCTGAAACTAATGTAACATTGTGTGTCAACTATATACTTCAATTTAAAAAAATGTTTAATTAGAAAAAAAAGCCTGAGTTTATAATCTTGGGCCTGACATTTACATTCTGTGTAATCTTGAACAATGTTTTTAACCTCACAGGGCTTAAGTTTCTTTTTCAGTAAAATGGTGCAGTATTGCCTAACCTGCTGGTTGCTATAGGATTCAAAGAGAAATAAAGTGCCTTACAAACAGTAGGCACTTAATAAATTCTAGCTAAATATCCCAACCAAACCAAAGTTTGGCATAGTTGATATGATGGTTACTTTAATGTGTCAATTTAGAAGGTGTTTTTGGATGAGATTAACATTTAAACGGGTACTGACCCATTTAAATAGAGTAAACAGATTACTTTATGAGGGTGGGTCTCATGTAATCTGTTGAAGGGCTAAGCAGAATAAAAAGAGCAACCACCTTGAGCAAGAGGGAATTCTCTAACACTGCCTTCAGACTTCATCTATACCACTGACTCTCCTGGGTTTCCAGCCTGCTAGCCCACGCTGCAAAAGCCAATTCCTTATTCTCTTTCTTTCTGTGTATGTGTATATATATACACACACACATTTATGTATATATACACACATCCTATTACATATACATCCTGTCCCCCCATTTATACATGTATGTGTATAAACACACACACACACCCCTATTAGTTCTATTTCTCTGGAGAATCCTGACTAAATGTTCTTCAATTGTCTGATAGAACAATAAATTTTAGATCTAAATAAATTTTAGATCTGGAGAGATGGAGGACAGGATTAGGCCCATAGATAAAGCAGGTCTTGAAACTGAAAGAGAAATACCAAGTCGGCCTAAAATATCCATTGGCCTAAAGATAATCTCAGTTTGGGGCAATCACTTAGAAAAAGGCTCAGAGAAAGTGGATAAAAAGTATGGGGAGTGGGGCTGCCAAGAGAGAAGCTAAAAAGTAAATTCCAGGAACAGGCTATGGGATAAATCTGATGATTGCTCCTTTTGTAGTATAAGAGTTTCAAATATCAATTTGTGTTTAATTAAGGGTCAAAGAAGAAAGGGGATGGCTGAAACAATGGCCCATGGGTGGTAAAACCAAAGGGTTAATCTAGGACAGGGCTCTCTAATTAGCAAAATTTGGAGGTTTCCTTACAGGTCAACTCTCAGAGAAAGTATAGGAGCTCAGAGAGATCCCCACCATGCAGGCTTACCTAGCCAGGGACCATAGGCCTGAGTATGTTTATGAGAAAGCAATAGGTCCCAAGTCTCCTAAATAAACAAAATCTGAGAGTAGGCTTCCTGATGTCTTGAGTAAAGTCCCAGAGAAAATCTCTAATAAAATTCAGATCACTGAGATGATGCCTCTGCCAAAATCTTTGCTTAGTTCAGAACCATACATTTTTGCTGAAACTGACTAATCCAACAATCCATGCAGTCAAATTTGTTTCATTCATGAATCAGCATATCAAATTTTTTTAAGTCACTCTTACTTTGGCCCAACACCAAAGTACTGGCCTTACTATATACATCAACCCATTATTAGGCAGTTGTAAACAAGAATGTATAGTCAAGGTTTCCAGAAAAACAGAACCAACTGTGTCTGTGTGTGGGGGGGGGGGGGGGGGGGGGGGGGTGTACGCATGCGCACAAGCGCAGAGACAAAGATGGTGGGAGGAACGGAGGGAGGACATGCTAATGTGATTATGGAGGCTGAGAAGTCCCATGATCTACCATCTGCAAGCTGGAGATCTGGGATAGCTAGAGGTTTAATTCAGTCTAAGACCAAAGGCCTAAGAACCAAGGGAGCCAGTGGTCTAAGTCTTAGTCCAAGGGCATAAAAGATCAATGTCCCAGCTCAAGTAATCAGCAGAATGGGTAAATTCTCCCTTCCTCTGCCTTTTTGTTGATTCAGGCACTCAATAGATTGGGGCATCTGGGTGGCTCAGCTGGTTGGCTAAGCATCTGATTCTTGATTTCAGCTCAGGTCATGACCTCAGGGTTGTGAGATTGAGTCCTGTGGCAGGCTCTGCACTGGGTGTAGATTTTCTCTCTCTCCCTTTCCGTCTGCCCCTGTCCCCCCCCTCCCCCCCCCCCCCCACACATGCACACACTCTCTCTCTCTCTCTAAAAAAAAAAATAGATTGGAGGATGCCATCCACACTGGGGAGGGCAAACTGATTCACTCAGTGAGCAACTCAAATGTTAATCTCATCCAGAAACATCCCCACAGACACACCCAGAAATAATGTTTAGTCAAATGCCCAGGCACCCCATGATCCAATCAGGTTGACACATAAAATAAACCATCACGAAGAGTTTGGGTCATTATTCTGGGGATCTTATTTCTAAGTCTTTTTGAGAAAAGTTGTAAAGTTGAGGACTGGTGATATTGCTAATTAATAGCGGGTCAAATTGTTACAGTCTAGGCCAGGGGCTGGCAAACTTCTTCTGTAAAGGGCCAGATGGTAACATTTTAGGCTTTGTACATCATAAGGTCTCAACTACTAAACTCTGCCTTTCTAGCACAAAAGCAGCCATGGACAATACATAAATGAAAGAGTGTGGCTGTGTCCCAATTAACTTTTATTATGGACTCTGGGCATTGAATATTATATAACTTTCACATATCACAAAAGATTATTTTTCTGTATATTTATTTTTCAACCATTCAGTAATATAAAAACCATCCTTAGCTCACAGGCCATACAAAAACAGGTTACAATTTGCCAACTCTCAGTCTAGGCTGATAGTTCTTAAACTGTGGCCTTTGGTACCTTGTGGGGTTCCTTCCTCCTAATGGTATCTGATTCAAAATTTTGAGTTCCTGGGCGCCTGAGTGGCTCAGTCAGTTGAGCATCTGCCTTGGCTTGGGTCATGGTCCCAGGGTCCTGGGATCGAGTCCCACATCGGGCTCCTTGCTCTGTGGGGAGCCTGCTTCTCCTTCTCCTCCCCACTTGTGCTCTCTCTCACTATCTCTGTCTCTCTCTCTCAAATGGATAAATAAAATCTAAAAAAAAATTTTTTTATATTTTTGAGTTCCTTCTTTGGTTGTTACGGACCAGAGAAATGACATGAAATGCCCTAAACATATTGCTATGCACATGTAAGACTACTTACTAGTAATCTACTAAATGATTAATTAGGCATTACTTAAATTTAATTATTAAAAACTAAAACTGATCCAATACTAGAATTTTTCCCACCTCTTAGCCTTTTTAGCTTTCACAAAAATTACATGTTATATCCTCCAAATTACCTCACAGACACTATACGCCATCATAACCATAACTTTTATTCCTTACCACTTACCATAATTGTAATTAATTTGTTTAAAATCTGTCATTCCCACTAGACTATAAGCTCTGTAAGATCAGTGGTCAAGTGTGTTTTTTTCACTGCTGTGTACCATAGCTTATCTGGAATACTGCAGGTGGCTGAGAATGAATTATGAATTGCTTCTTGTCATTAATTGCTTCAATTCTTGTTTTTTAATTATAAAGAACTTTTCACTTAGCTTCAGAATTATCAATCCAGGGGCGCCTGGGTGGCGCAGTTGGTTAAGCATCTGCCTCTGACTCAGGTCATGATCTTAGGGTCCTGGGATGGAGCCCCGTGTCAGGTTCCCTGCTCAGCGGGGAGTCTGCTCCTCCCTGTCCCTCTGCCTCTGCCTCTGCCCCTCCACGCCGCTCGTGCGTGTGCTCTCTCTCAGATACATAAATAAAATCTTTTAAAAAAATTATCAATCCAGTTTTTTGATGGTTGTTTACACTACTGTTTATGATGATTTCAGATATTTTAGGCTATAATTTTGCACTGACAGGTCTTTAAGACAGCATGAAATGTGGTTCTAATATGAGTCATTCACACTTCTATTATTAAAAGTTATATGAAATTCACTCCTGGGGTGAGGGGGTGGAGGATTGAGGGGGAGGTTAATGCTTTATTTTTACCTCCAAATTCTTCATTGGAAAGTGGTCAAGAGGTTTAAGATCCATTGTATTTGCAAGACATATGATCTGTGAATCCTAGAGACATTATCTTTTCATTGACAGCCTTTGGTTCAGGAGTCATGAACACTTAATTCATGCTTCTTCTCTACCATAAGACTAGACTTTCAGAACATCCTGCTAAGCCTCACCTCAGTTCCACTTGGGGTGATGCAACTTGTACTAGCTGTTTCTAAGGCAAGATAGGAGAAAGAAGGAATCCTCCCAGCTCAAGATAATGCTTCCAAGTCATTAGCTCTCTGTGTGTTTTGTTTTTACAAACATGCAGGTACAAAATGGAGCTCCAGGGATAATGGTGCAAACCTCCATGTCTCAAAAGCAGGCTAATGTGAGAATGAGCAAGACTTCCTTTAAAAATGTCAGGACCACTGATCTGTACTCAACAGCGTCAGATACAGTTTTGGTCTAATTAACCTCAGTATTTCTAGCACTTAATCAAGAAAGATCCAATTCCAGTGGCTCTTATTTTAAACTATTTCACTAAAGGCAACATTAAGGTAATTTAGGTAAAAACAAAATTTAAACAAAACAAGGAAATGGAATGTTAATTACTTTAGGGAAATGTGTAAACTCCCTCTTCATTGAATGCTCAATGGTTATTTGTTCTAATTGCTCTTTAGTGAGTATTTATTGTGCACATTCACAAGCTGCTCATTAGAATTGCTGATTTGATGATAAGAGGAAATCTGCAAAACTACCATTAAGTTCACCAGATAGAATCTTGTGATCCTTTATGTCCTTAACTCATTTGGCAACCTCTGCACAAAGTTTTCAAAGACTCTAAAGACACAGTTCTGCCAAACCTCACCCTGATACTCTGATACGTATTCAGAATTTAACCTGCAAGTTTTACAAAAATTGACCCAATTTGCAAAATTGAAAGAGGTGGCTAAATTGTTCCTGACACTGTAACAAGTCCTTGAAAAGAGATAATCTTGTCAAGCTGTGATGTCTAGTTATCTTAAAAACACTTAAGGAAAGGAAGCTGTTTTTATAAGTGTGGAAGTGTTTGTAAAGGAGAGAGCTGCTTGGATTTATCAGCACCACGCTCTAACCAACTGAGCTAACCGGCCAACCCGAGAGCTGCTTGGATTTAAACTGTCGCTCGCTCTTTCTTTTTTTTCTTTTGAGAAAGAATATTATAGTACTAACAAAAGAAAAACTATTGTTTTGCCTTCCATCTTTGGCCTAGCTGATACAAGTGAACATCTCTCAGAGGGGCCTTCCTCTTGTCACCATCTATCCAGATCCTACCTGTTCTTTGATTCCAGCTGAAGCCCTCCCCCATCCTACTTCTGCCTGAGTCAGCTTCCAAATGCATCAGCCCTTATCGATTCCCTTTCCCTCTAAAGCAGCATTGTCTCTGATGCTCATTATATCTCTTATTTCTTGGTTCTTTTGCCTTTATTTAACTGTTCCTCTTCTCCATAATCAAGAGGTCTAGAACAGTGCTTTATTTCCTTTCAAACCAGGAGAGGGGTGGTATGAGGAGCTACGCTTAGGGTACTACCGGGAATGGCCAGCAATCCCTGTACCAATGGATGGAAGATTACTCCAAACTTTGCCGTGAAAGAGAAAAGAACGCTCAGAGACGAAGACCCTTTGCTCTTCTTTGCTCCTGCTCTCCTTATCACTTTTTCTCAAGCACGATGATGTGTGACCAGGGGTCTTACAGAAACTGAGAGGATTTATGGGAAAGATAAGATATGCTAATCTGCATGGTCTACTAAACATAGCCTAAGGGACAATACACACATCTCTTAGATCACAGGGCGGCTATTTGGACTAAGAGAGCTTCCCGGAAGGTAACTCCCCACTGCATTCCAACAGGCAGAGTGGTCATGCAGGCCTCAGCATTCCAAAGGCCTATGCCCTTCTCCAAAACCCTCCCTTGCCTCCAGAGGCCTCTGTGTTACACTTTAGCAAGCCAGGTATTATGGCTGATTTCACGCTCTGCATTAACCCCAAAAGGGTACTGTGAGAACACCAACAGAGATGGGGGGAGTTAGGAAAGACTGCCCAGAGAAGATACCCCAAAGCAACATTCTGTCATTTGTAGGCCACTGCTTAACCCAATGATCCAGCAAAGGCTCTCCTTCTCTTCATTTGCTTTCTGCCTATCCTTACAACTTTCTTTTTGAAAGTACATCCACTTTATACTCAATATTCTTTTGGTTCTTCTTCATTGATAAGACTTCCTTGCTTTCTTCCTTGTAGTGGCAGAAAGCTGAGCTAGAAACAAGTCTGCTACAGGTTTAATGGGTACTCTGACGTATTTTTATTTTTCTCGCACACCTCTGTATTATGTATGCCGTGGTGCTACTGCATACGGATGGGTTCCAGGTCACTGGCTGGCAAACCTGTACTCCAGTTGTGGAGTGATATTTCACTTGCAGACTTCACCGTCCATTGAGCAAGTATGTTATTTGTGTCAGAACAGAAGATAAATAAATAACAATGCAGTAGACATTCCACCCAGGGGTTTTTGTGTTCCGTAAGCAAGTGTAATAGTATACCCACTTTACGAGTAGTGTTTGAGGATGGAGAAACTTTGCATATTTAAAAAGCATAGAAATGAACTTTCAGAAATGAACAATTTTATCTCACAAGGGAAACCCGGATTTTAAAAAGGCACTGCTCTTATATAGTCACAGTCAGAAGCAGCATTCTTTATTTGGAGGTAAAAAATTAAACATAGACATACAGGCAAAAAAGACACAATGAAAGCACAGTATAGACATTAAAAGAGTTGAAAAGAAGAGACATGAGCCTTATCACTCAAACCACATTGACTATGAAATATATTGCTGTCAGAATGTTCTGAAATGCTCTTTATAGGATACATATTGCAGGTGTGAAAAAGGCTGTGTGAACATTAAGGCTTTTGCATCACTGACAATATTTTTAACTATTTAATATTTTGTTACTTTGTGGGCGCCTGGGTGGCTCAGTTGGTTAAGTGTCTGCCTTCGGCTCAGGTTGTGGTCTCAGGGTTCTGGGTTCGAGTCCCATGTGGGGCTCCCTGCTCAGCAGGGAGTCTGCTTCTCCCTCTCCCACTGCCCCTTCCCCCTCTGCTTATGTGCTCGCTCTCTCTCAAATAAGTAAATAAATAAAGTCTTTTTAAAAATGTTTTTAATACTTTGGCGTTACTTTGGATTTTAAGTCCTCCTTCCTCCCTTCCTTTCTTTTCTTTTGGATAGAAAAGTAGTTCCTAGAGAGAAAAGAATACTTTATGCATTAATTGTTTTGAACCTTCTATAAGACATTTTTTGACCACAAAAAGACATTCCACAATTCTCAAAGATGTGAGACAGAAAACTGCAGGGAAGTAAAGCATAAAGATCTTTGGGTGGCTCTGGATACAAGTTACTTTGGTAATTCAAATAAAATTTGAATATATATATATAGAGAGAGAGAGACAGAGACAGAGAGGGGGAAGGAGAATATAATACAAAGTCATATCTGAGTTTGGGCAGGCTGGTCAAAGAGGAAAATGCCCTGTTCCTGTTCCTGCTGCTGACACGTGACACACTATGCTTTTCCTTCAAGTTCTGCAAAACACCTTATAAAGACATACTGTTCCCTTTGGTGCATCTCCCCATGAATGTTTTTGCTCTTTTGTTTTGTTATTTAAACTGGTGACATAATTCCGATATTGTCTGCCTTAAAGGACCAGTAACTACAGGGGTAGACTTGGCAAAGACATATTATAATTTAGATTTCCGTGTACCTAGTCTCATGTTTCTGTCCTGTGAACAGATTCCCATCTGATCACCTTTTCCTGCTTTTCTAAGGAGAGATACTCCTCATACTGATATCATTTATGTTTTTGTTTATTGGTTCTCAAACTTTAGTGTCCATAAATAAAACTCGGAGGAGCTAATTTGAAATGCAGGTTACACCAGTCCCAAAGATGCTAATTCAGTGGGCCTAGGATAAGAATTTTAGTAGGATCTCCAGTTATTGTGATGCAGAATGTTTCTAAGACCATACTGTGAACAGGGGCACCTGGGTGGCTTAGTCGTTAGGCATCTGCCTTCGGCTCGGGTCATGATCCCAGGGTGCTGGGATCGAGCCCCACGTCAGGCTCCCTGCTCAGTGGGAAGCCTGCTTCTCCCTCTCCCACTCCCCCTGCTTATGTTCCCTCTCTCGCTGTCTCTCTGTCAAATAAATAAATAAAAATCTTTAAAAAAAAAAGATCATACGGTGAACAAAACTGGCTTAGTGAATTTAAGAAAATGCATTCCCTTTCCTAAATTATGTGTGCATATTAATCCCTATTTTCTACTGTGGAATACAGTTTTTATGTCCCTATACATGGAATTTCAGATATCATAGGTGTGGGAAATATTTAGGAGCAGAGTAAATAAAAATCTACCTGGCAAATGAAGGTTATAGTGATTGAAAGGAAAGTTTTTAAATGGTGTTAAAATATGTATTTCTTCTAGAAAGCATTTTTTAACACCTTAAATAGAAAACAATCGGGGGTCAATCTTATCTGCCTCTGACTGTGACTATATAAGAACAATGCCTTTTTTTATCTTAGTTTCCTTTGTGAAATAAAATGATAGCTGTTAGCAACTAAAAAAAAAAAAATACTGTGAATAAATCACTTTGGAACAGTTATCTAGGAAATGGCCATCATCACTCTCCACTCCATCCCTTGGTGTTTCATACCCATGCCATATACCCAGGTACTCTGGGTTCAGAAAGCAACAGCTGTGTGAGCAACATCCACCTGTGTGGCACCAAAGAGAAAAAAATGGATATGAGGGACACTACAAAGGAAGAACTGATTATGAAGGATGAGCCTTCAGTTCTTCCTGACTTCAAGGATAGAAGAGGCTTAGGAGAGATTTAAAAGTCCTACTTAAATCAGAGGTTTCAAGCTGGGTGATAAAGAGAATCATGATGCCACCAACAGACATAGAAAACAGAGGAGCTGATTTTGAAAGCAAAATGATGTGTTTCAAGAGATAATGAAATTTTCAAACTGATGACAGGATGAGATGCCCAAATAGAAATGTCTAGCAGACAACCACAGATATGATACTGCTGCTAAAAAGAGGGGACAGCCCTAGAGATGGTGATTTGATTATTTTCATTTATGCAATGATTATGGCAATATAATGGATGAAACATCTGAAGGGAAAGAGTGAAGAAAGACAATCAGAACATATGGCTCTAGACCTTTAAGGTAAAAAGAAGAGAAGCCAATGAAAGGAACAGGAGAACAGTAATTAGAGAAACTGGATAAGAACTGTAGTAGTTCTGAGTAGAGGTCAAGGGATGAAGAGAATCCAAAAAAGGAGAATTTCAACTGCATGAAGAACAAGACCAAAGACCAATGAAAATGGAGACCAAGAAAAAAATTAGGTTTATAAATTTGGAAACTATTAATATTTTTCAGTAGAGCCAGATTTTAGGATAGTGAGGAAGTCAGAAAGAGTAGTGATACCAGCACTGGCCAATAGAAATATAATGTGGACATATATGTAATTTAAAATTTTCTGGTAGCTACATTAAAAACTAAAAAGATGAAATTAATTTTAATATTTTGTTTAACCCAAAATTTCAATTTGCAGTTAATAAAAAAATTATTGAGAATTTTACATTCTTTTTATCTTTTGTCATCTTCAAGATTTAATGTATATTTTACATCTGCAGCACATCTGAATTTGGTTGCTGTATTTCAAGTGTTTAAGAGCCACACATGAGGGCGCCTGGGTGGCTCAGTCGTTAAGCGTCTGCCTTCGGCTCAGGTCATGATCCTGGGGTCCCAGGATCGAGTCCCACATCGGGCTCCCTGCTTGGTGGGAAGCCTGCTTCTCCCTCTCCCACTCCCCCTGCTTGTGTTCCTGCTCTCGCTGTCTCTCTCTGTCAAATAAATAAAATCTTAAAAAAAAAAAAAAAAAAAAAAGAGCCACACATGAATAGTGGCTTCCTCACTGACCAACTCAGAGAACAGAAAGTAAATATGTCCCATGCAACATGGTAAAGACAGGAATGGGTCTTGGAAGCCAGTAACCAATGTTAGAAGTGGGGATAAAGTAGACTAAACGGATTATCTGAACCTTGGATGAGAAATGGGAGGACAGTGGCAGATATAGGCCTTAGAAATGACATTAGGGAGCAACGACCAGACCTCTGTTGGCAGTTCAATACACGACAAGGAGAATGATAAATGAGGATAAGGCCACTGTAAATGGGTTAAGGGGAAGGTAGTCCTATCAGAGAGAGTCATATTTGAGTTACGATGAAGGAAATATTTCATTACGAGTAACAGCAGTGTGGAAATAAATGAAGACCAACCAAATTAACTAGTAAAGGCTATTTATTTAGAGCTTGCTATAGCAAAGAAGTTAGCCACTATTACTTGCATTTTGGCAGACACTCAAACACAGGCAGGGGAGCAGGAAAGTTTTATAGTGGAAAAAAGGAAAGGCTTCACATATGCCTTGAACGGAGGCTGTTGGCATGGGGAAGCCATATGCTTTCTAACTACAATTGGGACATCCTATGTGATTTGTTAGGGGTACATATTTAGCTTTCTCTGGTTGGTCCTAAATTGGAAACAGTGAAAAATTAGGAAATTAGTTATTTGTTATTAATCAAGTCCTGGCCATTTGGGGCAGATTGTAACAGAGGTTATTTCTGGTTTCCTTGATTGTTACCAGAGACAGCAATCTGACTTCCTCTCTGATTTATAGAAAGCTGGCTTCCTGGGGTGCTTATTTTAGATAATGGGTTAGTTTCCTGCACAGGTTGCTGCAAATTATGGATCAGAACTCTATTCATATATATGGTCTGGCCATTGTCCATTTGTATATTCAGTTTCTCAGTAGCTTTGCTTCTATTATTCATTGGAACACTGTCCTTTCGAATTTCGTATAGCTCAGGAAGGTCATACGTTGGAAGTCAAAAGACCTGGGTCATAATCTCTATTCTTTCATTAATTAGTAATATTCCCAAACTCATCATAAAACTTCCCTGTACCTCAAATATCCTCATCCAAAAATGAAAAGAAATCAAAGTTTTCAGAAATTACAAAAGGAAGGCAGAAAGACAGAAAAAAAAAGATGTCAACCACAAAACAGAAAATTAGGAATGCTTTACCATAAGTTAAATGTAATTAAACAAGAAATTATAGATATAAAAAATTTTAAAACTCAGTGTAGAAATGAACAAGCAACAGAAATATGTGAAATAGTTAACTAAAGAATGGGAGAAATTTTCTAAAAAAGACAGACAGAGGGGTGCCTGGGTGGTGTGATCAGTTAAGGGTCCAACTCTTGATTTCAGCTTAGGTCATGATCTCATGCTCAGTGAGGAGTCTGCTTGAGATTCTCTCTTCCTCTCCTCGCCCCTCCCACTTGTGCTCTCTTTCTCAAATAAATAAATCTTTAAAAAAAAAAAAAGAAAAGAAAGACAAAATTACATCAAAAAGTAAGACAAAATTATAAGATATCCATGTACCAACATAGGCAATAGATGAAAATCAAAGGATATCATCTGAAACTCATGAGCTAAACAGAAGCCTAAGAAAGGAACAGTGGTAATAAGGGCATTATATTAAAAAAAAATTATTACAATTAGTGTAAAGGTAACCACAAGAACAAAGAATATAAACCTTCCTAAATACCAAAAACAATATAAAAAAGGACAAAGAAAACACGACAAATGTGGATGACAGAGTCCAAAACTACCAATGATATTAACAAATTCAAATGGACTTAACTAACATATTAAAAGAAAAACTTACTTCAACTTACAGAGCAAACCCCAACTCTATGCTGTATATAAGAGAAACCCCTCAAACAAAATAATCCAAAACTTTAAATATAAACAAATGGGCAAAAGTATGCCAAAAAAATGCAAACAAACAGAAAAGGAAGGAGTTGTGATCTTAATATCTCACCAGCTAGAACTCAGTACCTTAAGCATTAAAGAAGACAATAAAAGACAAGTCATTATGCAAAAGACCATGTATATATAACAGCTTTGAATATTCATGTACCAAATTTCACAGCAATCACTTTATAAAGCAAATACTATAAGGAATGCAAGGAGAAATAACCAGAAACAAACATTAATATACAAGGTTAATATACATTCTCAGTCCAAGACAGGTCAAGTGGACAAAAAATAAGTAAATAAATAAAGATACAGAAGCCCTGAACAACATAACCAATAAAGTAAATTATATGAATATATATCAGATTTTGTATCCCCCCCCAAAAAAATATATCTTCTTTTCAATATACCTCCTTTTTAAGAGCAGATAAGCTTTCATGAAGACAAACCATATATTATGGTCCAAAGAAAATCTCAATGAGCTTCATAAAGTAGAAATGATACAAAGATAATTCTCTGATATTAAAAGCATAGATATTATAACAAAATCAAAACATAAATAGGCCTTTCTATCCCAAGTTAACTATTAGACAACTTGAATCAAAGGAGAACTGAAATTTCAGAATTATTTATAAAAATAATGGAAATGAAGACACTACATATCAGACTCAAAGTTAAAGCAGTTAAAGCAAAGACCAGAGAGAAGAATCATAGCCTTATATGGTTATACCCACACAAAATGAAAGAATTAAAATAAATATCTACTTGAATTAATAGACATTCATTCCTTGCTCTTAAATAGTATTTATTTAATATCACAACAATGTCAATTCTTCAAGAGTAATATAAAATTTAACTCTAGAGCAGTTAAAAAGAAACAGAACAAAGAAAGAAGGAAATATATAAAATAACGGCAAAAAATGAGTTATAAACAAAAAAAACAGAATAAATACATAAAAATGCTGGTTTTTTGGAAAGAATCAACAAAATACAGAACCCACTAGCTAATTAATCAAGCAAAACAGAAGCACAAATATACAAAATAAGAAATAAGTAAATAACTGTAAAAAAAAGAAAATTTTTAAATATCATAAGACATTGTATGGCACAACTCTGTGCACATAAACTGTAAAACCTAGATGAAATATACATTCCAACAACCAACTCTCGTAGATATAGAATGTAAAACAAACTAATTTCCATGGGACAAATAGAAATAGTTTATCAAGACCCTAGCCTACAAAAAGCACAAGGCCAAAGTTTCACAAGGGAATCCTAAGCGAACTTCCAAAGATTAGATTATCCCAATGCTCCTATGTTCCAAAACAAAGAGTCGGGGGGGAATCTGCCTATTCTCCTAAATACCTCTTTAACCTGACCCTATGATCTATTCCACTACCATTGCCTGAGCACAGATTCTCATAATCTTTTGCCTGGACTCTCCATTCCTTCTCCCTCCAATTTTTCCTACAAGCTGATGCTGGGCTATTACTTTTTTGAAAAAGAAAATATGACCACATATTTTTTTAACTTTCTCAATCTAAATGTACTGCTAATTAAGTTACAGGTGTGAAAACTACAATTGGAAAAACTCTGCTATCATCTTAAACACATTCTAAGTCAGATTTTGTACATGTTGGGGCTTAGGGGACTTTTGATACATCCAGGAAGTTTCTTTGGGAGACATTATAGAATTGAAAAGATGGCTAAGGATGGAATTCTAGAAAACATATCAGAGGAAAATAAAGGAGGAAAAAAAGAGAATTTAGTGGGGGAAAGTTGAGGGTATGCGACAGATCTTCCCAATGATTTTGTGGGGCAAATAACTAACCATCTTTATTTTGAGACCCTTCTCTCAGAACTTTTAGCCGAGGTCACTCACCTAGCATGTGATGTAGGCAGGACTACAGCCCAGATTATAGATAACTATGCCGGCATTCCACATACACTGCCTCTTTCTTCATCTAACAGTCCTTAGTAATCCTGTCCTCTGAAATGCCATGGCTTCCAATACTGCCTCCTGTTGATAGCCCACTTCTCTTAGATTACATTATGTTCTCCTTAAGAGCAGGAACCATACTTTACTGTACTTTTTAATCAACAAAGTTACCTAGCACAGCGAAGCACTAATTTCTATTACAGAACATTTGTGTAACATTATTATTATAATATATATTTTCTTAAATCTAATTGATTTCTCTGAAGATTGGCACATATTTTTTATGCTATTTTGCTATTGAAAGAGATTGAGAGGAAGTGTGCTACACACATAACATGATACACATAGCAACCTTCTAGCTTACATATTTTTTTCTTAGGTCAAGGGCAATTTCAAATATTTTGTTGCATTATCACCATCAATAGATGATACGGTTAAAAAAATGGCAACCATATTCTTATTATTAGTTTGAATTGTTGTCCAAATGTGAAAATCATGCTTTAAGAGCCAAGAAAACCAGATGAGGTGAGAAAGTACCTTGATTAATTTAGTAAAGTGTTCTCAACTTGAAGCATAAATAATATTGTGCTTCATCTTGACTACTCAGTATACTCTATACCTTCAGGCTAATATTGAATAACCACCTATTGTTAATCTTTTATATATGTTTAGTATAGTTCATTTTTTAAAATACTGTATCACTAAAAAAGTTCATCAGTGCTCATCATTCAGATTAATTAAAGAGAAGGCTAACCATGGTAAAAATTTGAATGATGAATAGTGTTAAAGTAATCTTACTAAATATACAGCCTAATTGCACGATACCTAGTTGAGTTCTTCAGAAATTGCTTCAATGAATAAATTTGAAATTAGCATATTTGTAGTTGTGTCCTTCCAAGGTACATGGAAAGTTTTTTAACACATATCTCCAATTTTGTTAATACTGCCAATTTTCTTAGGAAAATTTTTTTTGTAGATGGCACAAGAGAAATTTTTTATGTAGATGGTACAAGAGAAATTTTTATAGATGTTACAAGAGAAATTTTGACCAACTAATCACAGGATGTAAATTCACTGAGCGTACATGAAGTTTTACTTGCATATAAATTGCTGGGACATTTAATTTGGTGTGCATTTCTAGGTTATTTCTTCATTTATTTATTCACAGAAATTCAAGTAGTCCTCTTTCTAGAACCTGGAGAGGTGAAAATGTACATTTGTGAGAGCACTGTGATGTTTACACACAGCTACCATGGATAAGGAAAAAGGATTGCACCATGGTTGCATTAAAAGGTAGTTTCTGGAAGTAAGACTGGAAAAGAATCCAAAATCTAAAAATAAGTCCTAGCTAATAATATAAATACCCACAACCATAAATTCTCTTCGCCAAAGACTTACTAAAATTCCATGTATTGAAAAAATTTGAACCCTTGATACTCAATTGAGCATTCACTATGAAGAAATAAATATTCAAATGACACATCTGATTATGTCTTTTAAAACTACTGCATTTTCCATTTATTTTGAAAGCCAAGATAAATATCCCTCAGGTCCTACCAGGAAGAGATAGCTCACTCAAACTGGATAATTGAGGAAAACTTAGTAGACTACAAAAGCATGGGAAGTGTTATGGGAAATCAATTAGGAATAATGCTTTACCACAGGGCTAGCAATTGTGAGGAGGTATTACTACCCTATATCTGATGGTGTGAAGGGAGAGAATGGCTGCTCAAACCTGGAAAGAGAGGGGCACTAGAGAGGATCCATAGCCTTTGTAAGAGGGACCTGACCAGCCGACTTATTATGATCTAACAGGGAGACCCTTAAAGAATAAATGCCCTGGACTTACACTGCAGGGAGATTTCCATTGGCTGAATGTAACCAGAAGCCAGAGGGCAAAAGAACTCTTTCGTGTAGTTCAGCTAGGTCAGCACCTTAGGGCACAGAGAACAAAAGAGTACATAGTGAATCTGAAGGGCAAATGGAAAATACCCAATGTAGTACTCTTTTGCTGCAGGTAACAGAAAAATCTAACTCAAGCCTGTCTAAGCAAAGAAGGTAATTTATTGACTTATGTATCTGAAAACTACAGGTGTAGCCCTATCTTCAGGCCCAGCTTCATCCAACATCTCAAAGATGCCACTGGGGCTCAGTATCTTCCCATCTCTCAGCTCTGCTCTCTTCCAGGTAGACCTTATTCAAAGTTTCCATGTGGTGGCAAGATATCTGACAGCAGTTTAAGATTGAAGTCCAGAAAAAATAGTAAAGGAATAATAATAAAGTAAAAAACTCGAAGTTCTTTCAGCAATTTAATCAGAGTTCCTGGGCTTGACTCTCAGGGGCCAAGTCACTGCCCATTCCTAAGCCAATCAAGTTTATTAGAGGAACAAAACATGATGACTGGCCTCTACTAAGTCATTTGTCTATCCTTAGACTCAATAAGACACCCAAAGCCCAAGGACAGAGAATGGAGGAAGAGTGGGTACTGCTACCAGAATTAAGAAAAATGGATGCTAGGAAGCTAAAAGACAACAAATAACCACTAAGGCCTATGTGGTAATCCAATTTGCTTCTCAGCTCTCAATTATCATGACGTTCAGGAATATATGAATCCATTAGTTTGGGCTGATAAAGTAGCATTAGAAAAATGTGGTAACAATTTCCACCTTTCTTCTAATTTCCACATATTATGCCAATGATGCCATGACACATTTATTTATATGCAGATAAATACGTGTTAGTACCTATATAAATATGCATATAAAGCTCCCCATCATGCCATAATTTGATTTGTTTTGCTACTGAACATTTATATTAACTTTCTATATCTATAAGCACAGTGCATATTCTCCTTAGGTTGCTAATTCCTGAAAAGAAGGAGCCATTTCTGTTTCAGTTGTTAGTTCGATTTTCTTCCCAAACTACTGGCATACAAGGATGAATTAATAAGTCAATTTGATGTTAACAATGATAAAATTACACTTTGGGGTATTTTTCTCTGAAGAAGTATCAGTTTTTTTCCCAACATAAATGGTTTTAAAACCCAAATTATCACACTGTCACAGAAATTTAAAGCTGGAAAGGCCCAGATTACTTAGGAACTGAGCATCAAAGTTCAAGTGACCTTGTGCTAGCCAGCATTTTAAAATAAATCTTGAAGAAATGAAAGTCTATATCCTGGAGAAATTGCAGTAGAATAAGGTAATGAGTAGAACTGTTATATTTTAACCAGAGACACTAAATAAACTTGCAGGCCATAGTGAATTTTATCATGCAAGTGGCAAGGGACTATTAAGGCTGAACCTAGATGTATATCCTCCTTACATCATTCTGTTTAGGGAAGAAAAGCTTTAGCCAGGTAGATACAGGAGTCAGTGCTCAGATCACACTGACAGAGTAAGTGGAGTTTTTTATGGCAGCTGTGTATTTGCTGATAAGACAAAGTGAAGAAAGCAAGTACTTAATCACCACATCTCTAAAATGATACAGAAGACTATTTTTACCTGTCTACTGTGCTTTTTTACCTTTCCTCTCAATAATGTACCTACATATTAGTTTTTAAATTGCTTACCTACACAAGGTTCATTAGCTTCTCATAGGCTAGTAGGCTGGCTTCATGTTTATTCCTCTATAGAATGAGCACATCTCTAAAATTATCCAGTAACGAATCTACAGCTAGATGCTCAGAAAAGCAATTGGGAAGCAGGAAATCATTTTCTTTTAGCCTGTTTAACAAGAAACAAACTGAGATGTATCAAAATGAAAACCTCAATACAGTAGTCCTCCCTCATCTGCAGGGATACATCCAAGACCCCCAGTGGATGCCTGTAACTGTAGATAATACTGAACACTATATGTACTATGTTTCTTCCTATACATATATAACTATGATTAAGTTTAATGTATAAATTAGGCACAGTAAGAGATTAACAACAATAACTGATAATAAAATAGAACTATTTAATAATACATTATAATAAAAGTTATGTTAATGTGATCTGTCTCTCTCAAAATATCTTATTGTACTGTACTTGTCCTTCTTGAGATGTTATGAGATTTAAAATGCCTACATGATGAGATGAATGATACAGATATCATGACTTAGCATTAGGCTACTATTGACCTTCTGACCATACATCAGGAGGAGGATCATCTGATTCCTGACTGCAGTTGATCATGGGTAACTGAAACTACAGAAAGTAAAACCATGGTGGGGGGGGGGGGCGCACGGGACTACTGTACTATTTAAGATTGCTTTCCCTTTGTCCTTTTTCTCCTCCCTGGTTGGTGTTGGGCTGGGGGACTTAAATAATGCCACTATGACATCCAAGTGGAAGGGTTGTCCACTTTGGATTTTAACTGGTCTCATTTTTGAAGCTGGTTTCCTTGGAGATCATGTTTCCCCACTATATTAACAATCTACTGAGATGTGACAACACCCTCTTTTGATCTCTCTCCATCTTTCTGAGGGGTCTTTCCACCCTGGCTGACTGGTAAACCTCCTGAAAGTCTGTTGAGTCCTTCATTCTCACCTTTCTCTTTTGTCGACACAGAGAACTACTCACTGTTTTTCATATACCTCTTAGACCTAGGGTTGTCAGCAGGCACTTGCTGTGCTATACCATTACTCTCCAGTTGCTATGGTGTGGTGAGCCTCAGCAAGCCTACCAGAGTCCCAAAGAGAAAGGGTAATTCACAGAGAATAAATCCATCAGAGGCAGAAGGGAAGAAGGAATTTACCACCTCTCTCTTTCTGTCCTTGCTCCAAAATTCATTCCGAGGCAGAAATGTACATAAAAAATGCTAAAGCTCTTTCCTTGCCTCTCCCTCCATTCCCACTCTAATTCTTTGTACATATTTATAATAACTGTTTCTACTGATGGATTTTTTTAACCTAGCTATGGGTCACATTTTCATGCTTTTTTGCATGTCTAGTAATTTTTGATGGATGCTGTACATAGTGAATGTTATTGTTGAGTGAGTTTTATGTGTTTCATTAAAGGGAGTTGAGTTTTATTCTGGCAGGCAATTAATTTACTTGGAAATTAACTTGGATCATGTTGAAGCTTCTTTTTCAACTTTGTTATGGTGGCTCTAAAATAGACTTTATGCCTAGTTTTAGCCCTCAGGACTAAAACTAAAAGTATAGCCTTTTTAGGATCTCTATTTAATTCTGAGTGTCAACAGGCCTGTCTACCCTAGTTGGTCAGAATTCAAACATCTCCTAATCCTGTGAAACTCGATGGTTGCCCAGCTTACAGCTTCCCTGTAGTTGTTCTCTGGCCCTGTGGGGTCTCACCCAAATACATACAGCTTAGCATTCAATCAAATACACAAAGGGACATCTATGGGAATTTCCAGAGTTCTTTCCCTGCTTAGCTCCCTCCTCTTTGGCCCTCTGCCCCATAAATTCCAACTGCTTAAGACTCCATAAACTCTGATATCTGTCTCTTCCACTCAGTGAGGCTGCCATGCTCTTTCTGGCTCCACCTCTCTCTACCAATGTCTAGTCTAGTAAATGCCTCCAGCCAGAAAACGAGGCAATTGTAGGACTTACCCCGCTTGATTCCCTTCTCTCAGACACTGTGGTCTTGCACTGACTGTTGTTATAGCCTGAAAACAGTTATTTCATATATTTTGTCCAGGGTTTTTTGTGGAGTTTTTTTCGTTGTTTATAATAAACAGGTTAGTCTGGCACCAGTCAATCAGTCATAGCTACAAGTGAAAGTCAAGGCTTTCGATTTTCTCCATTTGCAATATTACTGGCAATCCCTAAAATAATGGGTATCCTTCTATGTAGGTGTTCAACTGAGGAGAGGATCACCATTTAATCATTTGGACCAGAAAAAAATCATCAACTAATAATTCATAAATCATACTGTTATACTTTATCTCCAATTTCCATAGATTTAAAAACTATATTGTACAGTTAATATTGTTGCTATTATAATGACTATAATCCAGATATCTGATGTATAAAATAGGACTAGAAGACTCATTCACAAAACAAGACAAAAGAACTTACTAGAAGGGAGAAAGAAGATGAGAAGTAAAAGTGACTTCCTAGAGAACAAAGGAAAAGCAACTTCCTGGAGAACAAAGAAGGGACTAAGTTATCCTCCTTTCTAATAAAACTGAAGAATCTCAGACTTTAATAACATAGGAGCCTGCACTCAATGACAGATTAGGGCGCTGGTGTTTCCTTACTGCATGACTTGGGGAAAATAAAACATAATGCACTAGAAGATAGCAAATAGAGGCTCAAGTGAGGAAGATCTAAGAGGATTTTCCTGGTTCCTTCCAAGACTTGAGATATGATGTGGTAAGGCTAGCCCCAGAGAAGTGTCACATGCCCTAGGTGAACATGGGTCTAACATGAATCTTAGGAGAAACTGAAATGAACACTTACAATTGTTTTAGGAAAACTGAGAGAGGGTATTCAACCTAAATAGAAAAGCATGCCAAAAAGTCTCAGAGTTCTGAGAAGAAGTAAGGTATCAATGTTTGAAAAAGGCAAACAGGTAAATAGGTTTATAAATATAGAGATTGCCCAGAGAATTTCAGCAGCAATATGTTATCAATCCATTCAATATTTTTTGTGTAAAATATATTTTTGTTTAATCATTTTTAATACAATCATAAGAATACTTGCTCACAATTCTACTCTCTCTCTCCATGAACACTGGGAAAGGGGATTAAGCTAATTCAGAATATTCCATAAAATAAATTTGCAGTAAATGGTAAAAAATTTCACTGACTCAGTTCTTATGCCACTAATTCCAAGGGTCTTACAGAAACTCTTTTGTTATATAGTTCAGGAAATGAGTTATCCTTAATTTGGCCAGAAGTAAGAGCCAATGGCAAAGCATTTGGAAATATTTTAATTATACAGAGATAATCAATGCAATGGTATTTGTTACTGTGAAATTATACTATACTATTGTGAATTTTTTCTCCTCTAAATCTTCAAATTGTAACAAAGATACTAGTTCTTTTATACTGTGAAACTGGTAAAAGCTATAAAATAATCCACTTTTCTTCCATATCTAAGTCCACAGATACAGAATTAAGGATCAACAGCAATAGCCATTCATGCTACCTTTTTTCAATTAGGATGTTTCTATGACTTGTTCATCACTGAATTCCCAGCATCTAGAACTGCATGGAACAATAGATATTCAATAAACATTAGGTGAATGAACGAACTACCACTCTCATATTCATGCTAGACACCATGATACCAATGAAAATGAATACAATAAATTCTGGATCACCAGCTAATGAAAGGTCCAGGTATCATAGAAAAATAATAACAAAAACAAAACCAAGAAAACTTTCCTAACGTCATGGTGCTTGGTTTTGTTTATTATTATTGGGGAAAGGGTTAAAATGTAGCCACAGAAATGGGTTGAAATGATTAACAGCAAAACCCTGGGCTGCTACAGTTAGGAGTGATGTTTTATAGCCCAAAAAAGGAAGTCAACCAGAGTCAGTGACTCATGCAAAATGGTAGATAATTTTTTACTCAGTGCTAACACAGAAGTTATCTTGCAGAAATCACTGCAGTGGGTAAGAAATCTCCTTAAGTTCTAGACCTTAGAAATAGCAAAATAAAAGCACTGCAAGCTTAGAAATTCTGTTGATAAAGGCCCTTAACTGAAATTAATTTCAAACCAAAAGACACTGAAATGTTTATAATCCATATTACAATTCTGATATTAGTAAGAAGTGATGATTCAACTCAGAAAGACATTGGGTATGAACAAAAGTAGAACCTGGTGTATTGATCAATAGAGAATTTCTAAACATTCCCAGTTCTTCCAGCTATTCTTCATATAATATGGTCTCAGATGCTTCACCAACATAAGATTGTATTACTCCAAATAAACTTCACTGTCTTAAAATGAGGCATTGAAGTACAACACAATAGTGATGGTTTATTTTGTGTCAACTTGGCTGGACCATGGTGCCTGGACATGTGGTCAAACATTATTCTGGATGTTTCTGTGAGGGTATTTTAGGATAAGATTAACATTCAAATTGATGTATTTTGAGTAAAGCAGAATGCCCTCCATTATGTGGGTGGGCCTCATCCAATCAGGTGAAAGCCTGAACAGAATAATTGACTGACCTCTCTTGAGCAAAAGAGAATTCAGCCAGCAGATGGAGTTTGGCCAGCAGATAGCCTGCAGATTTGAACTGCAACAATGGCTCTTCTTTGGTCTCCCACCTGATAGCCTTCAGGCTTCAACTGCAGCATCCACCCTTCCTGGGTTTCCAGCCCGCCAACCCACCCTGCACATTTTGGACTTGCGAGCCTCCATAATCACATGAGCCAATTCCTTAAAATAAATCTCTTTCTATACATATACACACATGCTCCTGGTTCTGTTTCTCTGGAGAACGCTGACTAATACAACAAGGATGCAGATATTTGTCCTATATGCACAGAACACTTCGGAAAAACTATCTTTAGAGACATAGTGAAATTACTGATTAACAAAAGGTAAAAGACAAAAACCAAATACAAACTAGGAGAAGAAAAAAATAAAGAGACATATATGACACACTATGACATATCCTTTATCTGAGTGTGGTATCTACATATACATATTTGTACATTGTCATTGATTCAAACGTATTTATTTAGTACCTCATATATGCTGGCACTGAGCTAGTTATTGAGTACAGAGACATGAACAAGACAGATAAGGCCCTGCCTTCACGGATCTTAATGGGGAATACAGATAATAAGGAAATAAATTATGATAACTGTTATTATGGGAAAAAATGGAGTGCTGTGATAGAGAAGAGGCTATCTTTGAGCTGAGACCTGAAAATAGAAAATTTTAAAAAGTGAGGGAAGAGCATTTCAGAAAATACCAAGTACAGAAGCTCTAAAGCGGGCAGAAAAATTGGAGTATTTGGAAAATATCAGAAAATCTATGTGGTTGAAAGAAAAAAAAAAAAGAAAATCTATGTGAGTCCTAATGATTTATAGAGAGGGTTGAAAATAAGGTAGGATACACAGGCAGAGACCGTATCATAAAGGGCTTCATAGTGAATTTATTAGGGCAAAGAACAGAGCCCTCCTGAACTTGGAAATCAGATTAGCATAATACACAAGAATCCCCATCTGTAGAAGTGGCTACAAGCAAAGGAGAAAATGGTGCGTGGCTGGGAAGTTTGAGAAATACTCAGTTCCAGAGTGTTACAGTACAGACATACAGAAGAAGGCCTAGAATATGATTATAACTTAAGCTGAAACATAATCAATGATATTGAACTCCACCTGGAGAAGTAATCTGTTAACAAGTCTGAGATAGTCCTCAAAGGTATCTCTCCAGCCATCATTTAGTACATGCATGGTGGGGGTGCAGGTAGAGGGGATTAATAGGTTGAGTTCTCATTATATCTCTGTCACTGCTTCAACAAAGGTAGTTCTACAGTTATCTGTTTGTATACTGGGCTTCCATTTTAAGAAAGTTAAAAAAAATCACTGAAAACTGCTTCAGAACCAGCAGTTATATATATATATGTATATGTATATATATGTATATGTATATATATGGAGAATATATAACTGCTAATAAAGAAAGAGAAAGAGAGAGACGGAGGAAGGGAGAGTGTGGGGTGCCTACGTGAGCAGAGTATCTGATAGCCTTAATGGAAATACTCATATAGAGGAAATAAATGTATCAGATTACACAGTTTGATGGAATTAGTCATTAACATCACTCAACAGACTGCTTTTGCTCTGATTCCACGCTCACAAATAAACTGACTATAGTTGGTTTCTCATGGGAGAATATATTGGTATTCAGTATCAGTTTCTGGTCCACATAGCGTCTATATTTCACCATTAAAATATCATCAATATGGTTTCTAAATCAGTGTCTAGCTAGTTTGGTTAGTGTCTATCTGTTTGCTAAACCTGCATTGAATTTCTACTCTTGAAAAATAGGATGCTAAATGCATGGACCACATCATGGAACTATCACACTGAGACTACCCAAGACTAACCAGCCAAACTGTCTCTGTGACATCTATCTATCTATCTATCTATGAATCTATCTATTGATTTTTATTTTAATTCCCATGTAGCTAACAGGTATACAATATAGTGACTCAATATGGCTGGTCTTTTTTCTAACCGCAACCAACTGGAACTAGAGAAACTCATTCATTTACAGAGACCATCCATAGTAGGAACTCACACTTACCAGCAATGCAATGCAATAGGAAAAAAACTTCATACTGATTTCATAGAAAAAGATGTACAGTGGCTTAAAGAAAGACATGAAGTTTTAGCACTTGGATTGTTTTTATTATAAAACAGAGAATGTAAAGGGTTAAATCTTAAAGTTCATTGTGTCCAATCCCTTAGTTTTAAAGGTAGCAAAACTTGGCTTGGGAGATTAGATGATCTGCCCCCAAGGTGCAGCCCGGACTCCTGGCCTAAACTGTTTCCACTATGATAACTCCCTATCTCATGGTAATAGTTACCGACACTCTTAATCTTCTCAGAGCCATTGAACTTCATATTTTCATTCTATGCAATGATGAGTAAATTTTAAAATCATGTTTCCTAAGAAACAAGAGATATTTAGTCTCCTATAAAAGTTTTTCCCTTCTATTATAAGCAATATTTATTTAGTTAATTCCAACCTATACAGCAGCCAAAGAGATCCTTTTATAATGAAAGACTTAATGTGTCTTTTGGCTTAAAACCCTAAAGGAATGCCCACTCCACTAAGAGTAAAAGCCAAGGTCCTCCCATAGCCTATGAACCCTGCACTTTCCTGCTGTGTTCCTACCATACTGTCTTCCTTGCTATTCCTCAATACACCACATACCTTCCTGTCTTAGGACCTTTGTACTGGCTGTTCCCTCTACTTGGAACTCTTTTCTCCCAAATAAGTTAAATGACTAATTTTTCATCTCCTTCAAGTCTTTGCTCAAATGCCATCTTCTCAGTGAGACCTTCTCAGTGAGTCCTGATAACCATTCCATTTAAAACTAATACACCTATCCCTCTGCATTTCCAGTGCCCCTTTCCCAGATTTATTTCTTTTTCTATAGGATTTATCACCTTATAATATACTGCATCATTTACTTATTTATTATGTTTATTGCTCATTGTCTCCCTCTACCAGAATGTAATCTCTTGAAGGTAGGAATCTTGGTGTATTTTTTTAACTATTATATCCCTAAAATCTGAAACAGTGCCCAACCTTCAATAAATATTTGCTGAATTCATTCATTCATTCATTTATTCAATTAATTGTTTTTGGAAATCAGACCCTTTATATCTACCAAAAATCAAATGTTGTATCTAAACTGGGTAGGATCAAAGTTTAATCTCTACCCAGACATGCTTTATCTTCTAATGGATTCCATTAAGGAGATGACAATATACTACTAGAACAATAACACATTTCTAGTCTCTGAAATTCTCCTTTGCTGCTGCTATCAATAAAATAAAAAGAAGTTACTATTTAATAATTAAAAGGTGATCAATTACTCTTTTTCAAAGAAACATCCAAATTGCATTAAAAATGAGTATCAAGCCAACCCAGAATGTATTGACAAAGAACACTGTCTATTTAGCATCAAACTGCTTGGTTATAATCCTGACATGTTCCCTGCTGGCATAGTATTCTGAGAAACAGCCACAAAATGAGAATCTAAGAAATGTGTGTGTTTGTATCTTTATAAGCTGTCCTGACAAAGTACCTGAAGATAAGCACACTGACCTAATCCATGTATCATACACGTCTTTTTAACTGTTTTTTTTCCCCCAACAATCATGATGGATTTGTTCTGAAATATCCTCATCCTATTCCAAGTCTTTTTTGTAAACAAAGACAAACACGGAAAAAAATGGCTGGCTGAGAATAGCACTACAGATGGCCACAGTGTATGGTCCAGCATTACACGTCTCTAGGAGCGCCACATACATCATACATGGATTATGATGTAAATGCAACAACCCCAACACCCTCACCCCACCTTGGAGTTGTGCAGTGTTCACCCCTGGGTCTGTTCAGAGCTAACTGGCCTAAACCGTAACTAAAATTAGTGATGATCTTTCCTCTCAGAAAAATTCAAAATTACTGAGCTAATCGATCCTAGACCATGAGATATGAACTTACATTAAAATAATATCATCAAAACATTTACCAGTAACTAAAATATGGAGAAGGTGTTAGAGACACAACTATCTTAAAATGACTCTACACAGTAAATCGCAATTCCCCATCCCTGAGTCCTTGTTTAATTGGCAGTAGGTTTTCTGGTAAAGGATAGAAAACTTGATACCCACAATGATCTTACAGCACCCTCATGTGGATAAATATTTGACAATGTTTTTCTTAAAGAGATGTGTTAATCTGTGATATGAACAATAAGAAGAGAAGGTAGTATAATCCTTTCAAACAAAGACTACTGGGATGAGTGAACCCTTATCAGAAGAAGTCTGAATTATTTCTCTAATAATGAGGATGAATTTTTGGCTGATCTAGCCATACTTTCCATTTAGTATTCCTCCTTTTTCCCTGAGTTAAACCAGGGTGACTCCATATATAACTCTGAATAGAACAAAGCTACTACCTTCTATGGAACCAAAGCTGCCTCTTGCACTGTGTGCCTATGAATAAAACCAAGTGGCCCCATTATAGGGGAAAAAAAGGTTCAAGGCTATCTTTAGAAGTTCACATAATAATATGTTTTAAAATAAGTTCCATACAGGAATATTTACAAACTATATTCTTAAAGAGCATGGTTTCAGCTGACCCTCTAGATGGTATGGCATGGTAGAAAGAGTACTAGATACATAGATAATGTGGATTCTAAAGTTAGTTTTTGAACAAATTCTTAACCTTTCCATATCTCTTTTTTAATTTTTTAAATGGCAGAGTAGAAAGAGCAGAAAATACTAGTTGGTGGCTTCCCAGTATAGTCAAGATTCCTTTCGTTCCAAACCATAAATTTACTCAAGCTGGCTTAAGTAACAATAAAAAAAAAAAAAAGGATTTTTTTTAAGAAAAAAAATTGGGAAAAAAATTGCTGAAAAGTTAAAGGGAGGAATATTAACATATCCTTATGGTCTTACCTGGGTCTACTCACACTTCCCTGATACAAACATCTCATCCTTAACTCCAGGTGAGGATGAGTCTTTTTGAAATTGTTTACATCAGAATCAAGAACTAGAAAAAAACCTGTCTATAGATTTCGTATATAGTCACAGATTATCTGTGTAAGTCCTTCCCATGTGGCAATACACAAGTTTCTGAGATCCAGACAGACTTCATCTTTTGCATATCGTGTCACTAGCAGCTCTGCATGTTATTTTGGGGAAACTTGGGGGATCCAAGAAAAGCTACTTTGAGATATGCTGCTTTTGCCTTTGCTTTTTGTGGCTACCTTGCTCTGGCTAAGTTTTTGTGTTCTTTGCTAAACATTTAATGTGTGTGTGTGTGTGTGTGTGTGTGTATTCTCACACAGAGGAAACAGGGGTCTCTTCCCACCAATATATAGCCTACCTGAAATTATACACAGAACTAAAATATTCCTACTTACCTCAACTTCACACTTGCTGTCTCCAGAACGCATCTTTCTTTTTCACATTTCTACTTCTTTAATTATATTGCTCCCTCCTCCTGGAAGGCACATACTTGCCTCCTCCTCTCCTCTCTTACCCCCATCAACTCCCACTACCTCATCCCCCAGAAAAATAAGGGATCTAAGCAGACACCTAGTAGGTGTCCACGACAATAGTACTTACAATGTGCCCCATTTCTTCTTATGTCTGATCCTCTATTGGACTGTGCACCACTCAAGAATCAGTTGTTTTCATCTTTGTATCTCCAAGGCCTAGAGAGTATTTGTTAAAAGATGTTTATTGTGTTTATTTAAAAATGGAATTTGATATCACAATAAAAATAGGCCCAGGATCCAGACACCAAAGATCTGTCTTGAATGCCTTAACCGCTCTTCTTTCCCATAGTCACTTGATTATTCATACTGCTTAATCTGAAAATCTTATCAAAAAAGATTTTTAAAAGATTCTTTTAAAGGTCAAACCAGTAAACAAAAAAATTAGAGCAAGAAGTGAAAGAAAAGTGTTTTCTATGTCCACCTTGAGAAATCCTGAATATGGGACTAGTTTCTCCAAAATGAAATGCAAAACCAATCCCCCTCACTTCCTCTCCTCATTCCCTCCAATCCTGTCAACCATCCAGTACTCAGTCCCCTCCAAAGTCAAAGGATACTATCCCAGCAGAAAATTAATTCAAATCCATCTGTAACTGAAAAAGGCCTAACCATGCTGTGTGTGTGTTCTACTTCCATGCTGTGGAAGTAGAACTTGGAAAGTGAAGAATAAGGTTGCCTCTGGCACTTACCTACTGTGACTACCTCCATTTAAGGCCAGCACCAACCAAAGATAGGACCCAGACTGAGTTTTGATTATACCTTCCTGGAAGTTTTGTGGGGCTTTTTCCCCGTCATTACTATGTGTACAGCAAGTATTCGACAAATTCCACTCTTGAGGAACACTGCTTACCCTCTAAAAGCAGTTACTTTCTCCTGTTTCCATGGTCATACCACAGCAATTTTAGATATTCAAGACATGGGGTGGTTGGAGTTTACTCTGGTGTTAAAATTAGGAAAAATAATAGATCCCATAGTGATGAAGGCATGTTCTACTCAAGAATCGCTTCAACAAGTTGGCCTTCTCAGACTAAGTGCCACTGTCTGGCATCTGGTTCTCAGATACTGGGCTTCTCAGTCCCTCCAGAGATAATTAGATCTTTAATAACAGATCACCTCTAACTAAAATCACATGACTTACCGAATGTCTATATAGTTCATTTTGGTGGTTGGCTTTCAGTGACAGCACTCTCTTTCCTAATATCAGCCATTCTCTAGATCTGTAGCTTAACACAAATCAGTCTGTACCATTGAGTAAACTTTCCTTATGTGCTCATAGTGGCTTGAAATGTATTATCTTTTAAACTTGCATCCTTCTTTGTTGCATCTTCTCAAGTCTCAGTAAACTATTTGTCTGGATTTTTCAAAAACAGGGTAGAGGCATACACTGTATTCTGGACAGGGTCTTCTATCCAGGTGATGAGACAGCAAAAACACACAGCTGGAGAGGAGGCAGAATAACTGCTACCATTTATTTTTGTTCAAGAGGACTGTACTAAACCACACATATTTAAATGGCATGGATTTTAATATAGTGAAATAAAACAAAGTCATATTATCTCAAAATCAGAGGAAATTAGGCCTTCTGTATGATAAATATACTCTTTCCAGCAATTGTCTGTGAAGATCTATTAAGACCAAGGTTGGAACCCTAACTCTAAACTTTTACCAGGTGGGTGATATTGAGCAATTTATTGAGACTCTCGGGCCTGTTTCCTCAATCTCTAAAGTAAGAGTATAAAGAGTTAAAGCATTTAAGTTCTCAAGTCAATAACTAAGGGGGGAAAAAGGCCTAAATCACAATTACCTTTGTAAATCATTCGAATTACCCATACATACACTATATTGACTTTAATGTACACAACACTACACTGTAAATCTTATGGGCACTAAGTTTTTAGAAGCCACTTAAATAAGCTAAAGAAATAAAAAAGAAGGCATATATGCATATATCTAGACATTAAAGCCATTCTGGTTTTAAGCTAACTCTAAAAATCATTACAGTGAACGGAGTATGGATGGAGAACACAATTCCGGTGCTTAATGTTAGTATCCTTCCTTTCTTCTGGCCTTAGACTTCCAAGAAATCTCCCAGAGCAGTCATTTTTATGTGGTTATGTCTGAGACGTAGACAGTGACTTATCCAGCGAGTACTCTGAAGGAAGAACCTTTGTAACTCGTTTGGGGTTCTCGCCCTGGCACTGGCACTTACAAGCGCCTCAGTATATAGGTAGGTGAACTATTATTTGGCCTAGATTTGAGCACGGGCCATCTCAACGTAACAATAACATCACAGAAATTTTAAAATACAAACTTCTCACACATCACTACCTCGGAACGGTAAGCAGCCCTTAGCTCAGGAAATGCTTAGCCCAGCGCTTCCGGCTTCCGTAGTCTCGCTCCATTTCGCGAGACCGAGGCGGAGCTCCTCCGCGCAGCTCCTCCGCGCCGCCGCTTGGGGCGGTCCCGGAACACTTCCGGGAGACAACTGTGTGTCTGTGATGTGTGCTTCCGGCGGCTTTCAGGCCCGTTCCGCAGCCTCCGGGACCACCAGGATGAAGTAGTGGGTACGGAACGGGGGGCCAGCAGCCCACCTGTCGTTGGGTCCAGCAATCTCTAGCCATGGACCGGGACCTAATGCGGCAGTCACTGAACTACCATGGGCCGTCATTGCTCTCCCTGCTCCGGAGCGAACAGCAGGACAATCCGCACTTCCGGAGCCTGCTAGGGTCGGCGGCCGAGCCTGCCCGGGGCCCGCCGCCCCAGCAGCAGTTACAGGGCAGGTAATGGGACGGCGGTGCCGCTGCGAGACGGGGGAGGGGACGCAGGTCGGGGCCCCATTACCGCCGCCGGGTGGCTGAATCGGGAAGGAGCAGAGCCGCGGCAGCGAGCACGTGAGGATTGCGGCGCTGGTGGGAGGGCTGGTAGGAGGAGGGTCCGCGCTCCGGGTGTGAGCGAAAGCGGGGGATGTGGGCTGAACTTTTTCTTTGGTACTGCCTAGCCAAAATCCCTTAGGTTTCGTTATCTGGAGCTTCGGGAGTTACTTTTTAACTTTCCTCGCCCTCCACCTACAGGCTGGCGAATGAGGGAATCCCTGATTAAAACTTTTTCTCGGAGAATGTACGGCCGGGAGCTTAGGATGGACCCGATTGGGCGATGAAAACCATGAGCATAAGCTTGGACGTACTGAAAAGTTTTGCCCATAAACCAGTTTTCATAAATTTTGTTTCCTTTTAAGAAAAGAGAAGAGAGTTGACAACATTGAAATACAAAAATTCATTTCCAAAAAAGCAGATTTGCTTTTTGCACTTTCCTGGAAATCAGATGCACCTGCAACTTCTGAAGTCAATGAAGACAATGAAGGTGAGTTTTATTAAAATATTTTGATTGCGGTTTGGGGTATTTCACTGCACCTGAGATGAAGGAAAGTACAATGCTCTTGTTAGTAATTTTGCTAATTTTTTTTTTAGATGGTTATGCAATCATGCCACCTTTAGAACAGTTCATGGAGATACCTAGTATGGACCGGAGAGAGCTCTTTTTCCGAGATATTGAGCGTGGTGATATAGTGATTGGAAGAATTAGTTCCATTCGGGAATTTGGGTTTTTCATGGTGTTGATTTGTTTAGGCAGTGGCATCATAAGAGATATTTCTCACTTAGAAATCACAGTAAGTTACTTTTCAGTTATTTGATTGCTTCTATTTTTGGTAAGAGTCCTCTCAATGCAGGAATTATGTCTTTGCATCCAGTTGTGTTTGGGTGTACCCTGCTGACATAGTTTTGAGAAATAAATATTAATTGGAGAAAAAGTACGTCTTCTTTTTAAAAAATTACTAACGGTGATCTAGTTACTTAGTTTCCTCCTCTATTTCTCGTTTTTTGGGGGGTTTATTTGGTCCCTTTGGATTGCAGGGATAGAGTCCTTTAAATGCTCAGAGATACCAGTGGATTCGGTGAGATTGATTGGTATTCCAGGCTTATTTCTTCTAGCTGAACATGTTCTTACTTATTTAGTATTTGGAGTTAGATACCTGCGTGTGGATAATTTGGAAACAAATTTCTTATTTTTATATTTACAGTAGTTAAATGTAAATGATTTGTACACATTATAAGATACTTTGCCCAAGATGAATTGTCTTGAATTTGAAATAGTGTGTCAATTTAAAAGGTTTGATATTTGCTATCTGTCAAGGCAGATGATGGAGGAAGAAAAAGCAGGATAGATTGGATAACAGACAGAAACTTTGGAGAAACTTTGGAGAATTCGCATTTAGTTTTAATTGGAATTCTCATACTTTCTGGCTGTTTTTAACAAGCATAAAATATCCTCTTGTTTCATAACCCATACTTATATTTGATTCCTGAAACTAAATGCAAATAGTTTTTGAACTGAACAGAAAATTTGTTTTACTGTTTTTAGGCACAGGAGTTGCTTATAATTAAAATCCTTATTTAAATTTAGACTTTAGAGTGCTAGTTGTTTTTTTAACATTCTTGTCAACTGTTAGCTGATTATACTGAACAACTAGGATAAAAGATGATACTTCTTACCAAAGAACGGAATGTCTGACATTTTAAAATACTTCTCATTGCAGGCTCTTTGTCCGTTAAGAGATGTGCCTTCTCACAGTAATCACGGGGATCCTTTATCATATTACCAAACTGGTGACATTATTCGAGGTGATCAGTTTCATCATATTAATAAAAAAGTAACAGTTGTCAGATTTTTGTTCATATTAATTTTGAAAATCTGTCTAATGAGAGTAGTGTTTGGAAAGATTTATGTATTTTTATGTTAGTTTGCGTTTTCTTGTTAATCAGCTTAGTTTCCTTATTTTTTTAAGCTGGAATCAAAGATATTGACAGATACCATGAAAAGCTTGCAGTGTCTCTATATAGCTCATCTCTTCCACCACATCTATCTGGTATTAAATTAGGTGTAATTAGTTCTGAAGAGCTTCCTTTATACTACAGGTAATCTGTCTACATTACTTAAAGAAGTTAATTGCAAAACAGTTTCTTGATTTAAAAATAGCAAATTGTGTCTAACTTATGACAAAGTAGAAAATTCTCCTATTTCAAAGTACGCTCATTTTATTTTTATAACCCTTAAGTAAAAGAAACCAAAATAATATTACCACACCTTCATGTATAAAAATGAGTATTTCTTTAATAGAAATGGGACATGCTAATTAGGTTAGTCATTTTTTATATTTTTGTTGTGTGTGTTTTGTTGTTTTTTGTTTTTTAAGGAGAAGTGTTGAACTAAATAGCAATTCTTTGGAATCCTATGAAAATATCATGCAGAGTTCCTTGGGATTTGTTAATCCAGGAGTAGTTGAATTCCTTCTAGGAAAACTAGGAATAGATGAATCTAATCCACCATCTTTAATGAGAGGCCTACAAAGGTATAGTAAAATAGTTGTTATTAAGCGGTAAGGTAAATGGTGCTGAGCTCAAAAGCTATATAACTGAGACACAATTTGACTATTCTAAGCCTGGTGGCAGCAATATGCGAAAGAGTGAATGAACTAGGTGATCCCATTTCCTTCTGGAATGGAGTCTGTTGTGATTACGTGTGTTGAGAAAGATGCAGAAAGTTTATAAGAATTTTATGTTAAAAATACTGTTTAACAATAATAGTCATTTCTGAGAGCTTAAGAATATTATTTTGTAAGAGGGGGAAGCAAACTGTAAGGGCCTCTTAACAATTAAGAAAAACTGAGGGTTGATGGAGGGGAGGTTGGTGGGGGATGGGCTAAATGAGTGATGGGTATTAAGGAGGGCACTTGTTGTGTTGAGCACTGTGTATTATATGGAAGTTATGAAATCCCTCAATTCTACTCCTGAAACCAATATTCCACTATACGTTAACTAACTAGAATTCAAATAAAAATTCGAAAAAAAATACTCTTTTGTGGAAGGAATATAAATTTCTTGGCTAGGATTTAACTTTTTCAGTGTTGAATTTTTATCTGTCAGAATAAAATATTATTATCCAAAAAAAAAAGTATATAGTTTGATTTTTATTTTCTTTGAATAGCAAAAACTTCTCTGAAGATGATTTTGCTTCTGCATTAAGAAAGAAACAGTCTGCATCTTGGGCTTTAAAATGGTATGAAAACTTTGTGTCTTTCAGCAGTTGCATTATTTAGTCTAAAGGTTAGGATAAGGCAGGCATTTTTAAATCATTATTAAGACCAAATTTGTTTATAAATGAATTAAAATGATGCCTTTTTGACATTAGCTTTTTTATAGGTGTAAATGGTATTATGTTGTAAACTTAACAGATTTGTTTTAACCAACATTTTCCATGTTTTTCAAAAGGAATTAGTATATTGATATATCGATTTCATAAATATTTGTTATGAAATTATCCAAAGGCAGGATACTTCCTAGGTATATTGAGAGTATTGAAGACTAAATATTAAGCACATTAGATTTGTTTTAAAAATTTATCCATGTTAACATTATGTTTGGATATTCTGAGAAATATGTGTGATGCTTTGCAAATGTCTTTTTAGTGTGAAGATTGGAGTTGATTATTTTAAGGTTGGACGCCATGTAGATGCTATGAATGAATACAATAAGGCTTTGGAAATAGACAAACAAAATGTGGAAGCTTTGGTAGCTCGTGGAGCATTGTAAGTGAATCATGGCTTTTAAGGAATATTGATAAGGTAGATGTGTACAAGATTTATGAATAGCTCACAAGATAAATTCTTCTAATTTATTTCCTATCTCTAGATACGCAACAAAAGGAAGTCTGAACAAAGCAATAGAAGATTTTGAGCTTGCATTGGAAAACTGTCCAACTCATAGGAATGCAAGAAAATACCTCTGCCAGACACTTGTAGAAAGAGGAGGGCAGTAAGTATCAGATTTTGTTTAAAATTAAGTAGAGATCTAATGTTCAACCAACAACTATAAATAAAATCTTGAACTTAACATAAGGAAATAGCATCTTTAACTCACTTAATTCAAAACACCCTTAGTTTCAATTTTGAAAATGTTTTTTAAATATAGTCCTTTTTAAGTCTTTTTTTTTTTAGTTTTTTTTTTCTTTATTACTGAGGTTCTTTATGATTGGAGGTTGGAGGTATTTTAGTGTCTTAAGTTTATTGTTCTGAACATATATTAAGTATGTTTTCTTTTCCTGGACATACACAAGAAGTTTCTGCTTTAATAGGAATTTGATTTCTAATTCATTTCATCATATAATGCCAGAAATTTGAATTGAGAGTTGTACAGTTAATTGTGAATATTTTGCTGTTATGTTTGCTGTTTGCTCTGCTCTGTGCAATAAAATCCACAAATTCAGATTAAATGGAAGAGCAAATCATTAAGAACAAACCCTGCAACTTATATTACTGTCCTGATATGCTGGCATAATACCTGGCTTAGTTGTTGTATCATAAATATTTAATGACTAACAGGCTAGCCTAATTCATAAAATATTGTGAAAAAACATAATATTCCAATATAAATAATTTTAGTAACAGCCCGCTTTAATAATTAAAAAACAATTTATAACAATAGCATCCTTTTGCATCTAATTTTTTTAAATAGAATTATCATTTTTCTGTTTCATGAATTTGCCTAATTACTCTGATTTGTATGATCATTCCAGAATTCCAAATTAAGGAGTTTTGCAATATCTGTTTTTAACTCAAGAACTTCTGTTTAGGGGTGCCTAGGTGGCTCAGTCTTTAAGCGTCTGCCTTCGGCTCAGGTCATGATCCCAGGGTCCTGGGATGGAGCCGGGCTCCCTGCTCTGCGGGAAACCTGCTTCTTCTTCTCCCACTCCCCCTGCTTGTGTTCCCTCTCTCGCTGTGTCTCTGTCAAATAAATAAAATCTTTAAAAAAATGGGGCGCCTGGGTGGCTCAGTCGTTAAGCGTCTGCCTTCAGCTCAGGTCATGATCCCAGGGTCCTGGGATGGAGCCTGGCTTCGGGCTCCCTGCTCTGTGGGAAGCCTGCTTCTCCCTCTCGTACTCCCTCTGCTTG
The DNA here is from genome assembly GCF_004348235.1 of Phoca vitulina. Lineage (NCBI taxonomy): Eukaryota > Metazoa > Chordata > Mammalia > Carnivora > Phocidae > Phoca > Phoca vitulina. The sequence continues at coordinate 62,170,382 of NW_022589711.1, read as the reverse complement.
TGTTCCCTCTTTCGCTGTGTGTCTCTCTGTCAAATAAATAAAATCTTTTAAAAAAAAAAGAACTTCTGTTTAGACCCAAGTGACTGGAGCAACTTTTTACTTTCTCATTAGGTAAATAGTTAATAAAATATGGCTGTCTTATTACCCACAAATTGGTGTCTTCTAGCTGAGTGGATGGCAACATGATCTACATGTTTTCCAAGCCAGAAATGTTAATATTAATAGCCTTCAGCTGGTCCCCTTCTGCCCATATTCAGTCTGATACAAAAGTGATCCCATTGAAGCCACTGGGGTTTTGTGGGGTTGGGTTTTTTGGGGTTTTTTGGGGGGGGGGGTTAACTTTTTTTTTTTTTTTTTTTACTGTTTCGTACTTTCAAAAAACTGAAAATATTTTACAAATCCTTTTCTGCTCTGTATACAAACTTTCTAATTCTGATTTTTCATAGCATAGACATGAGTTTCATCTAATAATTCTTTGTACCAGCTAGTTGTGATATACATGTATGTGTTGGTATTTCCAACTTCCATCAGTGAATTTTCTGGGGAAATTTTTCTGCAGAAAGGAAAATTCTTCATAAACTACTAGGAAAAGCCAACCTATGTAATTCTGTGCTAAAGCTCAAGATTATAGTAAATTTATTTTTAAGAATTGTATTTGTTTGAGAGAGCACGCACTAACATGGGGGAGAGGCAGAGGGAGAGGGAGAAGCAGACTCCCCGCTGAGCAGGGAGCCCAACGTGAGACTCGATGTGGGACTCAATCCCAGGACCCCTGGGATCATGCCCTGAGCTGAAGGCAGATGCTTAACCGACTGAGCCACCCAGGTGCCCAAGATTATAATAAATTTAGAGAAAACCTTGGCTAATCATGTTTTCACGTATCGTACTAAAATCCCAATGCTGGACATCAATATGGCTTTAGTTACCAGTAATGAATTCCTACTTTTTTTTTAATTGAAATATAATTGACATATAACATTATATTAGATTCAGATGTACAACATAATGATTTGCCAGATGTATATATTGTAAAATAATTACCACATTTGGTTAACATCTATCATCACACATAGATACAATTTTTTTTTCTTGAGAGAACTTTTAAGATCTGTCTTAGCAATATTCAAATATGTAATATAGTATTACTGACTATAGTCACCATGCTGTACATTACATCCCCAGGACTTATTTATCTTTTAACGGGAAGATTGTAATTTTGACCTTCACCCATTTCGCCAGCGCCCTCCCAACCCCACACAACCACCAATCTGTTCTCTGTATCTATGAGTTTAGATTTTTTGTTTTGTTTTATGTGGTCTTTTTACCAAAGAAATAGTAGTAAAAAGCACATGATTTAGGTACTGCTCAATTTGAAAAATGTTACCAAACATGGTTTTTCTCTAATAAGTTCTCTCATATAAGCTTCTGACCTATATGCATATTTGAGAATTTTTGTTTTTATGAAAAGCTAAATCTCTGTTTCAAATTTAGGTTAGAAGAAGAAGAAAAGTTTTTAAATGCTGAAAGTTACTACAAGAAAGCTTTGGCTTTGGATGAGACTTTTAAAGATGCAGAGGATGCTTTGCAGAAGCTTCATAAATATATGCAGGTGATTCTTTATTTCCTCTTAGAAATTTAGTGATAGTTGAAATTGATGCCAAAACTTAACTTTCTTATAGGGAATACTATTCTAGATTACTTAGTCAAGGCATTATGAAAAGTGTCTTTTTAGATACAACTTTTCCAGATTGGGTTTGACATTACTTCATAGTGCCTTTTCTTTTTTGTTAGTACTCAAAAGTAAAAATAGTCCTATGAGAAAATTCCTACTGCCTACATGTGGTATGTGGTTTTGAGAACTGTCCTTACTAGTGAGCTTTCCTGATGGTTACAAATTCAGTGTTGTTGCTGTAATTGAGCTAATTATAAAAACCTCTTTGAGAAATAATTTTAAATTGCCTTTTCCTGTAATACTGATGATGATGTTTTCTCATGCATTTTCTTCTGAATTGGACCATTGCTGCTGTGTCTGTGACATCTGGTGCTGCTCATCCCCATCCTCAAACTGGAAAATGATTTCTTACGTAATCACGCGTCCAACTGGGTTGTGCTATTTTTTAAATGGTTTGTATTTGAACATGGTGATTCCTCCCCCAATTCACCTTAATGGAATTTATTTGAATTTTATTTATAAAATTTGTGTCCTGTCTAAATTTTTCAACTTTTTTAAAAATAATTTTTCATGTATTTTATTTTTTCCCTTTCTTGCACTCTGGGTCATGGGTACCAATGCAATGGCTTCCCCTTTTTTCATGGAATACCAACTGCAATATGGTCCTCAATGCTGTTCTGGCTATTCCAATGATTAATGCCAAACACTTGTATGATTAATTTTTTACATGTTAAAAATACTTAATGCTGGATATATGGTGATTTGTGTATACCCCATTTGGTTTCTGGTGGGTGGGGGGTGGTCTTTTGAAAACTGGGTTTTATATATTCTGCTGTTTTTAACGTGTGGTTTTTTCCGATATCTGGGTTCTAAAAGAAATCTTTGGAATTAAGAGAAAAACAAGCTGAAAAGGAAGAAAAGCAGAAAACAAAGAAAATAGAAACAAGTGCAGAAAAGTTGCGTAAGCTCTTAAAAGAGGAGAAAAGGTAAACTATAATATTCAGTATTTTTTAACTTAAAGCAACTACTGAGTTGAACCAAAGTGCCATATGGAGGTTAAAGTAAGTAAAAAAAAAAAAAAAAAAAAGTATTGAATCATAATCAGTGATACTTTGTAAGTATGTGTACCACACATTTTTCTGTAAAAGAAATTAAGTGGAATCTAAAGGTAGAGTTCTGCAAGAAAAAAGAAAAATCTTTATATAATAAATTGTTTTAATTATCTGTATTTTAGGGAGAAATGTTTTAGAACTAGAGCAGTGGTTCTCACCTGGGGGTGGCTTTGTCCCCCCAGGGACATTTTTGGTCATCGTAACTGGTGGGATGGTACTAACATCTAGTGGGTAGAGGTCAGGGGTGCTGCTAAACATCCTACAGTGATACCCCAACCCCCACTGTCACCCTTCCTAACCAACAAAGAATTATTCAGGTGAGAATGTCAATAGTGCTGAGGTAGAGAAACTATGTATTAGAGGTAGCCAGATACAAAACTTCATTTCTTTCCTTTATGTATTCAGATAGACTTAAATTTTTTAGACAGTATTGGAAATGTGACTGTGTCTTCAGAAATAATGGATTTGCTTTCAATGACAATTGTCTACACAGTGTTTTTTCCCCAAAAGTCATGCCTGGTAGTAAAATTGGATATTGTAGTAACTGATGTTATTATAGTAATTGCTCATCTAAAGCCACAGCTTTTATGAAACCTTTAAAGAGAACAAAGTAGGACTAGAATCTTTATGGATAATCAAGAAACATTTTTGTACTTAACATATTTGATGGGTTAACGATATTTTTTAGGCTAAAGAAGAAGAGAAGAAAATCAACTCCTTCCTCTTCAAGTGTTTCTTCTGCTGATGAATCTGATTCTTCATCATCATCCTCTTCCTCTTCCAGTCACAAAAGGCATAAGAAACATAAGAGGAACCGTTCAGAGTCTTCTCGAAGTTCCAAAAAGCATTTAGCTAAGGCCTCCTCAAGTCAGATAGATCAGAATAGGAAAGATGAGTACTTCCCAGTTCCAACCAATACTTCAGCATCTTTTCTTAACCAAAAACAAGAAGTGGAAAAACTACTGGAAAAGCAGGACAGGTTACCATATCAAAAGAAACAGGTAAAAGAGAAAGATAGATGCCCTCTCTCTTCATCTTCAGTTGAAATTCCGGATGATTTTGGAGGTAGGTCTGAAGATCCAAGAGATTTTTATACTCAGGCAAGTAGTAGCAAAACAGAAAAACCATATAAATCAGAAAAACATTTTTCCAGTAGAAGAGATTCCTCAGATTCCTCTTACAGGAATTCAGAGGACAAAGTGAAAACTTACAGTTATAGAAGATTTGAAAAAGATACTGAGGGAAGAAAAGAGCACTATAGAAGGTGGGAGCCAGGTTCCATGAGGCATTCCACTTCACCAGCAAGCTCAGACTACTCATGTAAGTCAGTTGAAAAATATAAAAAATACACTTATTCAGGATCACGTGATTTTAGTAGACATGAGCAAAGATATCCATTAAATAAAAATCAAGGAGAATATGAGATAGAGGATAATTATGAAGAGGATATTAAAACAGAGGTTCCAGAAGCAGATGGCCTGAATAGCAAAGAGCAGTCAGAAAGTGGAGTTAAAAAAAATTTACCTCAGAATTTACTCAATATATTTAATCAGATAGCTGCATTTGAGAAAGAAAAAGGAAATAAGCCAAAAAAATAATATGCCAGGGGATTCAGCACCGTTACACAAAAGGCTGTTAATGAAAGTTTTGGGTCTTCTAGTCCAGAAGAATCGCTACTCCTAAAGCTATTTTATTTGTAGAGATTGCAGAAAGCAGATCCTTTTTAGCTATTCTCAAAGTAGATTTGTTTCAGTTGTAGGTCTCCTCACAGCTTGATTTATTAGGCTTTTCATGTGTATGTTTCTGTATAGTATTTCTTACTGTGATGATTTAAACTTCACCTAAAGATAATTCTCAAAAGTATTGCTTCCTCATGGTATTATAGTGTATGAGAATTCCTTGGGTCCACCTTATCCTGCTGCTTGAGAGAAAATTAAATTTGTTCATTGAACACTTGGATTGTTTTCTTCAAAAATTATTTCATTGTCTTTCCTGTTAAATTCTGTCTTTTCCCTCAGCTTTTGAAAGAGATACACAGTATTTGATTGTTCCTTAAGTACCGTTTTATATTGATCTAAATATCACATTTTTTGTATAACTTCTAAGATTATATACAGATGATCTGTCTTGCCTAATTGACCTCTAAAGTTTGATTTAATTAAAAATGGTTTGTGTGCCAGCTTAACAAGTACCTTAGGAATAAAGCCATGAAAGTTGAAAATAGGGGCCCATTTTGCTTCTTTCTTTTTTTTTTTTTAAACCTTATTGTTAGCAGTATAGCCCTAAGAAATTTCTTAACCTTAAATATTGGCAAGACCCTTAGAGACTACATACCAGGCAAGAATAGGTCAGAATAAAAAGAATCCTTTTAGCAAAAACAGCAGTGGCAAGAGAAACACACTCTAAATCTGGTTTTCCCCTAAGGGAAAGAAAATTGGGAAACTGTCCCAGTATTGCATATGTCCAGTTGGGAAGGCACTGGGCATGTTTTAATTCGCCTAGAGCTGGCCTGCATTTCCTCTTAATACCTCTCTCCTGACACTTCCCTTAATGCCTCCTTTCTTAGGGTCTGAATAAATGACAAGGCCACCAAAGCCTGGTTTTACTCAATAAATTCCAGCAACTAGAGCTGAAGAAGTGACTTAGATCATAAAAATCCTTCCAAATTTGAAAACAGATTTGGAGATAGAGATGGTAGTCATGGTTGTTGATTTATAACGGTCTTTAGAATCTTTCCAATTTCAGATTCTAGACACTGTTAAGGGACAACAGGCCTTTAATGCTACATCTCTCTAAATCATTCTAACTGGGTATGTCCTGTTCGTGGCCTTCAGACTTTAGCATTGGGAGCCTAGTGAAAAAGCTAAAGTTTATTTTACAGTGAAACAGAGAAAGAAACTGGTCAAAAACCATGGCTAATAGCAGTAGAAAGGTCACTCAGGTCATTCATCTTTGTACCAAGAAACTCATCTTAAAAGAGTCCCTGGTTCTTTCTGTGTATTAATAGCTCCTGTATCATCCCTACGTAGTCCTACATAGTGGTTTTTGTAAAGAGTGAAAAGTATCTCGACATAGTCTTTGATCTTTAGGAATTGCCAGTACATCTTCAGTATTTTATGTACACCATTTACTAAAAAATCTCTGAGCATCACTATCAACCAGCACTATAATTTTCCAAGGTGTCTTTGTGGCTTAATGTTACATTCAGGTACAAGAAAATTAGGATAGTACCTTATATAGGCTTGCCTGAATTTATGAATTCCATCTTCCCCAGAGTTTCTTTCCTGGGACATATTAAACTTAAACAGAGTCTACAAGCCAGTTTCTAAGGATGTGTGCAGGAAACCCGTCACAGCAAAAGAATATTGGGGACTGGCTTACCAAGAATTGTTAGTAATTATCTTTAGCAGTTTTTTTCCTTATCATTATGTCTATACTTTGTACACACCCAGACTGTGTCTTGACTTCCATAAATAACTTTCTAACACAATAAGTGGATGTTTAAGATAGTTCTACAATTTGGAGATAATGGGTTTGTGATCCCTGTGTCACCATATAGCATTATTATACACGTAGTGTTGGAACTGTTTATTTAATAGAGTTAAATACAGATTTGTATCCTGGCCTAGAACCTAACCATTCCACAAATATTGTGCGAGCCTTTGGGTGGTGACTCAATAATAGGTAGAAGCTATTGTGCAGTTCCTAAGTCTCCTTTTATATATTTGATTATTTCAGTAAACTTGTGTAAGTAACTCTTATATTTATTTCAGTAAACTTGTGGTGTAAGTAACTCTTACTGTCTCAGTATTACAAATAAGGAAAAAAGCATAGAGAAGCAACTTTCCTAAGGACATAGAGCCAGTAAGACAATCCCTGCCTCTGTAGAACAATGTTTAATATTGAATTGCAAGTTCCAAGTAATTTACAAAGTAATGCAGGGAAGAGAATAAGACCTTCAGTGAACACACAAAGTGAGCATAAAATTAATCAGTTTTTAGATCTTCTAAATCTCATGCATTTAGAACCTTGTTTTACAAAAAAATTACTCACTGGACTTGGCTATACCATTTGCTGGCTATTTCTAAAAACAATAATAAAATATTTAAATAATCAGGAAAAACAGGTTTACTGCCACTACTACCTTTCAGAAGGAACTATAAATGACACTTCTAAACAATGACAACAGTTGTGACAAATTCAAGGTTTGAAGGAGAAATAAGTATATAGTTTCTAAGTATATAGCTAAGTATTTAAAAGCCAGTTTTATAACATAATCATACTCCACACTCTTACAAGAGTTGAAAATATTGGGCTCATGTTCTACAATAAGGTATTAAATGGAATAACATTCTAAATCTGGTGGTCTACTTCCACTGTGAATTTATGGGATTCCTATTGCAAATCAAATCACACCTAGCTCTTTTGTCTACTACATCAAGAAGGTCTTGGGGGAAGAAAAGTCTTGAAAGTACATTCTTATTCTTGAAAACAAAATGTTTAATGTGTTCGACTTCTTTCAAGATCAGAGTTGAGTAATTCCTAGAAAGTTCAGCTGCATTCTTATTGATATGCAGTGCTCTTTCCTATTAATTTTTTGGGGGGGGAGGGAATAAATGCTATTTTGTGGTTAAAAATTTTAGAATCATACCAAAAGAAGAAACTAATAGACTTCTCCCCCAGAAGTCCAAGAAACATGTTTCTTTGACTAAAGCAAACCTAATTTTAGGATTTTCTAGGGTAAATGAGAATTTTAGTATTATAAACTATTCAAAGGACAGTGAATCTTCGGAAATTTCCTGAATGTGTTAAATTAGAATTGAAGTAGTTTCATGGCTAGCGTGAAATACTGAAGCAAACTGTTTTCTAATTTAACAAACATCAAAATAACAGTGAAAAGCATCATTTTCTCTATACTTATAAAACATGTAGCCTTGTTAAAGAATCTGCTATTACTGATTTCCTTCTCTGTAAAGAAAACAGTATGGCAAAAGCTAAGAAAATTAAGCATTTCTTTGGCTTATCTGAACCTAAATTGCTTGACTTTTTAACTCAGTTTTCACATTTTCCACAGGGTAAACTTTCGTCTAGTTATGGCATATTTCTAACACGATTTCAGTGGGCCTCTCTCATATCACCACACAGCACCCAAAAGCATAGGGTGGAATTCACTATCTTAAAAGTAAGATTTTTGTTTTACACAAAAGAAATTAAAATGTTTATTTGCGGCCCTTTTTGTTTTTACCATTACTGGAGCTACTGGTCGCACTTGGTGGCCTAGAAATATTGCCAGTCCCTGAAGAGGAGGCTGGGAAGTTCAGCTCTAATACTTTAATTGAAGTCTGAGAGGCAGTACTTGTGGAACTTCTGGATGACCTACGAAAAGAAAAACAGCACTATTTTAAATTGAATTCAAAATCTTTATTAGTAAAGACCCCCTCGCTAATGGCAAAAGATACCATAATCCCACAAGGAATTAAAGAGATCAAAAAGTATATACTAGTAACACTACTAAATTTTAAAAGCATAACCATTCATGTCAAAAAATGCATTCAAAGAAAAATGGTAATGAACATAGAGTTTCAAACTAGTTCAACAAATATGTTTCTATATGAGAAAAATATTTTCAACTATAATCAATTTAGAAGGGGAATCATTAAACATTAAAAAGGTTTTGTTTTCATTAAACATAAAGTGCCATGGTAATTTGGGTGCTGGCAAGAGTGACTACAATAATAGGTTATGTAACCTAAGCTAAAGAAGAAAATGAGGCCTATTGACAGGATAAAGTGGTGGGGTCATTTGAAAAGCATAACTAGCTATACAATTCTGAAATGCTAAGACTTAAAATATGGAAATACGGCGATGTTGTATCAGGTGACTCCTTACCATGTTTATGTAGAAACAGTTTTCTACTTAAACACTATCTTTTAGGATGTCCCTTTTATTTTCTGAAAGCTCTCTGTGGACAAGTGAAAAATAAATGGCTATTGAACATAGGAGATTGGGAATTTTAAAATTAAGATCATTAATAATTTTTATTTTGTCAGCAAAGCACAAGACTGTTGATTAAACATCAATCTACCTGATAGAATTCCAGATAAAACTGAAGTGCAGAAGTAAAGAATAATTTCCTTTTTAGCAAAATAAAGCAGCAAAAACGAAATAAAATTCTGACTACTTAAAACTTCATAATGTGGTTTTAATCATAAATATCATATGTCTGTACATCTAAGTTGCCTTTTTATGGTTTAAAAAACTCTCCCCAGAGGCGCCTGGGTGGCTCAGTCAGTTAAGCAGCTGCCTTCCGCTCAGGTCATGATCCTGGAGTCCCGGGATTGAGCCCCGCATCGGGCTCCCTGCTCAGTGGGGAGTCTGCTTGTGCCTCTCCCTCTGCTCCTCACCCCGCTCATACTCCCTCTCTCTCTCTCTCAAATAAATAAAATCTTTAAAAAAAAAAAAAAAATCTCCCCATACTCAGGGTTAACCATGCAAGACATAACCTCCAAAATTTCACCCTGCTTTATCCTACTGAAAGCTGGAAGTCACAAAACACTCATGTCCTCGTAGAAACTGACATCAGACAGATCAGAGGGAAAGAGTCTTGCTCTGCTGGCTGTTACCTGCATACATGATACTAACATAGAAAGGTGGGTAAGGAGGATAAGGAGAGCACTGGCAGATCCAGTGGCTGTAGCGGTATTTGCATAGAATAGAGAGTTAATGAGATGATTTTTAACCTTCCACGTACCTTGTTGATAACAGTGAAGTCTGTGAAGCAGATCTAGAACTCTGGCGACTGCCTTTTGTACCAGCTGTAGGTAGTTCTAAACCATTCTGGAAGAATATTCAATAACGATCATTAGTACCACTGCATTTTAGAATATTTTGAATTAGACTTTATGATAAAGGCCATAAATTTATTTCATTAAGTGTTTAAAAAATATTTTAGCTAGAAGGTACTGTTATTACCTGTTGAAAGTATGTTTGAAGGATAATACGGATCTCAGCATTTTCTTCTGTGACATCAACTAGCATTTCATCAATGATCTTGTGGAAATGTTTCACTTCACGAAGTTTGATATCTTTTTCTTCTAGTGTTTCATCTTTTGTGTCTTTCAAAAGTCGGATTTCCTTGGTGAGTTTTGCACACTGTTGTTGGTCAATAGTAGTCAGTTATTATTTAAAACTATTTCCCAGAACTTAGTATTTTTTTATGGATGGAGGATTTGGAGTTACCATTTGGAATTCCAAAATATATAAATATGACAGGTCAGTTTTTAAAAAGACAGCAGTACCTGTTTAATTACTCTCTCTAATTTTGGCTTCTGCTCCTCAGTTTCTCTATTTAGTTGAGATGAATAAGCCTGCTTCTCTGATAATTTTTCTTTGACATTATTTGTTAAATGTTCTATAACTTCTAAAGTATTTTCCATGCTCTGCAGAAAATAAAGCGTTAACATACTGGTTAGAATCAAAAACTTAAAACTTGCCATTTTTTCAAGTATTTAATTCATTTATTTTTGTATACAACATACATTATATTGGTAGATAACAAGTATAATGGTTCCTGGATTAAGTTTTGTATATAATTCCACTGGAAAGTATTTTTATGGTACTTGGGGGAAAAATAAGTCAAACAGTGGCTATTAAAAGCATGCGATTTTCAAAGATTCAAAATTCATACCACTGGTTCCTTCAAACATTAGCAAAAAAAAAAAAAATCTAAATTTTTATATAGAGCTTGCTTACCAAGCACATTGTTTTCTCTTTCAGTGATGTGGTTTAGTAACTACTTTCTACTAGATTATTTTTATCTTTCAAATTTTAAGGAGCAAGGTGATCTTTAAAGAATTAAATGAAATAAAAGTTCATTAAATAAAAGTTAGTGGATAGATGTAATTAGCTGGCTATGATTCATCACCTAATTAACAAGTCATTATCAGCAGTCCATCCTGTGTTTAGTACTATGATTTTAACTAATTTATTTAATACTTTGGTCACTTTTTTTTTTCTCATTTTAATTAAATGAGACTTTTACTATCTACTTTAAAAAATTATCTTCTTTGTACAAGATAAGACAGTAGACATAATAATAAATGATAGTTAACTTTTACTAAGGGCTTATTGCTAAAGCCTGTAGAATTTACCTGGATATCTTCCTGTAGTTCCCTGATTTGTCTTTGTTTGTATCTGTATTTTTCATCAATAGCTCTTTTTTGTTCTTCTAGTTGGATTTTTTGTTCATACTCATCACCTAAAATTAGAGAATTCTTAGTTTAAATTTTTAACATGTTATGTAGAAAGCAAGCTTCAAGTCTTACATATATTAAACTTCTAACATTTTTTGTTACAGAAGGTTAAATTCCTTGTATCTGCTTGTTGAAAAACAGTATGAGCATGTAATGTGGTAGCCATTCTTGTTTTGTCAACATAGAGCAACCAATGTGCTGCTATTTTCTTCACATTTGAAATTAATTCCCAGAGAAGTGATATGCAATACTGCTAGAACTAATAATGGAAATAACAACTTAGTCCTTATTTTAAAGGGGGTGGGGAGATGATTTTCTGACTCAGTCAAACATGGTACATTTTTGTTTTCCATGTCTCACAATGTTCCTCTTTAAAAATAAGTAACTACAGGGGCGCCTGGGTGGCTCAGTCGGTTAAGCGTCTGCCTTCGGCTCAGGTCATGGTCCCAGGGTCCTGGGATCGAGCCCCGCATCGGGCTTCCTGCTCAGCGGGAAGCCTGCTTCTCCCTCTCCCACTCCCCCTGCTGGTGTTCCCTCTCTCGCTGTGTCTCTCTCTGTCAAATAAATAAATAAAATCTTTAAAAAAAAAAATAATAAGTAACTACAGCTTTAATTGCATATATTCATAAAAAAATTTTAATAACTCCTACATACTGGATGGAGTCACTTTTTTAAAAGATTGTTTGTAATTGTTGTTGCAACTTCTCAGCACTTGCAAGGTGTTTTCTAGAGCATAGATTTCTTTTTCAGCTTTGTTGATCTTAGCATCCAAACTGTCACCTTCCCTTTGAAGTTCTTCTTTTTCTTGAGCAGCCTATGAAATACAGAATAGAAGTGACTGCACATATGGTTAGCGCTGTGAATTATGTAAGACTGATGAATCGCAGACCTGTACCTCTGAAACAAATATTACATTATATGTTAAAAAAAAAAAAAAAAGATAGTAGGAAGGGAAAAATGAAGGGAGAAAATCGGAGGGGGAGACGAACCATGAGAGACTATAGACTCAGAAACAAACTGAGGGTTCTAGAGGGGAGGGGGGTCGGGGGATGGGTTAGCCTGGTGATCGGTATTAAAGAGGGCACATACTGCATGGAGCACTGGGTGTTATACGCAAACAATGAATCATGGAACACTACGTCAAAAACTAATGATGTAATGTATGGTGATTAACATAACATAATAAAAATTTTTTAAAAAACAAATTTAACTAATTAAAAAAAAAAAAGTGACTGCACAAAAGTATCAGGAGAAAATGTCTGTTTCCAGGGCAGGAAATAGTTTACTCACAACAATACCAATTTACCTTGGGGCCTACATGCAGCATTAAGCATTTATTTCTTGCACTTGATTTAGAATAGAAGACTAAAGCCCCAAGACCTTCAAAATATAGTACATAGGATACAAACTGATGGAAGTGTAGTAACTAACCAAAGCTTACATTAAAACTTTCCAATAAAAATTACCAGAAAGCTAAGCAGGTCTAAACTTTACTGGAAAGAGATAGGGTTAAATAGAAGGCGGCTTCAAACTAGATCTATTCCATAAGGAGAATACATGTTTCTGGCCTGAAAGAGACTTAGGAACACTTTCTCATTTTAAGTCTTAGGAATAAAGGAGGTAAGCAATGTAAACCTAGGAAAGTAAATGCATATTATTTCCAACCCAGTTATATTGTTATTAGAACTAGGATTTCAACGTTTTTGAACAGTTAAGTAATATTAAAATTAGAATACTCACTTGAGTAGCATATACTAAAATCAGAACAAATAGAAAAAACTAGTTTGGCGCCTGCACAAGAATAACATGCAAATTTGTGAAGCACTCTGTATTTTTAAAAGGAGAAACACTGCATGATTCCACTTAAATGAGATGCCTGTAATAGTCAAATTCACAGATGGAAGATAGCATGGTGGTTGCCCAGGGCTGAGGAGAGGGAAAAATGAGGACTCAGTGTTTAACAGGTAGAGAGTTTCAGTTTTGGAAGATGAAAAAGTTCTGGAGATGGATGTTGGTGTTGGTTGCACAACAGTGGGGATGTACTTAATACCACAGAACTGTACACTTAAAAATTGTTAAAATGGCCAATTTTATGTATATTTTGCCATGTTTAAAAAATTTTTTTTAATTAGAGAAAGATAAATGTGGCTGGAAAAAAATGCAGTCTATAAATTGCTGAAAACCAAAAAGTCTCAGTAGTAGGCATACTCAGTGACTTTTTCCAGCTTAACTCTGTCACTGGGCTAGGCTCTCTAGAGTTGTATCCAAAAAGTTCCAAAGAACTTCTCCAATTAAATGTTGACAGGGATAACATGAATACATATTTAAAAGTGCCAAAACCCATTTTTAATCAAAATCAAATAATTTAATTTGTTAATTTATTCAATCCCTAGGTGTGGCAGGTATTTAAACCAAAATGTGGCCATTTGAAGTTTTATTGGTAATTCTTTATCTCTTAACATTTTCACTGGTATTTATTATGCTTCAAAATATGTTAACACATATTTTTATAGTAAATAGTACATAATAAAAAAAATACAGTTAACAAAAAAAAAATTTCTTAGATAAATTATAATCTAATTCCAGTTTAGTTGAGTCTAGAATTGGCAACCTTTTCATTCAAAAAATACTATAGTGGAAGAGACCTAGAATGAATCAAAACAGCTAGATTTTAATTGTGGATTTCCTACGAATGAGGTAACATCAAATAATTCATTTTCCTTCTCCAAGTTCAGTTTATTTGTTAAACAAAGGGGCTGACTTTGTACATTTATATATATTTCTTGATCTAATTCCATATGTACCTTAAACTAAAAACTTTTATGACCCTATGGTTCTAAATCAGACATTATAGAATGTATACCTTTTATCCTAGATTAGAAAGCTTATATTAGAAACAAATTTTTATTTATACCTTTCTGTCAACATTTAAAGCATTTTCTAGTAATTTCATTTTCTAACAGTTTCACTAAATTGTGGTCAGAACTGGACTGTAACCTTATAAAGACCACGTAAGACACATTGAGTCTAGCTACAAATAAAAAGTTTCGTTTTTACACATCTGGCACATGTGAAGTGTTAAGAGTAAAACATTTAAATATGCTGCATAATGAAAAATGGAATAATGTGGCAAGCTGCGGACCCTAGAAAGGATGGAAAGTGAAGAGTGGCATTAGGAAATTGGGAAGGTAACTGATCGCCTTGATTCATCTTACATATCCCTTATGCTGACATTTATCCAGCAACTTCACTGTGAACAGAACACACACTCTTTTTCTCATAAAATTTGCCTGTTTTCCTGAGAAGTGGATACATCATCATCATCGTCATCATCATCATCACAGCAATAACAATAATGACAGCAATTTACTGAGGGCTGATTTTGTACATTTACTGAGGGCTCATTTTGTTCCAGACACTGTTTAAGGGTTTTATATACATTTCTTTTTTGGGGGGGGTATTGTTTTATTTGGGAAAAGTGCTTCTTACAAAAGGGCAGCTACAAAATACAGAGACCTCTTCAACAATTACTTGTTTTTTCTTAGAGTGAAAGAATGGGTGGGGTCCAAGGAATGAATCAAAGCAGTAGATGGACAAATGAGGAGCATCTCCAAGTTACTTTAGGAACTAGAGCAACAAAACTCAAAGCTAAAGTTTCCAATCTTCTTCTAACAACTTAACTTTAGCTCGTCTCGTGGATTACCACCCCTGCCCCCCTTTTAGTGGAAAAGCATGACTTACTCCTGCCAACCAATGACCCCACTACAAGAAACACCTTGAACTAAGTTCTGAATCACATCTGTCTACCTGCAAAGCTCAGGGATGGAATGAGGCAAATACCCACAAAAACAAACACAAAAACCTGACAACAAAACCTCAAACGAGGACAAACATTTGTCCAAAAGTGCCTGGGCTGGAGAGGCTGGGAGACCCTAAAACATTAAATACAACTGTGTATCTGAGCCCTGGTTTGTGTTAATGAATGGGACCAGCAGACAGGTGACCTCTCTGTGGCTAAGCCCATTTCTCTATGTATACAGACAGAGCTAGC
This sequence comes from Phoca vitulina, assembly GCF_004348235.1. Taxonomy (NCBI): domain Eukaryota; kingdom Metazoa; phylum Chordata; class Mammalia; order Carnivora; family Phocidae; genus Phoca; species Phoca vitulina. The sequence continues at coordinate 62,155,295 of NW_022589711.1, read as the reverse complement.
ACCGCTCAACCAACAGCTACCAATATCCTGCTTTGTCCTTTACAATCTATGTGCCATACGAGGCTGAAACCACTAAACCAAAGTTTTTCCACTAAGGCTAAGAACACAGCATCTATGCAGGGACGAGAAGCTTTTCACACACTCTCACACACACCAAGTCCATCAGCCTTCGGGAGTCCGCTTCCAGCTCGGCCGTTCACTTAGGCCACTGCATCTGTTGTACGTGTTCCTTCTCAACTTTCCTATCGTGCTAAACACAGTAAAAATCTCAACACATTCGCACCTGGTTCTGGTTACCCAGTAATATGACTTGTGTGCAATTCAACAAGAGACCAAAACCACAGAACAGGTGCACAGTGGGGGTTATGGGGTAGGGAACAGATTTAAAAACACAGATGTGCAGATTTCACCAGAAACCTCGGGTATCCACCTCGTAAGTCTGTGGCAGGCTACGTGCCACAGTGCAGATCCGTCACCCATCACCTCTATTCTTGTACCCCAAAGCAGGGCCAATGCTGTTCTTGAACCTGGGGTCCTCCGAGTAAGTGTGGAGAGTCCATCAACGCTACCCTAGAATGGTGTCAATCTGGTGGAAAACAGATGATGCAACAGACCTACGCTAACTGACAGTTAAATTCATGTTACAAAAAAACTAGCTTTAAGATTTATTTTTGTAACTTTTTTTTTTTTTTAAAAAACACACTCCTTGGGGAAAGGTGAGGGATTGAGACAGGCCCTGGGTAAGAAGGATCACGACAGCACCTGGAGTTGATAGGCCTGCCTAGGAGAGAAACTCGGGCACTGCCACTCCAGCACAGGGGACAGCTACTGTCTGAGGCTCAGCAGACCAGTTCACCCGCCACGTCAAGCTGCTATAGATGCAAGTCATAAAAATCTTCCAGCTTATCATGAAACAAGTCCCACTCATCTTCAAAGTCTGTCAGGTCATCGTCCCCACCTGCAGCCAAAAGCATAAGCAACATCTCGCCCAGCTCAAAGGTGACAACCTCCTCTTCTTCGTTGTCAAAGGGGTTGCTGTTCTCTCTTTCCTCAATGAGCTCCCAGAAGTGGTTCCTTCGTTGGGCCCGGTATCTGTTTGATGTTCCCACTTTCTGTCTCTGTGGCTCCTCTCTACGGCCATCAGGGTACACATGCTTGTAAAAACAGTTCCCTCCAAATGGGCAGCTCCCATGTCCTTCAGCAAAATACCTGCACGCCTTATTGCTCATTGCTTCCTTGTAATCCTGAATGAGTTTCTGCTTCTCTTCTTTCTCCTCCACCCAGTACTCACTTGGAACGACAAAGTTAGATGTGATCTGGCATTCTGGGCAGGACTTTATGATCTTGCTCTCAAATTGCTTAGCACTCCTCCACTTGCGAATACACTTGAGACAGTAAGTGTGGTTGCAGTTGGAGAGAATCCCAAAGCGGCGCTTACTGGGGTTGGCTTTTTCATAGACCACCTCCATGCAGATGCCACACACCACATCCTTACTGCGCTGGACAGCAAATGAGAGCTCCATGTCCTTCTCATGGGCCTCAATGCAAGATTTTATATGTTGCGATCTCTGGGCAGCATCCATCGGATGGAGGACCTGCAGCCCACACATGTCGCAGGAGTCTCCGTGGAGATACACACAGTTCTCCCCATACCGGCACTCTCCGACCATAACATAGGGGCAAAGCTGCTGCTTGGTTTCTGCTGCCGTTTGCTCTTTCTCCAATTCTTCCTTGGTCACTGAGCCCTGCGGGGATGCTTCAGTGCAGGAAGGGGCAGTATGGCCACAGTAGGGCTGCCCAGGAACAAACTCAATGGCATTCACCCGTCTTCTGAACCTGCTCCTACAGTTGCAAAGTTTGAGTTTCTTGACTCGGCTTCACCCGTATTCATTTCAACAACTGGTCCAACGCCTGACGGGAGACTTGAGGAAGCAGCAAGGGATGATTTTGCAGTTAGATCTGCAGCAGTCACTTCGTCCTGTTTCAAAGGCTTACTATGTTCATATCTGCAGCGGTCTCCGTAAATACAGTATCATCGCTGAAAATACTTGCACACTACACCATAAGGACTGTCAGAGAGGTCATGCGAGTAACGACAGTTATCTCCTTCTTTACAAACCCCGCGTATGAAATACCTCCAAGGTTTCCCTCCTGCTTTTGATGTTGTTTGTCGTGGTGGGGTTCGGAGCCGACGGCCAAGAAAATTCTTGAGATGTGTTCGGTGCCAAAAAAGGTGGTCTTATCAAAGCACTGGGACAAGGAAGGACTCGCAGGCAGAAAAGGTTGCTGCCACATATATTTCTTCATTTACTTCTCACAACAAAGTAATAATATCCTCATTTTGCAAGTGAGGAAACTAAGCCCCCAAAATGATTAAATAACTTATTCAAGGTCACCTACTTAGTCAGTGATAGAACCAAGATATGGACAAAGGCACTCTAACATCAGAGCTTTTAGGTAACATCACATACCTTGTTGAAAGAAAAATTTAACTGGAATTGTAACATCTACCTTCTTCCAACACTGAACAGCCTAGAGCCTACCCTTCACCCCTCAGGAACCTTTAAAACCTGAGAGGAGGAAAGTCTTGTTAGTATCAGGTCAAAGCCTGAGGTACCACAGACTGATGAAGTTACAAGAACAGTTTGAGAGCTGGGATTCATTTCTCATGTAGGTTAGGTGGAATTTCCTGAGGCGAAGTGGCAGGCATATCACACTCAGTGTATGTGTTAGGGGCATGCTCAAAGAAGGGCTACAGAAGGAAACTTGCAAGATTAAGTATAAGTCAAAGGAAAGGGAACATCTGTCCACAGGGTCATCCTCTAAAGGTGTGAATTAGATCTTCCCACTTCCTTCAGTGTATGATAGAGGAAAAATGAGTTAAAGTTAAAATTTCCACTCCTTTGTAGTGTCTTGAGTAAGTTCCCAGACCTCTGTGTAAAGGAAATCACATCTGTTCAGTTTCTACATGGCAAAAATGAGTATGGCAGTACTCAGGAAGGGAAATGCATCTAGTTCCTGATCACTTCTCCATTTCCCCTTATGGGTTACTCGGTAAAGATAACCATGAAATGGCAGACAAATCTCAAACGTTAGAACAGAGCAGATTCACCCGATCTGTCTCTCTCCCATCTAATATGAAGGCAAAGGAACAGGCCTCTTCCTCTCTGGATAGCCACCATACCAGAGCTGCACTGGTAAATTAGAGAATTAAGATTTCAAAGGTGGTGTAGCTCCAGGTGATGATCTAGGGTGTAGCCACATAAGTGGATGGCTATAGTGAAGTAAGGCCTTGAGACTGAGGTGTTGAACAGGTTATCACATGAATACTAAAGACATGCAAAGTGACAGCAGGTCTTAGGGTAAAACAGATTATGAATCTTGAATAAATGAAGGAAAATGACGTGACACAAATGATAGCAAAAAAAAAAAAAAGGTATCAAAGAACAGTCCAGACCTTTCTTTGACCTCATGGACCTGAGGTGTATAGCTTCAGGGGGTGCCTGGGTGGTTCAGTTGGTTAAGCCTCTGACTCTTGGTTTCAGCTCCCGTCATGACCTCAGAGCCCAGCGTCAGCTCCGTACTCAGTACAGTCTGCCTGAGGTTCTCTCCCTCTCCCTCTGCCCCTTCCCCCACTCGGGCAGTGTTGCACACGCCCACACTCTCTCAAATAAATAAATCTTTAAAAAATAATAATAGCTTCAGTACCTCCACCTAACAACTAGTGTTTCATGGCCCTGATCAAGTGCAGTAGGTACAAGAGCGCTATGAAATTTAAAGTTGCGGGGCAAAAAAAAAAAAAAATGCCATTTGGTTGTTAACAAAGAGCAAAGATACTTCACTTTATCACAACTATGAATCAATTAAGATTACCTTTATCACATAATAGGCCTGTGTTTTCTCCTCTTCTCCTTCAGGAGGCAGCATTACAACAGTAAGAATTTCATATCTATTCTTCAGCTTATCAATTTTACTTAGCCTCTCATGAAACTCAGCACTAATATGGAAAGAAAAAGAAAAACACTGAAAAACAAATGACATACATTTTTAAAGGACTATAGTGTTCTTATATGACATTTTTATTAATACTAAATTCAAACAGGTTAAATATATTCTCACTTTTCAATTTTCTAATTGGTGGGAAGCATCTCAGGTTTCACCCTATTTGAAAGCTAAGAAGTTAGGCTGCCATAGTTTCATGGAAGTTGGCAGAAGACACAAGATTCCTAGGTCAGAGAAAAAGGACTTTGTCATTCATGGTACACCAAGTAGCATGAGCCTCCTGCTTGCAGAGCTCTCAAAGTCCCATGCAAGTGAGGAGGAGCTCAAGTGGATATTACATACACCACAGGTTTACATCACAGCTAAGGAACCTCAAGCTTAGGTAATCCAAATATCTTATAATGGGAACTAAGCAAATACATCCAATCTTTACTCCAGCAAGAGGATACCACCTCTGGCTTCTGAGGCTATTCACTATCCAAACATCATTTAAAGGTAGTTTAATGCAAATTAAAACCACAATACCATATTACCTCACAGTCTTAGGGTAGTTACTAAAAAAGAAAGAAAGAAAGAAAAAGAAAGAAAGAAAGAAAGAAAGAAAGAAAGAAAGAAAGAAAGAAAGAAGAAAGAAAGAAAGAAAAAGAAAGAAAGAAAGGAAAAAAAAAATATATTGGCAGGGTGCCTCAGTCGCTTAGTCAGTTAAGCTGCTGGTTCTTGATTTCAGCTCAGATCATGATCTCAGGGTCCTGGGGGCTCTCAGTGGGGAGTCTGCCTGAGATTCTCTACCTCTTCCTCTGCCCCTCCCCACACTAGTGCACTCTCTTGATCTCTCTCTAAAATAAAAAAAATAAATAAATCTTTAAAAAAAAAGTACTGGCAGGGGCGCCTGGGTGGCTCACTCGGTTAAGCACCTGCCTTCGACTCGGGTGTTGATCTCAGGGTCCTGGGATCGAGCCCCGCATCGGGCTGCCTGCTCAGTGGGGAGTCTGCCTCTCCCTCTCACTCTGCTCCCCCCTGCTTGTGCTCACTCTCTCTATATCAAATAAATAAATAAAATCTTTTTAAAAAAAAGTACTGGCCCTCTCTCACTGTATCTATCTCTATCATATGAATAAAATCTTTTTTAAAAAAAGTACTGGCAATAATATGGAGAAATTGGAACCCTTGTGCACTATTGGTGGAACTGTAAAATGATGCAACCACTATGGAAAACAGTATGGCAGTTCGTCAAAAAATTACAAATAGAACTACCATATGATACAGCAATCCCACTTCCAGTTAGATAGCCAAAAAAATCAAAAGCAGGTACTTGAAGAAATCTCTGCACCCCAATGTTCAGAGCAGCATTTTATTCATAATAGCCAAGAGGTAAAGCAACCCAAACATCCATGGACAGATGAATGGATACATTAAATGTGGTATATACATGTAATGGAATATTATTCAGCCTTAAAAGGAAATTGCATCACATGCTACATAGATGAACCTGAGGACATTATGCTAAGTGGAATAAGCCAGTCACAAAAGACAAATACTGCATGATTCCGCTTACATGAAGTATCTAAAGCAGTCAAATTCATACAGACAGAAAGAATGGTAGTTACCAAGGGCTGGGAGAAGGAGGAAATGGAAGGTTATAAAGACTGAAAAGGGAGACACAAAACTGTTATTTGCAATTGATGTAAATGAAATACCTAGAAATTAGAATCTACAGATCAACTGTCAGAATTAATAAAAGTTTAAGCAAAGTTAATGGATTCTTAATATATAGAAATCAACTGTATTTCTACAATGCTAGTAACAAACCAAAAATGAAATGATTTAAAAGGAAATAACATTGACAGAAACATTTTTAAAAGTAGCAGGTAGGGCGCTGGGTGGCTCAGTTGGTTAGGTGACTGTCTTCGGCTCAGGTCATGATCCTGGAGTCCCGGGATCGAGTCCCGCATCGGGCTCCCTGCTCGGCAGGGAGTCTGCTTCTCCCTCTGACCCTCCTCCCTCTCATGCTCTCTGTCTCTCATTCTCTCTCTCTCAAATAAATAAATAAAATCTTTAAAAAAAAAAAAAAAAGTAGCAGGTAGGGGCACTTATGTGGCTCAGTCCGTTGAGCATCTGACTCTTGATTTTGGCTCAGGTCATGATCTCAGGGTCCTGGGATCGAGCTCCACATCAGGCTCCCTGCTCAGTGAGAAGCCTGCTTCTCCCTCTCCCACTCCCCCTGCTTGTGTTCCCTCTCTCGCTGTCTCTCTCTCTCTGTCAAATAAATAAATAAAATCTTTTAATAAATAAATAAATGCAGCCATGGCGAAGCATGTTATTGAACTCTCCCCACAAAACATACTCGAGGGCGCCTGGGTGGCTCAGTCATTAAGCGTCTGCCTTTGGCTCAGGTCATGGTCCCAGGGTGCTGGGATCGAGTCTCACATCGGGCTCCCTGCTCAGCAGGAAGCCTGCTTCTCCCTCTCCCACTCCCCACTGCTTGTGTCCCCTCTCTCACTGTGTCTCTCTCTGTCAAATAAATAAATAAAATCTTAAAAAAAAAAAAAACTCGAAAATCAATTCCAAGGGAATTAGTGATCTCATTGCAAAAGGGATAATCTAAAGAATTAGGAGTTAGCCAAAGGAAAGAAGGAGGAAAAACCATAGGTTTATGACTAAGATATGTCCAATATATTAAAAGCCTTTCAAATAAGTAAGAAAAAGATGATCATCCAGTCAGTTCTTCTGATATGACGCTTACATTTTCAAAAAATTTTAGCAGTATTTTAAAACTCGAATTACTACCTTATGTTCTGCCGTTCTTGCTCAACATATCTTATTTGTGATGCAAGCATTGTTTTGTGAACTTTAATTTCTTCAATTCGTTCTTCCATAGCTGTGTGTAATTGCTGTTTTCTTTTTTCCAGAGAAAGTACTTCTTCTGCCTTACTGTGAAGCATTTCTCTAGTACGTTTAACTTCAAGTTTTAAAAGATTGTCTTCTATCATCAAATCCTGTCAACATAACAAAATTGTCAGATACTGAAATAATTACTATTATACCCAATCCATAATATTTTCTTTTATTGCCACAGAAGTCAAACTTGAAAATATAACTTTTTCGGGCGCCTGGGTGGCTCAGTTGGTTAAGCGACTGCCTTCGGCTCAGGTCATGATCCTGGAGTCCCAGGATCGAGTCCCACATCAGGCTCCCTGCTCGGCAGGGAGTCTGCTTCTCCCTCTGACCCTCCCCCCTCTCATGTGCTCTCTCTCTCTCTCTCATTCTCTCTGTCTCAAATAAATAAATAAAATCTTTAAAAAAAAAAAAAAAAGAAAATATAACTTTTTCTAATTTGACCACTGACCAAGATAACTAGGATTAAATTTAGATTGCTCTGAGTGATGACTCTTGGTTTCTCTTCATTTTTTAAGAAAAGGATTTATTTCAAGTCTTATTATAATTCAATTTGAAATTTAAGTTTTACTAATAAAAAAAAAAAAAGGAAGAAGTTATTCCCAAAATTGAAACTTATAATCCAGGAAATATATATAGTCCTGTGGATGAAAATTTTTATATTCTAAACTAAATCTCACAAAACAACATGTAAATAAATTTTTATTCTAAACAATTCAGTCATGGATAGAGTACTGACACAAGAGTACACAAATAGATCAGTTTTCAGAATAGAAAGCCCAGAAACAAACACTCCAGAACATAAGGCTTTATTATTTCAAAACATAGCTTTTCAGGTGGAGAGAAGATTAGATCCCTACTTCTCAAATGTACCAAAAATAAATTCCAGATTAATGAAAAATTTAATGTAAGAGAGAAAACCAATGCAGTTACTGAAATAGTAAACATTTGTTTGATTTTTAGTATGACAAAGAAGTTTCTAAGTATAAAAATTATGCAGGGAAAAACAAATATTTGATGTTAAAAAAAGTTTTTAATGTCAAAAAACTGAATAAAAATTTAAAGATAAATGGAAAAAATATTGACAATATTTATGACAGAGTTAATAGTTTTACATATGAAGGTCTTTTGCAAAGCAATTCAAAAATACAAACCTTCTAATGGAAATATGAGCTAAGATAAAAATCTAGAAATCCAAAAAAGAAAGATTATGGAATATAACATACTAGAAAAAAATGTTTTAAACATTTTTTCGAGAGGGAGAGAGCATGCACAAGTGGCAGGAGGAGGGGACCACAGAGGGAGAGGGAGAGAAACCCAAGCAGGCTCTACGCACAGTGCGGAGCCCACACGGGGCTCAATCCACAACCCTAAGATCATGACCTGCGCAGAAAGCAAAAGTCAGACACTTAACCCACTGAGCCACCCAGGCACCCTTAAACATTTTTATTTAAACATAAATATTTTAAATTTTATGTTGAAACATGAAATGTTTTCACGTGTCACCAACTTAAAAAATATAGACTAAAACAATGAAATACAATGTTTGCCCATCAAATTCACAATTTTATAAATTATAATATCCAGCCTTACTGGTGGTGTGTAAAATAGAATGCTTACACACTGCTGGTGGGAGTATTAAATGCACCCTCTAGAAGAAGACAATTTGGCTTAAAAATAGTTTGGGGGCACCTGGATGGCTCAGTCAGTTGAGCGCCCGACTCTTGGTTTCAGCTCAGGTCATGATTTCAGGGTCATGAGAGCAAGTCCTTTGTGGAGCTCCCCGCTCAGCACGGAGTCTGCTTCAGAGTCTCCCTCTCTCCCTCTGCCACTCCCCCTGTTCATGCGTGCTCTCTCTCTCTCTCTAAAATAAAATAAAATATTTTAAAAAAAAGAAAATAGTTTCAAGATACTGAAAATATTCATTCTTTTTGGACCATAATTATACAATTATAAATTTTTCCTAACTCATTAAATAACTATACAGTGATATATATGCATGGTATATGGTAGTACTATTTTTTTTTTAAGTGGGCTCCACACCCAATGTGGGGCTCAAACTCATGACCTTGAGAACAAAAGTCGCATGCTCCACTGACTGAGCCAGCCAGACGCCCCTGATAGTACTATTTAGAATAACCAAACATTGGAAATAAACACAAAAGAAACACGAAAAACAGGAGATGGTTAAATAAATTATGGTAACTTGCATGCAATAAACTGTAGAAAGCCTTTAAAAATAATTTTTAAAGAATATTTAATGTTCAATATTTAATGCTTGCAAACATACATGGAAATAGAGACTATATTTAAATTTTTTTAAAAATAATATATATAAAGCCAATTTTCTTCAAAAGACTACAAGGAAATAATATAACTTTAACACCTTATCTTGTATACAGTGATTTATTTTCATCTTTATAAACTGGTATATTTTTAAAATTTTCTATAGTTAGCATTAAAACGTGGTTTTTAATATTTCATACACATATGATTTTACTGCACCTGTTTCAAAGCTTTGGTTTTATTAAGTTCTTTCTCTGATCTGTCACTGAAAAGGTTTAGTTCATTTATTTTGGTCATGAGGAACTGTTTTTCATCACAATTTTTACTGTTTGACTTCTTGATAAAATAAAGATCATTCTATAAAAAGGGAAAAGAGGTGAAATACATATTTTAAAATAACATTAAATACATAGTATTAAACATATCTTACATTAAATTATATGCTCCATTGAATATTTATAATAATTCGATTTTTAAATCTCATTCTTCGTGCTCTAATGTTTCTAATATAGTACATGGGGATATTCACATAGAAACATTTTCATTTTTATCACTTACTGATTTTTTGGATTTGGTTTAGGTTCAATAATTCTGGTAAATATTATGTACAGTTCGACCTGAATTATTGGGTGATTGTCATTTATGGGGAGAAATATGAGGAGGAAGCCAAGCATTGGTTCAGTACACAGCTCACCTTTTTAAGTTTATTATTTGATTCAACCCACGTCACAGAAGGCAAAAACCTTCACGGTCTAAAAAAGCATAGGGTTTTCGTTCATGGTACAAGGTCTAGAATCAGATGGCCATAATTATACATTAGTCATCTCGCCCTGGTGGGCAACCTACGCTTCCTTAGTTTCCTCATTTCTAAAATGGAGATGACAGTACCCACCTCTCTGAGCTGCTGTTACTGTCAAAGATGTTACTGTCAAAGAGTATGTACAACAGTGTTTGACACATAGAAGGGTCATGAATTCTTACTATTATTTAATTACATGTATAATCACATATTGCTAGAGAGAAAAATGCTAGAAAAGATCTAAGTCCATCAGATGCATAAATGTGTCACACATACCCAGATATCAGTTTCCTAGCTTTATAACAATCTACATCTCTCCACTCACCCAGACCTCGGAACAAGGTTTGTGCTCGTAGTCCCCTCTGGGTACCTAAAGCAAAAACTTTCTAGTTTCAAGACCTAGTTCTGTTCCTCTCTCCCCCTGTCTTTTATTCTCTCTTTCTCTCTGCCTCCCTCCTATGCCTCTCTCATTGCCTGTATTTTTCTTAGGTATCAAGACCTAAGATTATAGCAAGACAGTAAGAAGAGGAATTTTTTTTTTTGTATAAAGATGTGATTTCATAAAATTAACTTTTAGAATGAAAAAATTTTAACTTAAGGTGATTTTCAACCAGAAGGAATTAGTTTCTATTATGCAAAATAGGAAATGGAATGGCATGGGAGAGGTAATGCAGAATGACTTGACAATCTCATGGTACTATTGAGAAGAGCAGACCTTCATTAGAAGGTTTACTAGCTTTAATATCTTTGAAACTTCACTTGCATTTCTTTTAATTTATTTATCTCTCTGTTAAAACCAGAGTTGGGATAGGCAAAAGTACTAGTCAACTGTATAACGGACAGAGCCCCAGAGTAGTTAAAAGGCAGAACACTAGAACCATTTCCACACAGCAAAACAGACACAATTCACACCAGGGTCAAGAAACATGCTTGCATACAAATGTCACCCTCCTATCATTCTGTAGCATTAATATTCTCCTCATATTCTATGTAATTAAAACAAAATCATTTATTGAATACCTACTAAAAGCACTGTGTTAAGATACAAATTGTTTCTAATTCTCCCAAATGCCCTAAAATAATATCAAATATTTTCTTTCATTTAATAGATGAGTTAACTAAGGCTCAGTTAACTAGGGCTCAGAAATGTTAAAGTAGCAATACTGAGAGGGAGGAGCAAGATGGCAGAGGAGTACCCAGGAATTCAGCTGGATAGGGATCAAACCATTCTGAACACCTACAAACTCAACAGGAGATCTAAGAAAAGAAGAGCAGCAATTCTATGAACAGAAAAGCGACCACTTTGTGGAAGGTAGGACATGCGGAGAAGTGAATCCAAGGCGATATTTGGGAAGATAGACAGCCCAGGGAAGGAGCCTCCGTCAGCCACTACCGGCAAGTGATAGAGCAGCGGAGCACAAAATCAGAACTTTTAGAAGTTGGCTCTGCTGAGGGACGTCACTCCAGTGGCTAAGCAGGGCGTGGAACCCTCGCTGGGACAGTGTGGTCTCAGGACCCTCAGGGTCACAGAAAGACCGGGGATGCCTGAGTGTGGCAGAGCTCCCAGGTACCGGAGCGGGGAAGCCGGCTGCAGAGACGGAGCCGAGGCGTGGGCTCTCAGCTTGGGGTTGCCATAAACCATGATCCGTGGCACAGTCGGGCCACTGCTCCTCCAGCAGGGACCCAACAAGCAGCAGATCTGGGGAGACTCCCCTTCCTCCCCTGGGAGGAGCGGCAAGGGAGCACACCTCAGGGATCTGCTGGGTTTGGAGTCTCTAATGGGGTCGTGTGCCAGAGATGGAAACTCTCAGTCACAGGCCAGGTGAGCATGGAGTGCGGCCAGAGACCAGGGAGACAGGAGTGATTGGCTGCTTTTCTCTGGGGGTGCACTGAGGAGTGGGGCCCCGAGTTCTCCACAACTTCAGGACCAGAGACAGGGAGGCCACCATTTTCATTCTCATCCTCCAAAGCTGTACGGAAAGCTTTCAGGGAACAAAAGCTCCCAAGAGCAAACCAAGAAGATTACTTAGCCTGGCCCCTGGCAAGGGCGGGGCAATTCCACCTCGGGCAAAGACATTTGAGAACCATGGCAACAGGCCCCTCCCCCAGAAGATCAGCAAGAACATCCAGCCAAGACCAAGTTTACCAATCAATGAGAACAGCAAAACTCCAGCACTAGGGGAATACAGCACATAAAATTCGTGGCTTTTTTTCCCATTATTCTTTAGTCTTTCAAAGTTAATTTTTTAATTTTCTTTATTTTTTATTTTTCTATTTTTTTTAATTTTTCTTCTTTCCTTTTTCAACCAACATATTTTATCAATTGCTTTTTTAAAATCTTTTTTAATTTTCACTTTACAAATTCTATCCATTCATTGTATTTAACCTTATTTTTTGTGTATATATATATGTTTTTCTTTCTTTAAAATTTTGAGATACAGTTTCTTCTAACATACCAAAATATACCCTAAATCTAGTATATGGCTTTGTTCTAGTCTCCCATGTGATCACATTCTCTCCTTTTTTTTTTCTTTTTTTAAATTTTTCTTCTTTCTTTTTTCAACAAACTTATCAATTCCTTTTTTAAAATATTTTTAAATTTTCATCTTTACAGTCATATTCCATCCCTTTATCGTATTTACCCTTATTTTTGTATATATATAAGTTTTTATTTCTTTAAAATTTTGGGAGGCAGTTTCTCCTAACAGACCAAAATACACCCAAAATCTAGTGTGTGGCTCTGTTCTATTCACCAGCCTGATCAAAAAAAAATTTTTTTTTCCCTTTCTTTTCCCCCCAGTTTCAGATCTCTTCTGATTTGCTTAGTGTATATTTTTCTGGGGTCATTGTTACCCTTTTAGCATTTTGTTCTCTCATTCATCTATTCTTCTCTGGACAAAATGACAAAACGGAAAAACTCACCTCAAAAAAAAAAAAACAAAAAAAAAACAAGAGACAGTACCCACTGCCAGGGACCTAATCAACACAGACATTAGTAAGATGTCGGAACCAGAGTTCAAAATGACGATTATAAAGATACTAGCTGGGCTTGGAAAAAACATAGAAGATACTAGAGAATCCCTTTCTGGAGAAATATAAGAACTAAAATCTAACCAAGTCAAAATCAAAAAGGCTATTGGGCGCCTGGGTGGCTCAGTCGTTAAGCGTCTGCCTTCGGCTCAGGTCATGATCCCAGGGTCCTGGGATCGAGTCCCACATCGGGCTCCCTGTTCGGCGGGAAGCCTGCTTCTCCCTCTCCCACTCGCCCTGCTTGTGTTCCTGCTCTTGCTATCTCTCTGTCTGTCAAATAAATAAATAAAATCTTTAAAAAAGAAAAAAAAAAAATCAAAAAGGCTATTAATGAGGTGCAATCAAAAATGGAGGCTCTACCTGCTAGGATAAATGAGGCAGAAGAGAGAATCAGTGATATGGAAGACCAAATGATGGAGAATAAAGAAGCTGAGAAAATGAGAGATAAACAACTACTGGATCACGAGGGCAGAATTCGAGGATAAGTGATACCATAAAATGAAACAATATTAGAGTAATTGGGATGCCAGAAGAAGAAAGAGAGAGAGGGGCAGAAGGTATACTGGAGCAAATTATAGTGGAGAACTTCCCTAATTTGAGGAAGGAAACAGGCATCAAAATCTACGAGGCACAGAGAACCCCCCTCAAAATCAATAAAAATAGGTCAACACCCCGACATCTAATAGTAAAACTTACGAGTCTCAGAGACAAAGAGAAAATCCTAAAAGCAGCTCGGGACAAGAGGTCTGTAACCTACAACAGTAGAAACATTAGCTTGGCAGCAGGCCTATCCACAGAGACCTGGCAGGCCAGAAAGGACTGGCATGATATATTCAGAGCACTAAACGAGAAAAATATGCAGCCAAGAATACTATATCCAGCTAGGCTGTCATTGAAAATAGAAGGAGAGATAAAAAGCCTCCAGGACAAACAAAAACTAAAAGAATTTGCAAACACCAAACCAGTCCTACAAGAAATATTGAAAGGGGTCCTCTAAGCAAAGAGACAGCCTAAAAGTAACATAGACCAGAAAGGAACAGAGACAATATACAGTAATAGTCACCTTACAGGCAATACAATGGCACTGAATTCATATCTTTCAATAGTTACCCTGAATGTAAATGGGCTAAATGCCCCAATCAAAAGACACAGGGTATCAGATTGGATAAAAAAACAAGACCCATCGATATGCTATCTGCAAGAGACTCATTTTAGACTCAAAGACACCTCCAAATTTAAAGTGAGGGGGTGGAAAACCATTTACCATGCTAATGGACATCAAAAGAAAGCTGGGGTGGCAATCCTAATATCAGACAAATTAGATTTTAAACCAAAGACTATAATAAGAGATGAGGAAGGACACTATATCATATGTAAAGGGTCTACGCAACAAGAATCAATTAAAGATTTTAGTTATTTGACAGAGAGAGAGAGAGAGCGAGAGCAGGAACACCAGCCGGGGGAGTTGGAGAGGGAGAAGCAGGCTTCCCACCGAGCAGGGAACCCGATGCGGGACTCAATCCCAGGACCCTGGGATCATGACCTGAGCCGAAGGCAGACGCTTAACAACTGAGCCACCCAGGCACCTGAAGATCTAACAATTTTAAATATCTATGCCCCTAACATGGAAGCAGCAAATTATATAAGCCAATAACAAAATCAAAGAAATATCGACAATAATACAGTTATAGTAGGGACTTTAACACCCCCTTCACTGAAATGGACAGATCATCTAAGCAAAAGATCAACAAGGAAATAAAGGCTTTAAATGACACACTGGACCAGCGACCTCACAGATATACTCAGAACATTCCATTCCAAAGCAACAGAATACACATTCTTCTCTAGTGCATATGGAACATTCTCCAGAATAGATCACATCCTGGGTCACAAATCAGGTCAACCAGTACCAAAAGACTGGGATCATTCTCTGCATATTTTCAGACTACAATGCTTTGAAACTAGAACTCAGTCACAAGAGGAAAGTTGGAAAGAAATACATAGAGGCTAAAGAGCATCCTACTAAAGAATGAATGGGTCAACCAGGAAATTAAAGAAGAATTAAAAAAATTCATGGAAACAAATGAAAATGAAAACACAACTAACTGTTCAAAATCTTTGGGATACAGCAAAGGCGGTCCTAAGAGGAAAGTATATAGCAATACAAGCCTTTCTCAAGACACAAGAAAGGTCTCAAATACACAACCTAACCCTACACCTAAAGAAGCTGGAGGAAGAACAGCAAATAAAGCCTAAACCCGGCAGGAGAAGAGAAATAATAAAGATCAGAGCAGAAATCAATGAAATAGAAACCAAAAGAACAGTAGAACAGATCAATGAAACTAGGAGCTGGTTCTTTGAAAGAAATAAGATTGATAAACCCCTGGCCAGACTTATCAAAAAGAAAAGAGAAAGGACCCAAATGAATAAAATCATGAATGAAACAGGAGAGATGACAATCAACACCAAAGAAATACAAACAATTATAAGAACATATTATGAGCAACTATATGCCAACAAATTAGACAATCTGGATGAAATGGATGCATTCCTATAGACATATAAACTACCAAAACTGAAGAAGGAAGAAATAGAAAACCTGAACAGACCCATAACCAGTAAGGAAATTGAAGCAGTAATCAAAAATCTCCCAACAAACAAGAGCCTAGGACCAGATGGCTTCCTAGGGGAATTCTACCAAACATTTAAAGAACAATTAATACCTATTCTTCTGAAACTGTTTCGAAAAATAGAAATGGAAGGAAAACTTCCAAACTCGTTTTCTGTGGCCAGCATTACCTGGATCCCAAAACCAGACAAAGACCCCATCAAAAAGGAGAATTACAGATCAATATCCCTGATGAACATGGATGCAAAAATTCTCACCAAAATACTAGCCAATAGGATCCAACAGTACATTAAAAGGATTATTCATCACGACCAAGTGGGATTTATTCCTGGGCTGCAAGGTTGGTTCAACAACCGCAAATCAATCAATGTGATACAATACATTAATAAAAGAAAGAACAAGAACCATATGATCCTCTCAATAGATGCAGAAAAAGCATTTGACAAAGTACAGCATCCTTTCTTGATCAAAACTCTTCACAGTGTAGGGATACAGGGTACATACCTAAATATCATAAAAGCTATCTATGAAAACCCCACAGCGAATACCATTCTCAATGGGGAAAAACTGAGAGCTTTTCCCCTAAGGTCAGGAACACGGCAGGGATGTCCACTATCACCACTGCTATTCAACATAGTATTAGAAGTCCTAGCCACAGCAATCAGACAACAAAAAGAAATAAAAGGCATCCGAATCAGCAAAGAAGAAGTCAAACTCTCACTCTTTGCAGATGATAGGATACTTTATGTGGAAAACCCAACAGACTCCATCCCAAAACTGCTAGAACTCATACAGAATTCAGTAAAGTGGCAGGATATAAAATCAAGGCACAGAAGTCAGTGGCATTCCTATACACCAACAACAAGACAGAAGAAAGAGAAATTAAGGAGTCGATCCCATTTACAATTGCACCCAAAACCATAAGATACCTAGGAATAAATCTAACCAAAGAGGCAAAGGATCTGTACTCAGAAAACTATAGAATACTCATGAAAGAAATTGAGGAAGACACAAAGAAATGGAAAAACGTTCCATGCTCATGGATTGGAAGAACAAATAGTGTGAAAATGTCTATGCTACCTAGAGCAATCGACACATTTAATGCAATCCCTATCAAAATACCATCCACTTTTTTCAAAAAAATGGAACAAATAATCCTAAAATGTGTATGGAACCAGAAAAGACCCCAAATAGCCAGAGGAATGTTGAAAAAGAAAAGCAAAGCTGGTGGCATCACAATCCCGGACTTCAAGCTCTATTACAAAGCTGTCATTATCAAGACAGTATGGTACTGGCACAAAAACAGACACAGAGATCAATGGAACAGAATAGAGAGCCCAGAAATGGACCCTCAGCTCTATGGTCAATGAATCTTCAACAAAGCAGGAAAGAATGTCCAATGGAAAAAAGACAGTCTCTTCAACAAATGGTGTTGGGAAAATTGGACAGCCACATGCACAAGAATGAAACGGAACCATTTCCTTACACCACACACAAAAATAGACTCAAAATGGTTGAAAGACCTAAATGTGAGAAAGGAATCCATCAAAATCCTTGAGGAGAACACAGGCAGCAACCTCTTCGACCTCAGCCGCAGCAACTTCTTCCTAGAAACATCACCAAAGACAAGGGAAACAAGGGCAAAAATGAAATATTGGGACTTCATCAAGATAAAAAGCTTTTGCACAGTAAAGGAAACAGTCAACAACCAAAAGACAACAGACAGAATGGAAGAAGATATTTGCAAATGACATATCAGAAAAAGGGCTAGTATCCAAAATCTATAAAGAACTTATCAAACTCAACACCCAAAGAACAAATAATCCAAGAAATGGGCAGAAGACATGAACAGACATTTCTGCAAAGAAGACATCCAAATGGCCAACAGACACATGATAACGTGCTCAACGTCACTTGGCATCAGGGAAAAACAAATCAAAACCGTAAGATACCACCTCACACCAGTCAGAATGGCTAAAATTAACAAGTCAAGAAATGACAGATGTTGGCAAGGATGTGGAGAAAGGGGAACCCTCCTACACTGTTGGTGGGAATGCAAACTGGTGCAGCCACTCTGGAAAACAGTATGGAGGTTGCTCAAAAAGTTGAAAATAGAGCTACCATACGATCCAGCAATTGCACTACTGGGTATTTACCCCAAAGATATAAAGGTAGTGATCCAAAGGGGCACATGCACCCCAATGTTTATAGCAGCAATGTCCACAATAGCCAAACTATGGAAAGAGCCTAGATGTCCATCAACAGATGAATGGATAAAAAAGATGTGGTATATATATATACAATGGAATATTATGCAGCCATCGAAAAAATGAAATCTTGCCATTTGCAACAACATGGATGGAACTAGAAGGTATTATGCTAAGCGAAATAAGTCAATCAGAGAAAGACAATTATCATTATGACCTCACTGATACATGGACTTTGAGAAATAAGACAGAGGATCATAGGGCAATGGAGGGAAAAATGAAACAAGACAAAACCAGAGAGGGAAACAAACCATAAGAGACTCTTATTCTCAGGAAACAAACTGAGGGTTGCTGGAGTGGAGGGGGGTGGGAGGGATGGGGTGGTTGGTGATGGACACTGGGGAGGGTATGTGCTATGGTGAGCGCTGTGAATTGTATAAGACTGATGAATCATGGACCCGTACTCCCAAAACAAATAATACATTATATGTTAATAAAAAAAAAAAAAAAGTAGCAGTACTGATATAACCTTGATACTCAAAACCAGTTGTTTCTGATTCCAAAACATGTGTTCTTTTCCACAAATCTAAAGAAACAGTTTTTAAAAATTTCATCAGGCTACAAGCCACTCCAAACCAAAATGTTGTCATTGTAAATTTTTTTTTTAATTAATTTTAAAAAGAGCTCCTTTTCACCTTTGTCATCCTAAAGGAATTCAAGGCAATTCTTCTTATAACCACTAGAGGACACTCATCACAAGCCTTTCAAACTATAAATGACATCCTTTGGGGTTCTCATCCCATTCAGGTCTATGATCGCCTTCATTCTTACTCTCCAGTTAAACTTTAACACAGGATTTATATTTTATAGGTTCCCCTAACATAGGTATTATATGACCATAAACATTGAAATACTGGAAGATGAACATTTTCATCTTATTAACAAAATAGTCATTCAAAATATTATAGCCAAGTAAATATATGAATAACAACAACAGATGACCCATAAAGGTCATTTCAAAGATAAAGGGCAATCAAGTTATTCTGGCAAAAACATAATAGAAAAATGTAATTTATCAACGTTTTAAATCATGTACTATTTAAGAGTATTTTGAAGTCCTATGGTCCAGGGATCAAATCCTAGCTCTCCATGTACTAGCTGTGTAACCATGGACAATTTACTTAATCTGTGACACAAGTAATAATATCTCCCCCACAAGACACTGATAAAGATTAAATGAGATAAAATACTAAAGGCATGTAAATATACTTATCATATAGTAAATGCATAATCAATGGTAATGTTATATTCTCATAGTCGGTATAGAAACATGAACATCCGTTCATACATTTGTTATATATGCAGGTAGCTTGGCAATCATCCTATCCAAAGTAAAGTCTTAGGACCAAGTTGACTTAAAACAGAATGACTAATGACTAGGATATTTGAAGCATCAAAAGTATTTTGGCTAAGTTACATGAAGCTTCTTGATCTGTGTTTCCAAAAGGCCAAACGTAGATTTTTTCTCTTCCAATGTCTTTTTAAGTTCAACAATTTTTGTTTCAAGGGCTTGTTTTTCTTCTGAATTAATTTCTCCTTTTACCCGAGACATTCGGCGTTCCACTTGTTGAATGTAAAAATCCTGTTACATTTTTAAAAACAGATAGTAAGGAGAAACAAACAGTTAAAACCATTTCCATAAATGTAAAAACACAATAAACACTTTCTTAAAGTTTAGTCTTAAGTGTCATCATTTACTAAAGTCATTTTAATTCTTCAGTAATTTATAGTACAAAATCCTTTTTAACTCTAAGTAGAAAAACAGCAAACTATTCTTCAACAATCAAGGTACATGATAGTGACATAAAAGTAAGTAATCTTCTGAAAATATAAGAAATCAGCTAGGAGGGTATTTACCATACTACTAGGATGGAACCTTAGTAAATCCACTGGATTTACATGGACATGGATTTTTGAGGGCACATTTTCTAAGGGATACAAAAAAGTCACAAATTGTTAGCCATGAATGGCTCAAATATGATGAACTTCCAATGAATTATTTTTAAAATAATACTTTAACATCTGTAATTTTGAGAAACTATGACATTAGATGAGGAAATTAAGATGTAGAGAGGGATGATACTAAAGAATTAACATGAGACAGAATATATAAATGGAACAAATAAGGAAAAATGTCTAAAGTGCTTTTAAACTATTAGTCAGGGGTTGGGGTAAGGAAGCCTATGTTTGCATGACTAAGACTCAACATACGGTTTTTCCAGGTTTCAGATAGCCCACTCCTTGGTTTGTTTTACTCCAGGCCCAATTGCCCCAGGTTCCTTTAAAGCATGATTGTCCCTCACTGGAGTTGTCTATTCTCTGACCTGTTTATTTCAGATCAAGAAAAAAACAGGTTTTAAGGCTCCCTTACCCCACTGCTGACCAAACATGATATCCTATTTCAGTATCTGTCTATCCATCCAAGAGTGCTTTAAAAATCTTTGTTTTTTCAGGACGCTGTGGTATCTGGACCGTCACAACTATAACAAATCAATATGGAAGACATTCATAAGATTAACATCTACCTGACTGTACATAATTTCTTGCTGCTTCAAGGTTTCAAAATCCAGTTTATGTAACTGATGGTTGAGGTGCTTTAGAGAGGAACGAGTTCCTTCAATTTCTGATACAACAGCTTTTTCTTTCATTGTCTCAGTCTGTAATTCCTGAACTTTCTTAAATAGCACATCTTTCACTATGTTCAATTGAACTTCCACTTCCTGAGGATAAGAATAATAGTGATCAATGAAATTATAATACCTTGAAATGTTTTATTATATGAACATTATAATCTGGGGGGTCATAAATTAACCCCCCAACATTTCAGCCCTTGAGAATATAAGAATGCCCTTCCCACAATTTCAACAAATCTCCAACATCTTATAATCTACTCTATTCCAGTAACTTGATCTGTCATCTTAATTCTACACCATGTCATTCTACACCTTAGAACTTGGCTATTCCACTGGTTTCCTTAGATATAGCAGAGACGCACAACTTTTAAGTTCACAGAATTTGCTGAAGTTTTGAGGGTGTTATAGGAAAGAAATCACAGAGCTCAATCTCCCACCTTCTTTTGGGCACTATCCAGTGGTGAGCAGGTAAATGATTAACCACCAGCTTTCCAATGGATGGGAGGTTAGGGGGAAGAAGCTGATTTTCATTTTATAAATATTCCCATTATGGCCAATTTCAAGCTACTAACATGATTCTGCTAAACGCAAATTTCGAAAGAGATACGCAGTAGCAGACCATTACATAGCATTTCCACTATACAGATATAATAAATGTAAGTAATCTTAAGTAACTTTAAGAGCATAAATAGATAATAGTAAAATCTAATTTAGAAGTGATGAGTGCTTATTACTTTGTTTTAAATATTATGTATTTAATTGTAAGTCTATATAATTTAATTTTTTTTTTTTTAAAGATTTTATTTATTTGACAGAGAGAGACACAGCAAGAGAGGGAACACAAGCAGGGAGAGTGGGAGAGGGAGAAGCAGGCTTCCCGCAGAGCGGGGAGCCTGATGCGGGGCTCGATGCCAGGACCCCGGGATCATGACCTGAGCCGAAGGCAGACGCCTAACCATCTGAGCCACCCAGCCGCCCCTATATAATTTAATTTTTAATAGTAGCCATGTTTAGCAGCTGACTTGCAAAATTCCAGAAAATTTAACTATCAACTCTTACGAGCTGGTAAGGGCTGGCCCCAACACACTACTGGCACCTTCATTCACACATTTTCTCTAGTCGGCCTCCCTACATGTGCAGCCTTCTAGGAAACAGAAACCAGTCCCCCATTCCTACTGCTCATTTCTCAAGAGGCAGATCTGTCTTGACCTTAAGGCTCCATGACAAGTGTTCTAGGCTTCAAATAGATCTCCCATGCCAAGCAAGATCTGTTGAAAGTTATCATTTTAATTGTTGAAATAATTTCCCTCTGTGCTCTTATGCCCAGATAAGCATATTTCCTTTTGGCAACCAATGAACCTCAATATGAAAACAAAATCTATGATTGGCACATTTAAATTTTGACAAATTGAGAAATACAATCTTTAAAATGCCTTTTTTATATAATAGACAATTTTCATTAGTTTTAAGACCTTCTCAAAGATTGCCTGGCAGTTTTAAAGTCGGTGCTTGGTGGTGAATAACATAATACATCTCCAAAACATACAGGATTAGGATTTTTCCAAACAAAGAAAAACTAACAGCTACAAAAACCAAGATTATGAATAAACCACTGAGACAGCACAAGTAGCACACATGCTGCCAATCCCATTTTTTCTAATTAAGCTAATTTCTTAAAAAATGTCACCAGTTTTTAATGTCATCATCAAAAGGTCTATTTCATATGGATTTCAGTCTTTGCAGATTTCTAATAAGTTCGAATATTGTCCTATCTCAGTGCTACAGAAAATCAAGCTCTTAGGAGGAAAAAAAACCATTTTTTTTTAAATAATGTGATTTAGACTCCTATGCCACTCAAGTCAAGACTGCCGCACGACTTCATTATTCAGAGATTTTGAACATTCAACAGCACACTGAAAAAGCTTGATTTTATCCAAATATAAGTGAAACCATACTTGATATTTAGCAAATGAGGGATTTTGCTATGATCTTCAGCTGCCCCTCAGAAAGAGTAGAAGCCAGAAGTAGTGCCAATAGTGTCAGGTCACAGAAGTCACTTGGAAGTTTTCAAAGAGGAAATGATGAACCAGCCTTTCCCAGTTTCTCAAAAATTGGCCTAAATGCTACCAAGATGCCAAAGACATCCCAGTAGAGTTAGTAAAGTAGAACACTTAAGAGTCCATTTACTTATAAATGGTGCCAGACTGTCAGAGATAATAAATGATAAAGAAATACAGGGAAGGAATGTAGACCATTGGGGGGCATTGGATCACAAACAAAAAAACAAATGATAACCAACTGTAAGGGTAGAAATCAATTTTAAAACATGGGCATTTTTCAAGGTATGTCTGCAATATAAGAACATATATATGAATGACAAGCAGAGACACACCAGGCATTGGGAAGGCACGAGATCTCAAGTGGAGGGCTACCTTTGAAAGAAGACAGCCAAGGCAAATGCCAAAAGTGAAGCAAAAGGAGAAGTAGAAGCTTTAAGAGAGAAGGCCAGAAACATCTTCGGAAGCCACATACAAAAAGGGGGTCCAACAACTCAAAATTCTGATTACAAATGTGGTCACACCAGAAAGCAGAGCCTCTTAAAAGACCTCCTACTCCCTAATTACAAGAGTCTAATTCACTATTGCTAGATTCTCTGTGACTGTTTTTTTGTTGTTTTTTTTTTTTGTAGTTTCTAATTTTATTATATTATGTTAGTCACCATACAATACATCATTAGTTTTTGATGTAGTGATCCATGATCCATTGTTTTCGTATAACACCCAGTGCTCCATGCAGTACGTGCCCTCCTTAATACCCATCACCGGGCTAACCAATCCCCCCTCCCCCCTCCCCTCTAGAACCCTGTTTGTTTCTCAGGTCCCTAGTCTCTCATGGTTCATCTCTCCCTCCAATTCCCCCCACCATTTTTCCCTTCCTTCTCCTAATGTCCTCCATGTTATTCCTTATGTTCCACAAATAAGTGAAACCACATGATAATTGACTTTCTCTGCTTGACTTATTTCACTTAGCATAATCTCCTCCAGTCCCATCCATGTTGATGTAAAAGTTGGGTATTCATCTTTTCTGATGGCTGAGTAATATTCCATTGTATATATGGACCACATCTTCTTTATCCATTCATCTGTTGAAGGGCATCTCGGCTCTTTCCACAGTTTGGCTATTGTGGACATTGCTGCTATGAACATTGGGGTGCATATGGCCCTTCTTTTCACTACATCTGTGTCTTTGGGGTAAATACCCAGGAGTGCAATTGCTGGGTCATAGGGTAGCTCTATTTTTAAATTTTTGAGGCACCTCCACACTGTTTTCCAAAGTGGCTGTACCAACTTGCATTCCCACCAACAGTGTAAGAGGGTTCCCCTTTCTCCACAACCTCTCCAACATTTGTTGTTTCGTTCTCTGTCCATTTTGGCCATTCTAACTGGTGTAAGGTGGTATCTCAGTGTGGTTTTGATTTGGATTTCCCTGATGGCTAATGATGATGAACATCTGTGACTGTTTAAGAACTAAAACTAAACTTTACCTTTACACTTTTTTCCTCCTCCCTTAGCATATCTTCCAAATTGGTAGCTTTTTCTTCTACAGACATTGTTTTCTCAGTTATCTGCTTTAATTTTTTTCTTACAATCTGATTATGATTTTTAATTTTCTGTAACCTAGAGAGAATTTATGGGGAAAAATAGAAAACATGTCTAAAAAGTAATACAAACATGGAATAGCTTATCCTAAGATTTCTTCATATAACCTGAAGGTTTCTTTTGCCATAAACCTAAACCTTTTTATTACCTTTCTGGAAACCTTATATATTTATTGAATGTATATTTAATAAGTCATAAAAATATTGTTCCTAAGCCCTTACAAAGAAAAACCCAGGAAAAACTTTTTTTCAAGTTTAATAATTTAGTAGCCATCAGTTTACAATTATTTAACAAAAGCTTAAATATTTAATAATTTTTCTAGTGGTCAAAAACTAGGGAGCTTGGGTAGCTCAGTCAGTTAAGCATTCAACTCTTGATTTTAGCTCAGGGTGTGATCTGAGGGTCATGATATCGAGCCCTGCATCTTGTCCCTCTCCCTCTGCTCTTCCCTCTACTTGTTCTCTCTCTCTCTCTCAAATAAATAAATAAATAAAATCTTTAAAAAAACATAAGTAGTCAAAAACTATAAACATATTTAAATATTTTTTTTCTTACCTTGCTGCTTCTTCATGAATGTCCTTCTTTATTTTGGAAATATTTTTCCTTATAGCTTCTAAATCACTGGAACTTCTATTCACAGTGGCTTTTAAAGAATCCAGCTATTCATTAGTTAACAGACAAAAATTACATATTTACTCTACATCTTATAAATTAATTTCATTTTTGAGAAGTTCTATTCTGAACATGTTAGTTTTTAACCTACATCACACCCATAAATACAGTGGCCATGTTGCTGTAATCCATATAACCAGTTTTTCTTTTTGATCTGATATTACATTTTAAATGACTTATTTCATGATACTGGCAAATTATAGAGTCCTACATAGATGCATGAAAGGTACTTAGAGCAAAAGCTTCACAGTATTGGATTTGGCAATAATTTCTTGGATATGACAGGCAACAAAAGAAAAAAAGACAAATTGGACTTCATCAAAATTTAAAACTTCTGTGCATTAAAAGACAATATCAACACAGTTAAAAGGCACTCCATAAAATGGAGAAAATATTTGCAAATCATACACCTGATAAGAGATTATCTAGAATATATAGATAATTTCTAAAACTCACCACCAACAACAACAACAACAAAAAAAAACCCAAACTGATCCAAAAATGAGCAAAGGACTTGAATAGACATTTCTCCAAAGCAGATACACTAATAAAAAATGCTCAACAGCATCAATCATTATGGAAATGCAAATCAAAACTACAATGAAATACCACCTCACACCCTTCCATAAGGATGGCTACTACCAAAAAAAGAAAAGAACAAGTGTTGGCGAGAATGTGGAGAAACTGGAACTTTTGTGCACCATTGGTGGGAATATAAAATGGTACAGCCACTACAGAAAACAGTATGGTGGTCCCTCAAAAAATGAAAAACATAATTACCATAAGTACCATCCAGCAATTCTGAGATAACTGTACACCCATGTTCATAGCAGCATTATTCACAATAGCTAAAACATAGCAGCAACCCAAGTGTCCGCTGACAGATAAACGGAGAAGCAAAACGTGATATATACATACAATGGAATAGTATTCAGCCTTAAAAAGTAACAAAAATTTGACATCTGCTACAACACAGATAAACCTTGAGGACATTATGCTAAGTGAAATAAATGAAATAACCCAGTCACAAAACAATAAATACTGATTTCATGCATATGAAGTACTTAGTCTCATAGAGACAGAAAGTAGAATGGTAGTTGCTAGGAGCTGGGAGGAGGGGTGGAATGGGGAGTTATTGTTTAATTAGTATGCGGTTTCAGTTTTACAAGAAGAAAAGAGTTATGGAGATGGATGGTGGTGATGGTTGCATAACATTAGGAACATATTTAATACCACTGAACTGTATGCTTGAAAATGATTAAGATGGTGAAGTGTACGTTATGTGTACTTTATCTCAATTTTTAAAAATATTTTATTTATTTATTTGAGAGAGAGTGAAAGAGAGAGAACATGAGCAGGGGGAGGGGCAGAGGAAGAAGCAGATTCCCTGCTGAGCAAGGAGCCCGATTCGGGGCTCGATCCCAGGACTCTGGGATCACGATCTGAACTGAAGGCAGACGTTTAACTGACTGAGCTATCCAGGTGCCCCTATTTTACCTCAATTTTAAAATTTGGAGGAAAGAAATGAATGAAGTACTGATGCATACTACAACATGGATGAACCTTGAAAACATTATGTAAGTAAAAGAATCCAGACATGAAGTGCTCCATAGTATATTATTTCATTTATATGAAATATCCAAAATAGGCAAATCCACAGAGACAGAAAGTAGATTAGCAGTTGCCAGGGCTGAGTAGGAGGAAGGAAGCAAAGTGATTGCTAATGGGCAAGGGGTTTCTTTTTGAAAGACAAAGATAGTCTAAAAAATTAGATAGTGGTGATGGTTGCACATTCTATGAAATATTAAAAACCACTGAATTGTATACTTTAAAAGGGCAAATTATTATATGTAAATTATATCTCAATAAACAAATTATGAATGAATGAATGAATCCCTGCATTCTTTAATGCAATTGGTTTAAACTTAAAAATTTTTAAGAATGAACTGTTATCAGTGACATTTAATTTAGGCAAGAAATTTGCTTATTTTATTTTTTTAGGACTGTAAGTAATTATTCTTTTTGGACAGAAAAAAATCTTTCCTTCTTTATCAGAAATAAAAAGTATAACAACTTGTAGAATGAAATGCTCTACAATATTCCAATTTCCTGCCTAAACAGTAGTAACTTCAGATAATGTGGCCTCAAGGCACAAATTTCAAAAAGATCCCTTTATTGCTAACTAAAGGGATCACTAACACTCCCTATGGAACAATCTAGTTGGCCATGTGTGCCTGCAAAAGAAGAAAAGAACAAAGCAGAAGTTTTGTTCTCTGTTTCAAAGTATTTTACCACTACACTGTCTCACTACTAGACTGAAATATTATCCCTTCACAAGGGGAGAAACTGAACTTAAGCAAATAACTCCACCTAGAATTTGAGTCAAAACCACCATACACATGTAGCACTGAAAAGACACTTCAGGTAATCACTAATGTCGATATTCATCTTCACGTCTGCCCATGGGCCGGTTATAATCATGATTTCAGTCTAGACCTTCAGGAGCCTTTTGCCTCAGTCACTTACAAAACTCCATATGTGTTGGGCAAGTTGTGTGCTCCACGACTTCAGGGGAGACCTTCACACCACCTGTGGTATGCCTGGCACCTACCCCCCATCCCCGTTGCTTTCACCAAGCAGGGCTCAATAGCAGTACCCTAAAAGTTCCACAACATGAAGGGACATAAGAAAAAAGAACTAGAAGGCAATTAATTCCTTAATCAAAAGAGAGCTTTTATGCTTATTTTTTAGTAATTTGTCATAAACACACAAGCCAGTCTTTTTAGTTGACATACCTCATCTTTCAGCTGATTTCTGTTAGTTTCATGACGCTGATACTCCGTTCTACATTTTAAAAGTTTACGATCAGCAACAGAAATTTTTTTCTCATACTCTGTGTTATTCCCAATCTCACTTTCCAAAAACTTGATCTTTTCTTTAACCAAATTTTCTTTTTCTCTTATTTCCTGCTTTATCCTTGCTAATGCCTAAGGTTTAAAAATATGGTAAATATATGTTTAATGCAAAGAACAAAACAAAAAGGAATTTAGTTTTTATTTTTCTATATTCCGTATTTTTACAAAACTTCTTAAGACAATATTTTCTTTAAAAAAGTCTATTTTGGGGGCACCTGGGTGGCTCAGTCAGTTAAGCATCCAACTCTTGATCTCAGCTCAGGTCTTGATCTCAAGGTCATGAGTTCAAGCCCTGCACTGTGCTCCACACTGGGCGTGGAGCCTACTTCAAAAAAAAAAGAGAGAGAGAGAGAGTCTATTTTTATATGAATAAAAACAAAGTATTAATATGTTTCACATCAGTATCTATAAGCTCATTTTTTTTTGAAGATCTTGTTTTCTTTCATCTGGTACTTTGCTAAAGAGATGAGAAAAATGTCAAGCTTTTATAAACAAAAGGTGGTATCTAAAAAATATAACATTGTTGAATATTTTTACATAGAAAGTTGGATTTCAATTATTTTTTTCCAAATATTTCATAGGACCAGTTTTTTTTCATCTTTTGAGAATAATATTTTAGTTATTGGTTTCAATAGGAATGCTTTCACTCAGGCCTTTTGCTGGTCTTGGAGAATAAAAATAAATAGAATATACAAGGTAGTAACTGAGATGTGGACAAAGCACCATGGGAAAAAGAGATGATGAAGTCTACCCAAGAGGAATTACTAAAAGGCATTACTTAAGAGGCTTCTTTTAAGTTAGGCCTAAAAGACAAATGGAGATGCATAAATACTCTAATGTGGTTAAATCATAGGGAGGGCAGGGATGGAATGGGGATATATTAAGAAGGGGTGGGTACAAATGAAAGGAATGAGGCTGGAAAGGTAGAGGTTAGGGCCCAATTGTGAAAAAAATCAATTTTTTTAACTGCCATGTTAAAGAGGTTCAATTTTTAAGCAAT
This sequence comes from Phoca vitulina, assembly GCF_004348235.1. NCBI lineage: Eukaryota > Metazoa > Chordata > Mammalia > Carnivora > Phocidae > Phoca > Phoca vitulina. The sequence goes on along the minus strand of NW_022589711.1, from coordinate 62,126,508 downwards.
GTGGAACAAAGAAGATTTTAGAGCTGAGGAATAAAAAGCTCGTATGTGGTTTTTATAAGTGATGTTGATAGCAACATGTTAGAGGAATTGGAGGAAAAAGATAATTTTACCCTAAGATGTAATTCCAAAATGGGGTCCCACCAAACAATCCCAGAAAATTGGGTTGGGGGAGGGTGTATGTTCTGAAATGAGTAAGTTTTAGAAATGCTGTATGTAATACTGTACATATTAGCATATTAAATGGATATATATTTGAAATGTACTACATTTTTTTAAAGATTTTATTTGAGAGAGAGAGAACATGAGCAGGGGAGTGGGGTAGGGCAGAGGGAGAAGGAGAAGTGGGGAGTGGGGTAGGGCAGTGGGGGAGTGGGGTAGGGCAGAGGGCAGAGGGAAAGGGAGAAGCAGGCTCCCCACTGAGCAGGGAGCCCGACTCTCGGGGCTCGATCCCAGGACCCTGAGATCATGACCTGAACCGAAGGCAGACGCTTAACCAACTGAGCCACCCAGGCACCCCTGAAATGCATTACATTTAAAAAGGCATTGTAAATTTATTTAATCCCATATGTTGTCTATAACAATTAACACTCTATAATGTAGCATTCTATATATACACTGTGTTCATTCAACCAAAGACAGGTCAAAACATCCTAAGTTTATGTATGTCAAATGATCATTCTAGAACTTCCTGCCTTATATTGATTTTCTATGACTTAAACAGATACTTTAATACCTACTTCAACATTCTCATCTACTCACAGTTAAGTTTTTTGTAGGTGATGCTGATAAGTACAGTAATTTTCTATACTGGAGTATCCCAGAATTTCTATACTGGAATAAAAGCATAATAGAAAAATATTTTTCCTTTTCTATATAATGTAAAAGTTTCTCTCAAGAAGCCAATTTCACGTTCATATGCTCAGACTCCTGCCAAGAAGACACTAAGAAGACAGGAAATGTTTTGGAGGAAAAGGAACAAAAGATCAAATCCTCTGGTGGTGTGAACTGGATCTCACTGGCTCACCAGCACTGACTGACACATCTCTTCTCAACTCTGTGTTGAATGGAGTCACGTTGGTATGGAAGTAGTTTCCCCACAGAAATCAGAAATGCTACAAATGGGAAGCCAGTTGTTAAACACTTAGAAGCATACCACTACATATGGAGCCACTTCTTAGCACCCACCCTATTCCCTTTCAATAAAGACAACCAGGAGATGTCCATAAGGAACCATAGTCAATATGACCAGAGAGCTACAAGTTGTATATTCTGCCAAATCAGCAGGCTGAGTCAATTTAGCTGTGGGGTTGTATAAGAATGCAATTGTGGATCTGCAATCTTGCATCTGTCACATTTGATCTACACAGAGGAAGAGTCAGGACTTGATGTCTGAAACCAAGATCAGCATTAAGAATTAAGAGGAACTCATAGTTAAGACTGGTTCTCCCTTGTCCCTCCAAGGAAGTCATAGGCCATTTTGTTGATAAAATGTTGGTTACTTATAGAAATTTAAAATAAAAGAATAATTTACATATAAGTCACATACAGCAAGTAAATCTCATACAGATATGAGAATTCCAAACTCCCAATGACCTAAGCTGCTTGCCTTTCCACGGAGTAGACACAGAATGGAAGTTAACATATCCTCAATTCCTTCTTCTTCCCAACTCTCCCTAATCTTCCCATTTTTACTCACCACCATTTTGCCCTTCAATGACTTTCTAAAAAACGTCTCCTAAATTACCTCTGAAAGTAGCAAAGATAACACTAGGTCCGTGTTTAATCGGTGTGGTACTCCTTCCCTTCCAAGCTTCTACCCTATTATGGGTGCCTCAGTTTCAAAAGTGAAACTTTATCACAGTCTAGGTTTCTTTCCTGACTCTCCCTTTTTGTTTCTTGGCCAACCATGAGACTCATTTCCCTGCACCAGTGATTACTTCAAATAGCACATAAATATTAAGTCCAAAGCACCTTGGGCAACCATGTGTAAGTCAGAGCATTGGTTTTACTGCACTAACATTATCTATTGACTTTCTCTTGTTCCACATTTCAGAGTGGCAGGATCTAGTCTTCAGCATTATAATACCATAAGTAAATAATCCTCAGAAAATCACATATCTAAATGGAAAGAGTCAGCTTTGAAAAACATTTACCAAAACTATTGAACCCTACTACAAAAGTGATTTTCAAATAACAATGTGAGTTACGTTTGAAATGAATGAGTTAAATACAAAATACAATGGTTCAACACAGTTGAACACTGCAAGGACCAAACAACTACTTTACCAAGGCACCGTTATCAATGTCTCGATCTCTCTTCTGCATCTGCTCTATTGTGTTCTCCCACTGTTTAATGAGTTCTTGTCTTTCATTATGAATCTTACGAAAATCTTGTGCTGCTTTATCCAATTCTAACTGTCAAATAGAGAGCAAATAACATTTTTGTGAATTTAAGTGCTTTTGCATACATCCCTTCGACAATCAAGAAATAAAAATCTTCACTAAACTAACCTGTGCACTTAGAGTCTCCGTAAGTTCGTTGTCAAGTACCTTTCTTCTCTGATTACATTCCAAAGTCAGTCTTTCTAATTGCAGGGTCAGTGCCTATGATGTAGTTGTATGTAAAAATATTCAAAATTATCATTTAACTTAAAAGCTATTAATATATCTCACATTAAGTACTATTATATTACAGATACACACTTATTTGCTATCTAAAACAATTACAAAACAATACATACATTATCCTTTAACCCCAAAGGGCTGCAATGAAAACTCAATTGTTTCTAAAAAGACTTTTAATACTTTTTAAAGTTAGAAAAAAAAATAAACAATAATTTGCCATTTAAAATTATTTAAAATAATGCATATGGTATTAAATCTATTAGAAAATAGCATGTTTCATAATACTAATGTATTAATACATTTATTACAAGTAGATTTTAAGTAATGGTTATAATAATACATTAAATAATAGCACTATAGTCTCAAATCAGCAAACACTGTATATTACATTCAAACTATTATTTAGACAAAAGAAGTTAAATTACTTACACCTAATTCTAATATAAAATTTTCTTCTCTGAAATGTTTTTTGAAAACTTTTCTCAGTCAGGATTCTTAACCTGGAGTCTGTGGATCCCTAAATGGTCAGAGGGTTTCAGCAAAATTTTATGAGTATTTGAGTATAGTCACTTTTCTAAAGAGAGGATCCTTGGCTTTATTAGACTGTCAAAGGAGTCTCTGATGCAAAAAAAGTTTAAGAACTACAGCTTTTAAATTACAAATCTAATACAAAAAAAAGGTTCACATACTACAGATTCAGAGAAAACCTAAGATTACAATTTATAATTTCTCACCCTAATTTTATTATCATCTTGTTGTGCATACTTCTGAAGAGTGAGGGCATCACTATCTTTATGAGCTGATTCTTCTAACCAGGCTTCCAATGCTTGCTGGTCCCAGTTCATTTGACATTTCAAACCATCCAATTTTTGAGTAGTTTTAAATATGTTATTCTAATTTCCAAAGAAAGGGGGCAGGGAGAGATTACAGAATATTATTTACTACACAAACTAAAATAAAACGTAGTATTACATACTACAGAACATATTAAAAAGGAAAGAAGAAATCCTGTCCCTTTCCCAACTTCCAGATATATATAATGCACCATATTTCGTTATATAACAACCATACTTGTATTTAATTCTTCAGTTGTAAAATAGAGGGGAAATGATTATACAAGGTTGAGAATAACAGTTGAGTCAAAGATTGCTTAAAAAGGCTTTAGGGAAAGTCTCCCCAGAGCAATCTCTAATGTTAGTCACTCCACCAAATCCATCCCATGTGGATATACAATCTTAGTAAAAATAATGTGCTTGATAAGCTAACTCAAGCCCAAGTCAAGTCCCCGTCAGCTCCATTTCCAATCAGATTCTTGCCTCTAAGAGGCTTCTTCTACAGAAATTTTGAAAGTAGTTTTAATTGAAATAAATATAGTTGTTAAGAAGATAAAAATATTTCTGTAAGTGAATAAGTCAGAGAAAGACAAATACCATATGATTTCACTCATACGTGGAATTTAAGAAACAAAACGGATGAACATAGGGGAAGGGAAGGAAAAAAAAAATAAGATGGACATTGAGAGGAAGGCAAACCATAAGAGACACTAAACTCTAGGAAACAAACTGAGGGTTGCTGGAGGAGAGGTGGGTAGGGGGAAGGGATAATTGGGTGATGGGCATTAAGGAGGGCACTTGATATAATAAGCCCTGGATGTTATATGCAACTGATAAATCACTAAATTCTACCTCTGAAACTAATAAAAAAATTTTTCTGTAAATGTATTCATTTAACAAATCTAGAGTCATAAAAGAAAACAGATCAAAATGCAAATAAATATAAATTAATATAATAAAATGTGTATGTACACATATGCATATACATGTGCATTTCTATATGTATATGCAAATGTAAAGAGAAGAATTGAATTTGGAATGAGCTCCCAAATCAAGCAACTAAAAACAAAGGAAAAGAGAAAAAGAGGTTATAGTAGTTTAATATTAGAGTTACAGGCTAAATTAATATGAAAGGTAAAAATTTTGAATGAAAAATGAAACTCAGTATTAAAAGTAAGTTTTTTAATGTGGCCCTTTAAAAATATATGAATAAATTAGCCTAGTATCATATGATACTTCTGAATAAATTATGACTAGTATCACATAATAGACAGCCAGTGTGGTACTCTGCACATGGTGGCTCAATGACTATTTGGTAAATGAATAGTGGGAAAATAAATATAACATTCTATCGTTGCATTCAAATGACAACTCTACATGCCTTTCATTGTCCAAAAAACAATGTAAGTAAATGTCAGGAAACTAATGAATGTCTTTCTCATACAGAAAAAAAATCACTGTTTGTTTGGTGAGGGAAGAAAGAACAATAGCACAAAATTTTAAGTAACATTTCAACACATACTTCCTTATCACTTTTCTTTTCCTGTATTGAAGCCATTTCATTTTCCAGTCGTTGGATTTCATCCTTCACTCGTCCCAGTTCTCTTTCAGCAATGATCCTAAAATGCTCTTCACTTTCAATCTCATGCTCCCTGGCTTTACAAAGAGACTACAGAATAATTTACGATAGAAAAATGTTTTAATTTTTAATATTATAAAATATTTGTAATAATCCATTAGCCCCCCAAAAAAGTTCCCACAAAATACTGAGATTAAGTACTATTAATTCCACTTCTCTGAAACCTAAACCATGTTAGACTTTATGATTCAGTGTACTTTGTGTTGTGTACTAGTTATAAGAAAGTCAGTTCATGGAATGACCTAGGAGAAAATATTGTTGTCAGCAATTTTCAGATATTATGTTAGTCTAGGGAAATTGAAGAAAACCAAAGTTAATAATGGTAAGACTTAAAAGAGATATAACTCATTACTTACCTAAAAAATAAGAAATAAAGTTTATTTAAAAATACTTGGGAAATGGGATGTTTCTATGAACTGATTATATATTCTAATTAAGAGATAATTTATAAATGACAATGTAAACACTGATGGTTATAAATATTTCCCAGAATATATTAACAAACCATCATGCCTTTGTGTTAAGTTTTACTTAATAAAATAGTATTTGTTGACTGTTGAGTTTGTAGTGCTTCAAAGTTATCACCATCAGTATTATTTTTAATTATTAGAGTGTATAGGAAGTTTATTGTCTTTTGTGTCTATTATCTGATTTAATTAAGGTTTAACTATAATGAAATATAACTACAGAGAGTGTCTGATTTTCAAATCCCCAACTCAGTGATTTAGTAACTTTAAGAAAAGATGTTCCAAACAGTTTATTAGTTAATCATATCAGGATTCTAAAATTTCAAGTATTGCTTTTAAAAGTTCATTAAATTTGTAGCTTCCTAATAAGATTTATACACAATAAAATGGCTACTTATCTGTATTAATTATAAATTGGCATTAAAAGCATGCTTTGTTCACTTTTAAGAATTACATATCTTTCAAAGAAAGGTAGAGGCATTTTTAAAAAAATAGTTTGAAATGGAAGTTAGTAAACTCTCCAGTGCTGATTTCCTGAGCTGATTTGCTGGGCATCATCAGGGAATGATGTTCTACACATGAACAGACTGCCCATAAAACAGAAGCTTACTTAACTAATCACTCTAAGTTTTAAGTTTATTATTTATAGTTATATTCTAAAATGGATTATACTTTCCCTGGTTATCTTAAATAATACCCTAAATATAATTTAACTTTTCCATCATCTCAGGATCCTAAAATACCATGGTGCCCTAAGGGCTACTGAAGTGTGTGAACTATGTGCTTCCACTCAAAAAGGCCCAGTGGATTGCACTGAAAAAGTGAAAAGGAGGTGGAAATTCTATCATGTGTTACATTAGGTCTATTTTGGCTTAAAATCATTGTTTGATCACTAAACCCTTCTCATATAATCTGATGCCTAATATTACATTAGACTGTATGAATGATTTCTTCTTTCAAATGAATTAGTTATTCCTGAACTCAGTGGCAGCAGTGAGTTCCTCAAAGCCTTTTTTTTCTACCTACTTTCAAGTCAAGGTTATGTTCACAATAGTTTAGCTGTGCTAAAGTTTCCTGTGTATCTCTAAAATAAAATCACAGATGTAAATGCAATGTGAAATGTTCCATGACTACACATGGCATAATCAATATTATGGTGGCATAATTGTACCTGTGTAAATGAAAATTCTTGCTTAACATTTTTGAAGTGAGAAGTCATAGCATTAATTCGATCTTCATAGTCACGTAGCTGATCTTGCAAGCTTGACCTTTCCTCCTGCAGCTTTGACAACTGTAAATAATATGTGCGGTAATTTAGAGATTACTGTAGGAAAATTAGCACTACATTAAGACAATAGAAATCTCTCAGATTTCTCAGAAATCTCTCAGGGACCACTGCTAAGATGCAATTTTCATACAGCAGTACTTTAAGGGAAAAAATGATATTTTATTCCATAATTAAACCACAAGATCTCTAGAGCAAACCAGAGCATAATAACAGATATAACAAAAACACAGAACATGAACCATAAATTTGATAAGTAGTGGGATATACTTATATATATACAGGTATAATAGCTCCTCCCCGAACTCCTATGCAAAACCAACAGATTTAGGGCAAGCTGGACAGAACAGAACAACTCTCATGTGCTTAGACCCTTATTGTTAATGTATTTTGTGTGTCAGTGAATTAGAACCCTGAGTAGAAACAAAACAATGCAAATGCATAACAAACAAACAAACAAAAACTTTAGGAAATTACAAGATAGATCCTCAGGACAATTAGAATGTATCACCCCTCAAAGCAATACAAAAACTCAACAAAACAAAAAAATATCCTTTCTTATAGTCTTGATCTGTGGTTCCCAAAGTTGGGGCTACAACCCAGGAGGTATACAACAAGATCCACAATATTTGAATTTTTAAATAAGGAAGAAAGAAAATAAATACTAATGTACTGTATGTTATATCCTATATTTTATTAAACATACTAAGTAACATTAAATATGTATTTTTTGCTTTTTATTTCATTTCAGTTTTACTTTCTTTTTTTTAAGATTTTATTTATTTATCTGACAGAGAGAGAGAGACAGGGAGAGAGGGAACACAAGCAGGGGGAGTGGGAGAGGGAGAAGCAGGCTTCCTACTGAGCAGGGAGCCGGATGTGGGGCTCAATCCCAGGACCCTGGGATCAGGACCCGAGCCGAAGGCAGACACTTAACAACTGAGCCACCCAAGCACCCCCAGTTTTACTTTTAATTCCCTCTTTTGTTTACTTTGTTGTTCTTTTTTATTTAAGATTTTTTATTTATTTATTTGAGAGAGAAAGAGAGAGAGCATGAGAGGGGGGAGGGTCAGAGGGAGAAGAAGATTCCCCGCCCAGCAGGGAGCCCGATGTGGGACTCGATCCCGGAACTCCAGGATCATGACCTGACCCGAAGGCAGTTGTTTAACCAACTGAGCCACCCAGGTGCCCCTGTTGTTCTTTTTTAAATTTATTAAGAGCAGTTCTTAATTTCCTTACTTTTTGTCACATGGATTACAATGGACTAAATGTTTGTGTCACCCTCAAATTCATATGTTGAGGCCCTTACCCACAATGTGATGGTATGTGGGGGGTGGGCCTTTGGGAGGTAAATAGGTTTAAATTAAGACCTGAAGGTAGGACCCTCATGATGGAATTAGTGTCCTTATAAAAACGAGAGACCAGAGCTTGCTTTCTCTCTGCCATATGATAACAAAGTGAGAAGGCAGCCATGTGCAAGCCAGGAAGAGGGCTCTCACTAGAACCCAACCACGCTTCCACCCTGATCTCAACTTCTAGCCTTTCAGAACCTTGAAAAATGAATGTCTGGTTTTTAAGTCACTCAGTCTATGGTATTCTGTTATAGCAACCCAAGCCAACTAAGGCATTGATTTAAAAATGAAGGCATTTAAGCCTGTAAGTTTTCTCTAAGTAAGATTTTTGCTATTTCCAATGAATATAGGTGTGAAGCACTCTCTTTTTATTGTTTTCTAAAAGCTGACTTTCCCTTTCAATTTCTCTATGATAGAAGCGCTATCCAGGAATATATATCTGAGAAATTGGCCTAAGTATTTAAGACGGATGTCTTAGTCAGCTCAGGCTGCCATAACAAAATGTCATAGACTGTGTGGCTTAAAGATCAGAAATTTATTTCTCACAGTTCTGGGGGCTGGGAAGTCCAGGACTGAGGTGCTAGCCAATTTGGTTCTTGTGAAATCTCTCTTCCTGACTTACAGACAGTGCCTTCTAGCTGCATACTCAAATGGTGGAGAGAGAGAGAGTTCTGGTCTCTCTTCCGCTTCATATAAAGATACTAATCGCATCATGGGAGCCACATTCTCATGACCTCATCTAAGCCTAATTACCTCCCAAAGGCCCCACTACCAAATTCCATCACATTGGAGATTAGGGCTTCAATATATGAATGGGGGAGGGAGATATCAGTCCATAACAATGGAGGATAATTTTTAAAATTATTTATTACAAATGCTATTGATTATGATTAAAGAATGTGGCCTATAAAATTCCTACCACTCATTTCTTTAATTGTCGTAAATATTCATAACCTACTTTTTATCATTTTAACCATTTTTCAGTATACATTAAGAGTGGCATTAAGTACATTCATGTGTTGTGCAACCACTGTCACCATCCACCTGAAAATTTTCATCTTCCCAAACTGAAACTCTGCCCATTAAACCCTAACTCTCCAGTCCCCTTCCCCCCAGCCCCTGGAAATTGCCATTCTACTTATATCTTTATGAATTTGACTACTCTAGGTATGTCATATAAGTGGAACCATACAGTGTTTTATGTCCACCTTATTTCACTTCATATAATGTGTTTAAGGTTTATCATTCACTTTTAGTGCATTAAGGATTTTGTTCTGATATAGTAAATGATCCACCTTTGTAAATATTTTACAGACATATTCTTTAAAGTGTTTATTTAAGGGATATATATACTCTCTCTGTTTTTATTTTTATTGTATTATTCATAACTCTATATCCTTATTTTTGTCTATTAGAATTGTCCAGTTCTGAGAAGGTCAATATTGAAGTATCCTACTACAACTGTATTTTTTTGTCAAAATCTACTTGTATTTATAATAGCTTTTCCTTTTATGTACTTAGTTATTGCATTGTTTGGTGCACACAGCTTTATGACTTTTATTTTCTTCATCAGTTATAACTTTTATGATTGCATAATGAACCCAGAGCAAAAGCATCTGCTTTTTTAATGAAAGCATAATGATTAACTCTCCACAAGCTGATAATTCCTTCCTCACAGAATTCCCAGACAATATTTTTTGCCTCTTTTAAATATAAAAGGTCATGCAAGGACCACCAGATACTTACTGAAAACTTACATCATGTGAGGGATATCAAGATAAACAAACAAACAAAAAGATCCCAGAGGAAACATAACTCAAGACACAAAAAAGAACTAAACACACACACACACACACACACACACACACACACACACACACACACACTCAGCCAGACTGTAATTGATATTGTACTCCTAAAATAAGACCATACGCTACAAAAAAGCAACAAGCAAATAACCTGAAAATAAAAATACGGTCGATAGAGCTGCAATGTAAAAATGACACAACACCCTAAAAGCTTCCAGAGATTAAAACTGTAACCTACAAAGAAATGGAAATCATTCTAATATGAGATTACTCACCAACATCACTACTGGAAGATAATACTTTGCAAATTCTGTGGAAAAAATATTTTTAACCTAGAATATTCTACCGAGCCAAAACTATCAAATGTGAGATTAAATAAAAAACATTTTCAATTCGGAGTTTTCCTCCTATACACCCTTCTCAGGGACACCCAAGAAAATATTTCATCAAAACAAGGAAATAACCCAAGAAAGAAGATATGTGATCTAGGAAATAGAGCATCAATGCAGTAAAGGAATAAAGGAAATTCTCAAGTTAACAGTTGGAAAATAGGCCTGTGGAAAAAAAATCCATATTAAAAAATACAGGACTCTAGAAGGAAGGAGTGGAGGGAGAAAGAAGGTATCTTGAAGATCTGATACTATGATTTAAAGAATATAAACTTAAAACAGGCAATGCAAGAAATCAATTGGCAACTAAGGATGCAATGAATCAAAAGCACAGTACTACGGACCCTTCTTGAAACAACTACTTAAGGATAGAACCCAACCAGCCAAAAGACGAATTAAAGTGAAAAATCCAAGAAAAGGTAAACTGAGTAAAAGTGGCTGCATTAAGGACCATTAAATCAGTTTAAATATAAAACTAAGACTAAACACTTGTAGTAAATTAAGGACACTGGACAGAATGAAAATAAAATAAACCTTGATAATATAAAAATAATAAAACCACTATTTTTTAATGGGGTAAAAGATGGTGGAAAGAAGTGTGAGAGTTAAATTTCTTTGTTTTAAAAATGAAAAATGAAAGATCAGGGAATCAACCCATACTGTCAACAAATGAAACAAAACATTTTTTTAAACAATAATTTAACCATTTCATTTTTTTCTTATAGTTTTTCCTAATGCTAAGAAAATTTTTTAGCAATCATTATCTGTTGTAATCAAGTAATATTTATTTGAAATTCAACAATCCCTCTCTTTGTCTCTTAAGTAAAATTAAATTATTTTTATTAAATAAAAATTGTTATGTTCAAAACAGCACATATAGTAGGATTCCATTCTTACAATACTTCTGTTTGTCTTTTCTATCTACATATCTGTAGATAATGATGTCTGGAATATTTAATGTCATGATAGTCACACCTCTATAGTCAACAGTAGGTATTTCGAGGAGGGAATACTCTTTTATTTTATACCCTTCTGTTCTGTTTGAATGGTTTAAACTTACCGGAGTTGCTTTTTTAATGCCACTGTTTATTCAGGTGAAGTGATTATGAACCCTCACTCTTCTTTCTATTACTCTGTAATATTTTTTAAATAGCTAATATAATTACTATGTATATAAAATTATATGAGACAAATATTATGGTAATAATACCAAAAACTAACATTTGAATGGAAGTTTAACCTATATTAATGTGCTTAGAGCTGTATAACAATCCTGTGAAATAATTATTTTATTTATTTCCAGTTTATAGAAGAAACAGGCTCACTGATGGTAATTAGGATCTGAACCCAGGGCTGGATACTTCTTAATATTATTATTCCTCAGTACTCAGTGCTAAATCTCTTATTTTCCCTAATGTTGCCCTTCATTAAAACAAACAAAAAACTGCAGCCATCTAATTTAGACATGAATAAATATGTCAGAGTATTTTGAAAAAAAATCTTCAAAAAACAGTGAAGGATTTTCATTTTCATTTTTCAGAGGAAAGAAAACCTTCTCTTCCATTCTATAAAGTAATGTAATCATCATCCGTTCTTCTTGGACCCTCTTCTCCACAACACACTGCCATGTGATAGAACTTTAGACTGACTGTTAAAGGTTTTTAAAAGTTTTCTGAGCCGGTTGCAATTTTATTTTTAACAACTATTATGCATTGGTTGCAAGCTGGTGTAAAATATTCCTTACAACGTAAAATATTTTATATCACTCTGTGACAACATTCTCACTTTGAAAAGCTGCAAACTGTACATTTTACATTCTTACTAGAACGTTCCTCTTGAAAACATTTCTTCGAGTCACTTTCAACTTTAAATGTCATAGGCAGAAACTCAAAAAGAAATGTCAACCAGAACGTGTTTTGTTTATAAACATCCGCTAACAACTGTTGCTACGAAAACCGCAGAAGTCCCTTTGCAAGCCGCGCTTAATTCTGAGGAAGGAAAAGTGGACCCGGGAATCAGCCTTTCCTCTCCTGCCCACGAGGATGGAAATGAGTACGTGGAGCAGAAGAGGACAGAGTAACGACTCAGGCTTTATGTCCTGAATATCAATTACCGTTTCAATTTATATTTTGTAATGCTTAGCCAAGTTCCGAAAAGGGCGGGCAGGTGAGGGAGGAAGAAGATGGTGCGGGTGAGAGTTAGAGAAGAGATGAAACTCGGGAAGGAAAGGGGAGGAATAAAAGGGTTGGGGTATTCTGCCAACCAGAAACTTCCTCCTCTTTACCCCGCCTTCTTCGCCCGATCCTTACCTGATCTTCCAGTATCTTGTTCTCCTCATTTGCCACCGGGATAGCAAACCCATCGTCCCAATGCAGCTCCGCCAAGAATTCGCTACTCATGATGGCAAACGGATAGGGGACCTCTGACAGGCTGTGGAGGAAAGATCCGCTTGCTCGTAGAGCCCGGCAGCAGCACGCGAGGCAATCCCCGGCACCCGCAAAGCTCCCCTGTAATTACCACCGCAGCCCTAGCAACCGTCCCGCGCCCTTAGTTACCAAACAGGAAGTGCTCAAGCCGCAAGGCAAAACTTCCGGTTGAGAACTCGGTCCCTAGATCACGAGCAGCTTTTCCTTTTTGAGTTCCCAGGGAAGCGAAGCACTTACTCGCTGGGGTTGCAAGGCGCCAGCATAACTTTCCCTCAAATTGCGGCTTGGGGTCGTCCCCCCGGAGCGCTCCTGGAGGGTGTAAAGTCGGTGGCGCCTGCGGTCTCCAGGCTACACGGGGTACGGGAATGGCATTGCACCACGCAACTGCCGGATCGCGCGCAGATGAGAGCTAAAGAAAACCGTAAAGCCGACTTTCAAGTGGTGTTTGTTGAGTTTCCTCCGTAGATGAAATCTCGTAGGCTGAAGTAGACTGGCATTTCCGAAGCACAGTTCATCCCTTAGAATCGCTGATGTGTGTTTCGATGTTTGTGTTAATCTCCTGGTCTTCTTCACAATGCTCATCTGCCCTTTGCAGCGCGTCCTAGCTAACCGCGGACGAGGACTGCGCAGAGATGGCAAACTTGGCGCTCAGAGTTTGGTGGTCTCTCCCTCGCCACTCCTACACCTTATTTTTCTCTTTACATTTTCATTTGTTAACATTCACAAATCTTATCTTTCCCACAGAAATCTGTATTTCTTCCTAATCTCGAAAAAGGAAACACTGAGCCCACATTATCATGAAGGCATTATTCGGCTGAAGAGGCGCCCCCTTTAGACTGGCAAGCACTTCACCAATTCAGTAATTTGAATTACCTACTTCGCACTGGTAGACATTAGAGTTTACAGCTTCTGTTCTATAGCATCTCAGAACTGGAAAGAATAAAACAATCAGCTAATCTAATCATTTCATTTTCCAGATTAAGAAAACTGAGGCTCCCTAAAGTGAAGCGATTAAAGTCGCAGCACTTGAACCAGGATACAGATCTCCTACTACAAACTATACTGTCTGTCATGAGAAATGTTCTTGGCTGAAATACCTCTACTACAGCATCATGAGCTTAAATTAATTTTGCTTATCCAATAAGCAACTGTCTGTAGCCTTTTTGCCCTTTTGAATTTTATTTTACCATTATTTTGTTACACTTTTTATTATAAAAAGTTTAAATATAAAAAAGAATAAAGGGGGGGTGAGATGTGGGAAAAAAGAATAGAGCAGGGTATGATGAATGCCCACATACTCATTATCTTGATTTAACATATTCTGCCACATTCACTTCATCTATATTTTTTGCTGAAGCCATTTAAAGAAAATCGCAGACCTCATGACATTTCATCCCCAACTATTTGAGCATGCATCACTAATGTTTAACAGTCAATACTTTCTAACATAAATACAGTATAATTATCACATCTATCAAAATTAACAATATCAAAATTCTTGAATATCATTTCATAACCATTTCAATTGTCCTGAAAATGTCTTTTTACCATTGGTTTGTTACTATACTTTTGAAATCTTATAGTTTTGTCTCCTTGTGCTTACATGGTTTTCCATATATTTAATCTTATGGACTGTTTCTCTAGTCTCAAAGAGTCTCAAAGACTATAATTAGCTTTTTGTATTCTTAAAAGCATTTATCTTTTATCTTCTATCACCATAGAAATATTTTATACATACTTTATAGATGTATTAAATGTAGCATGTGATATATATTATTTCACTGAATGACATTACTCAGATGCAATAAAATTTTATTATTCTTAGAAACAACTTTTATACATTTGACTATCTATAGTATATTCCATGCATCAAAGTGTAATGAACACATTCCTTCACTGAAATACTATATTTATCGATATATACAACTACCATCTTTAGAAAGAATTTTTATATATGTGCCTTTATGGAGTATATTAAATGCAGCACAGTGTGGCGAAACATCATTCACTGTAAATAACACTGTACTTATTCACATATACAACATTCTTAGAAATATCTTCTATCGGGGGTAGAATTAGCACAGCATTTTATCCCTCACTTCTGCAATGCCTAAATTCCCAAGGTGGTGGTGGAGAAAGACAGCTTGTAGGGGGGATTTCAACCTGTGTGGAATAATGGAAATTTATAGCTTAAATAACCTTATAAAAGATGATCTTTTATTTTATAATAGTTTAGTCATTCCTACTAATGAAAATGTTAGTATCCAGCACATATTGAGATGGCATATAGTTATTTATACTGGAGATTTGTTATGGCAATGCTGCTTCCTAAAATTATTAGTGTTGTTCTGTCCATATGTCTTAAACATTCTTTTCTAATTTCTCATCCCCATTACTAATGTGAATACTGAGGCAGCTGCCTCAGCCTGTGCCAATCTGCTGATCCACCCCTCTGTGTTAGCTGGAGCTGCCAAATCCATGACTGCAGCTGTCTTTGCTGTGTTCTCCTGCAGGCCCCAAGGACATCAGAAGTCTGGCAGACAAATCCATGCAAAGAGTCCCATTCCTCAAGTCTCATGGATTCTATTTCCTGAATTTCAGGAATTTTGTACAATGCTGAATTTTGTACAAAATGTCCGTACATTCTCCTAATTCTACATTTCTGCCTTAAAACGATATTCCTGCTTCTCCACCTCATCACCACAGCATTCCATATCATCCAGTTGCCACTTTTAGAATCCCACTATTATAACTCGACTTGAATTTACTCAGATCTAGACTTGGAAACAAAACCCGAAGTTTTACAAGCCTTGTTGCTGACCATGAAATTTAATCCCAAAACGCTAAGGTAGATGTTACTCTTTTAACTACTGCATTCCCAAGTAGATCAACTTCATCCAAATCAGATTTTTCAGGCTAAAATATGAAGAGGTTTATGGTTTTGCAAAAATAATGTGATATTTGTAAAAAAAAAAAAAAAGAAAGAAAGAAAGAAAAAGAAAAATACATATATGTATAAAGAAAAAGGAAAAGATATCTTTCACCTCCCACTAATCTCATTCCCAAGAGTTTGCCACTGTTTGGCATGTGTCCTACCAGTATTTTTTTAAGTAAAGCTATATATACATAGATATATTAATTTTTCCCATAGAAATAGAATCATATTATAAATATTCTTTTGCAGATTCATATTATCACTTAACAATAGTGGCCGGGGTGCCTGGGTGGCTCAGTCGTTAAGCGTCTGCCTTCGGCTCAGGTCACGATCCCAGGGTCCTGGGATCGGCCCCGCATCGGGCTCCCTGCTCCGTGGGAAGCCTGCTTCTCCCTCTCCCACTCCCCCTGCTTGTGTTCCCTCTCTGGCTGTCTTTCTCTCTAGCAAATAAATAAAAAATCTTTAAAAAAAAAAAAAACAATAGTGGCCATGTTTTCATATCAGTACATTAGCTCTTTGGTCTTTTAATGGCAGCTTAAACTTCAGTATTATCCATCAATTTTAACTTTTTAAACAATGCTACAATGAACATTTTTATAATACTGTATTTCATCAAGTCTGGGGTCTACTTATTCTCACATCTGAATATCTCTAAAGTTGGGATACATATTTCAATCAGTAGTGTTTTTGATTTGGTGAATAAGAGATAACCTTGCACACATATGTGTTTCCGCATGACCTATTCTCAGAAGTAAAATTAATGGAAAACATATATAAGCAATTTTATTTTGATAGATACTACTGAATTCTTTGAAAATGTCTTTATATACCAACAGAATATGGCAGTATCCTTGCATACTCTGCACATTATGAAGTAATATTTTATAACCTAAAGAGAAAAATATGGTATCTTGTTGTTTATTGCCAATTTTTAAATTATGAGACTGAGCATCACATTTCTTCTGCTAAGAATTTATCATATCCTAAGACAAGTACCATATGATTTCACTCATATGTGGAATTTAAGAAACAAATGAACAAAGAAAAAAAAGAGACAAACAAGAAAAGACTCTTAACAATAGAGAACAAACAGATGGTTACCAGGGGGGACATGGGTGGGAGATAGTTAAAACAGGTCAAGAGAATGAAGAGTACACTTATCATGATGAGCACTGAGTGATGTTCAAAATTGGTGAATCACTATACTGTACCCCTGAAACTAACATAACACTGTACATTAATTATATTGGAATTTTTAAAAATAAAAATAAATAAATAAAATGTATCATATCCTTTGCCCATCCATCTCCTTAGGTTGTCTCTTCTTTTTGAACTATAATAGTGCTTTCTATTTTATGGACAGTATTCTTTCTGCATGCTTGTGTGTGACATGTGTGTATGAACAGTATTTTTCTCCCAATCTGTTTTTTGGGGGTTTTAAAACTTTGTTTTTGGTATATTTTGCCATACCACCTCAGAAACTGCTCTTGTTGCCATTAGTATGCTTCATATTCCAATGGGAAGTTTAGCATCAACTCGCCAGATCTATGCGCTGCATTGAGCTCAGCTATTCCTTCCCTCTTTTTTTCTCATGGCTTTTTAGGACTATCAGTTTCCTGGTAACCTTCTCAGTCTCATTTGTTGCTTTATTTTGTCCTGTTTGGCTTCTTAATATTGGTATTCTTCAAGACCCAAAGCTTGCCTCTCTACTCTTCTCTTCTTACACTTGCTTCCTAGGTGATCATATCCATTTTCATGGCTTTAAGTACCATGGACTCCTTTAACGACTCCCATTAGTATTTCTGTATCCCAGATCTCTCTTCTACACTAAACATATGTCCAACCGCCTATCTGACAGTTCCACTGAGATGTGTCCTAGATGAGATGCCTCAAACCTAATACACAGGTGCAAGACAGAATTCTTGATTTCATCCCACACATATTTCAAACCTCTTTCTCAGTCTTTCCTAGCACAGTAGAACCAAAGCCATATATCCAGCTGTACAAAATCAAATCCTAGCTGTCATTACTGACTCCTTCCTCTTCCTCACCTTCCACCTCCAATACATCACTATGACATCTCACTTCTACCCTCAAGTCTATATTGATTCTACTTCTCTCCATCTTCACTGCCATCACTCCAATTCGGACTATCATCATTTCTCACTGCACTAATGCAGCTGCGTCCTCAACATATCCAGTCCTTTCTTCAATGTTCTTCTTCTATTCCAGCATCCAATCCAGCATACCACATTGCATTTTGTTGTAATGTCTCCTTAGTCTCCCCTGGTCTGTGACAAGTTCTCAGTTTTTTCTTGTTTTTCATGACCTGGACAGAACTGAGAAGTACTGGTCAGGTGTTTTGTAGAATGATATTTGGTTTATCTGATGGTTTTCTCATAATTAGGACAGAGTAATGGGTTTTAGGAAAGAAACCCATAGAGGTGAAGTGCACTTCTCATCACATCATATCAGTGAGTACATGTTCTCATGACATCACTGGTGATTTTAATCTTGATCATTTTGTTAAGGTAGCATTTGCCAGGTTTCTTTTTTTTTTAATTAAAATATAATTAGCATACAGTGTTATATTAGTTTCAGGTGTACAGTGTAATGATTCAACGATTCTGTATATTACTCAGTGCTCATCAAGATAAGCATACTCTTGGTCCCCTTTATCTATTTCACCCCACTTTATTTTTTTAAAGATTTTATTTATTTGACAGAGAGAAAGAGAGAGTGCGCACACACAAGCATGGGGAGTGGCAGGCAGACTGAGAGGGAGAAGCAGGCTTCCCGCCGAGCAGGGAGCCCGATGCGGGGCTCGATCCCAGGACCCTGGGATCATGACCTGAGCCGAAGGCAGACGCTTAACCAATTGACCCACCCAGGCGCCCCTATTTCACCCCATTTTAAAACTACTATTTTCCTTTCCAAACTCTGAGTGATTCAATATTCAGCCTGCCCTCAAGGAGGGAGATTACACCCTACCTCCTAAAAGGGGAGTACCTACATATATTATTTGAAATTTTTCCATAGGTAAGATTATCTCTTCTCCATTTATTTATTCAATTATTAATTAATAGCACTATGGACTAATATATACTTTATACTTTGGATTCCAAACTATGCTGTTTTGTTGCTCAATTTGTTCCAGATTGAGCCATTGGCCCCTGTCTCTTTGACACGCCTTCATCCTTTTGAGCACCTCTTTACTTTCTGGCATTGCAAAATGCCCCAGGATCATCTTGTTTTTTTTCCTTACCCAGCCTAAGAATTAGCCATTTCTCCAAGGAGCCCTGGTTCCTTTTGGTGGAGAATGGTATTTAGAAACCAAGATCTGGGCTCTGGGTATGTTTGTTGCTATGGGGTTGTCATTATTTCTGGGTCCTCTTAGCAGACAGAATTAGATAACATATGTATGTATATTAACCCAAGAATTCATACATATATATTATTGTCTTTGTATCTATCTACCTGTATAAGCTAAACATTGGTACCTACTGATGTCTCTGACTCCAATCTAGTACCACAGAGTTCATTCTAGCCTGCCCTTCTTATTTGAAACTTTCCTTCTGACAGTGAGAAACCTTACTCCCACTATTCATCATCCATTTACTTATTTCTTCAACTTCAATATACATTTAAACTAGTTCCATAATTATTAACATACTCTCAGTACAAGCCTTTTCAAGGACATATGTTTTTATTTTTCCTAGATAAATACCAAAGGATACAAATGCTAACCATAGGGTAAGGTGTATATGTTTAGTTTTATAAAAACATGCCTGACCTTTTTGGCTTAGTTAGAATTAAATCCAAACTCCTTAACCTGTCTACAAAGTCCTACGTGATCTGATCCCTGCTTGTTTTTTCCAACGTCATCTCTTGCCATCTTTCCTCTCATTCACTATGTTTCAGCTACCCTGGCTTTTTAAAATTGTTTTGTTAGAACCTCAAAAAACTAAGGTGTCTTCCAGACTTGAGGGCTTCATATATGTTGATCCTTCTCCCTGGAACATTTTCCTCCCATGACTATAGTTCTGTATATTCTTCGGTTCTATAGTATTCTTCAGGGTTCCATAGTCTTCAGTTTATATATAACCTCCTTATAGAGATCTTCCTTGCCCATTTAATCCAACATAGCTTTTTCCTGTTATTCTTTCTTAAAGCAAAATTTTCACATTTAGCAATTTCATTCAGACAACTCACTACAATTGGCACTTAATGTTTTTATTTGCTTGTTTACTTATTTTTGATCTTTGCCATTAGACTACAATATGCATGACAGTAGGAACCAGATGCATTTTGTTCACCCTATATTCAGAAACTGGAACAATACCTGTACCTGGTAGTGCTCAATAAAAATCTGCTGAAAGAATCAATATGAATAAAAAGAGGAGTTTTAAATGTTTGTAATTAAATCTATCAGTCTTCCTCGATAACTTTTGTTTTACACCACACTAGGGCGAGCCTTTTCCAGAAGACTATAAAAATGATATCCAAAAGCTTTTCTAGTATTCTTAGAATTATATATTAAGGGGCGCCTGGGTGGCTTAGTTGGCTGGGTATCTAACTCTTGATTTCAGCTCAGGTCGTGATCTTGCGGTCCTGGGATCGAGCCCTGTGTCGGGCTCTGCACTCAGGGTGGAGTCTGCCTGAGATTCTCTCTCTCCCTCTTCCTCTGCCTGTCCTCCTTACTCGCACTCTCTAGATGAATGAACGAGTGAATGAATGAATGAACAAATAAATAAGTAAAATCTTTTTTAAAAAGAATTATATATTAAAATTTAATGCACATAAAATTATGTTTGTGTATGAGAAGAAGTAGATTCATAGTTCTCTCTCAAAACAAATAATTTTCTCAGCACCATTTATTAAATAAATATCTTGCTTTTTGATTTGAAATGTGCCCTTAAATACTAAATTCTCATATATACAAAGATATGTTTCTGGATATGTGGTATTTCACTGATGTATTTATCTACCTCTATAAAAGTACCACAGTTTTGAGTAGCACAGCTTCTTAATATGGTAGGGCCAACCACAACAGCTATTACCACCATCACAACTATTCTTGTCTACCCTCAAACACTTCCTTGAAGTCAAGTTGTCAAGTTTTCCATCTCCCTCCAAAAAAAAGAGGAGGACTCAGAATCCTAGGAATTTCACTGAAGTCTCTCTAAATATACATAATAATTTCAAAAAACTGAAACTTTTTTTATTGTCTTCCTACCCAGAAAAATGGTAAATGTCTCCATTTTTTCAGATTTTCTTTTATGCAATTCATTCTTAAATCATTGCATATGATTCAGATTCAGAGCATTTATGTAAACTCAGAAGAAACTTCCAAGATTGCCTGGGGCTACAACATGCCCTTCAGCAATGTGCAATCCTTCTGTGCTGCTACTGCTTAGGTACTCACTCCCTCCTGAGGAAATCCATTTATTATGAAATAGTTAATGACCTGGATAATGACATAACAGTCTTATTGGAAAAATGTCAGAGGAGTCTCATACCTGTCCTGTTCCTCAATTTCCTTACCTATACAAAATATATTTTTAGTGGCGAATATACTGACCAGTATCTACAACATCTTGCAGACGTATACATTTCACAAGGGCTGAATCAGATATTTCACTGCTCTGTTGGATGCTGTTAATGAAAAAGATGGATTTAAGTCTTTACAAAGGAACATTTACATCACAGACCAATATTATGCAGTATTTTTGAAATCACTGTTCCTTTTTTTTTAATGTTTTTATCTTTGTTTCTGAAACACAGTAATCACTTAATACTTGCTAAATTAATGAATAGATTATTCCTAAAGATTTATTTCTCCTGGTAACAGGGGGCCACAACTATAGTTAAATAAAACATTTTCTACTACAGAGAAATAGTAGAGGAAAGACCTCTCTAATTACAGGCTTTCCAATATCCTTTTCTAGGAAATACATGTTCACAAAATGTATTTAGCCCATTGCAACCACTGCCTTGTAAAAAAATATTATATAATTGAGTTTGGTACTCAGAGGGGGCATGTGTGTGTGTGTGTGTGTGTGCGCGCGCGTGCAGGTATAAAAGTCAATTGCTGTAGGTGGGTAACTTTAAATCACTGCTAACAGTCGTCTGTGACTATTTCTCACCTGCAAGGACAAAGGGAAAAAGAAGGTCCTTTATATCAAAGTATTCTCATCTATCAGAAAAACAAACCTCAAAACCAAAGAATTGACTAAACCAATACTATAAGAAGCTCTGATATTCATGGGTTCATACTTTTGCTAGTGGAAATACATATTTTACAGATTTTATTCATTTACTCTAATCCAGTAGATGGTGCTACATGTCTGTATATGTAAAGTACCACAAATGCCCTCTTTTTTTTTTTTTTTTTTTAATCTTTTCTCTCTTTCATTTTTAGCCAGAACTCTCATCAAGGTTTACTATTATAATGAAGCTCATTATTCCTGACATCTGAGCCAAATCTCTGGGTGTAGCATTAAAGACGTACTTAAGAAATCCCCACCCCCCCAAATAACTGTGGACCAAATACCAACCTAACAATCTATTAACAGTTTTTTTTTTTTCTCAGCTCATTCTCACTCTAAAATGACAAAATCTTCAATGTCACACAGAATTCTGTCTCAGCGCATTAAAAACATCCAGATGCAAAATCAGAATCCCTCTTATTCTTCTAAATATTGCTAGTTGCTATTATTATGAAGCAGCCATAACAATGATAATAATTAACAATGAAAGCTTAAATTTAAGATTGTAATGGGTAGATCAACACATAAATCTACCATTTAAGAAGATAACATGGAAAAAAACTTAGGTATATAAATTTTTGTAAAGATAAAGTTTATTGTTAAATCAGCAATTAGGCTTAACCACACAAATTGTTTCTTTGTGAATCATCAAAAACTGAAAGCTTTATAAAAGTAGAGACTCTATTTAGGTATCAGCACAAATAATCCCATATCACCCAGCAACCTATGAACAGTTAATTTATGTTACTTATGTATTATAAACACAAGAACTAAACTGGGCATATAATTTGAATCAGAAGTTATGTATTTTTTGTCGCCTTTACTATGCAGATTGCAATGCTATTAGCTCACAAATCCAAAACGCTTTGAAATCATTGTATTATAAACCAAGAATAAGGGGACATCAACTACTAATTTAAAAATTAGAACATTTTCAGTACTGTATTAGTTTATTGTATTAAATTTTGATTTAGTTAACTGTGATGTGATTGCATAATGTCCTTTTACATTCTTTCAAGTTTTTTTTTACTCTTTTCATTGTATCCAAAGAAAAATGAGAGCTGCAGTCACTTATTTTAGAGTTCTATACATAATATAGGTATTAATAATCTGCTGACCAAAGGCTTAATAGAATGGTTTTATTCAGTGAATTAGATCACTTTAAGGACCAGATTCTAATACAAATACAGGAAAGTCAGATGTAACCTTTTAGATGACTATTTTGTCATTTATGCTTTCCTTCATTCATGTTTTCATTAACTCTTTGACCAGTCCTTGAACAAACTCATGGAGGCAAAATTGAATTGGTTATTCCTAGGGCTACACAACATGAAAAAGCCATGATCTTAATCCAGGAATGACTTCTTAATGAAAAAGACAGAAAAAAAAAAATAGTTCTAGATAAGGTAAGGTAATATAAATCAACTTACATACCTACTGAGAGCAAGGTCAGGGTGTGGTGCCACTAATCTCCTCTGTAACTAGCTTACCTGGAAACAGTAACATGGATCCAATGACTACATGAGCCACAAGGGACACAACTTCTCAAAGGAAGTGGCTTGTTTTTGTCTTTCTGAGGTATTATAATGAACATAAGTAGAGTTCTTCATTCATAAAAGACACATCGCATTTGTTAAAACACTGACCTAGCCTTCAAGTTACAAAATAGAAAAAGTGGTTATCTTTCCCTCAAAGAGTTTACCGTTAAGTACAGAAACCAACCATTAAGTAGAGAAGCTGCCTCCTAACTGGTAACTGCCTTCATAACTCATAATCTCTCTAAAACCATCTCCATACCTCAGCCAAAATGACTTTTCTAAACCTCAAATCTCAGTACATCATCCCTCCCAATAAGAACCTCTCCTTGGCTCTCGGTGACCTCCCTAGCATGGCTTATAAGGCCCTCATGAACTAAGTCCTGCTTCCTCCCTAGTCTCATCTCTCACTCTCCCTCACCTCACACTGGGAATTCTAGCTCAAATGAATCTGTTTACTTTTCCTCAAGGTCTCTCCCATTTCAAGCCTTGGCACATGTGTTTCTTCTGCTTGGGCACTCTTCCCAAATTTGTCCATCTAATGTCAAACTTCCCTGACCTATTCATGCTTCCCCAGCATCATGTTTTCACTATTGTGGCACTTAAACTTTTTACTTCTCCATGTCCCCTATTACACTATAAGCAATGTAAGTCAGAGAGTGTCTAGTTTATTTAACCCTGGCTTCCAAGCATTAGGTACACGGTATACATTCATTCATTCATTCATTCATTGTATAGTCTTTGAGCACCTAATGTGTGACATGCTCCCTATGGTAAGTGATAGGGACATGTATCAGTGAACAGAACAGAGAAGGAAGTTGCCTTCCAGAACTTCCATTAAATTAACTAAATCAGACCAAGTGCACACAGTTTGGCAAAGCTATCAGGACTCTTCGGGGAAAGCATGTCTGTCTCCAGGTGGTAGGCAGTTGGGAACAGATGAGTCACCCCATTGGAATAGGGCCTTACCTGTAACTTCAAAGATGTGGATACAAAGCTTCCTGGTGAAAAGTTGAGGAAAAAAGTTGTGGAAAATCTTGAACCTGGGAGGTGAAGAGAAGTGAGGAATTTACAAGTAGTTCGACACTGCTGAATGGGGAATGGAATGACTTTTGTAGCATAGCATTTGCCTACGAGAGGAACATGAGATGAGGCAGGGAAAGTTGAAAGGCACAAGGCCACAAAAATATTTTCTTGTGGATAATAGGGATACATCAAATAATTTTGATTGGGAGAGATAAATAGAAAAGAGATCAGTAATGAGGATCTGAAATAGGAAAAAAGACAAGAGGCAGGCAGTCAGACTTTGTGACTCTCTGGAGGCAGGACTAACCATGAAAATGTTCTTCTCATCCTGTGGGAAATGTCAGGGACCAGTGGGCTTGGGATGAGAAAAGCTAGTTCCAACATCCGCCAGCAGTACTGTGCCACAAATAGCCAAGTTTTCAAAACCTTCTTAAAATTATCCTGTCAAACTGTAAATGTGTTTTTGCCTAGCTTTCCAAGCCTTCTATACTCTCCCATGTGCTTGACAATCCCACTCTTTAAGTCATCAGAGTACATAGTAACACCTACAGGTACCTGCATGTTTGTGTACATCATCAGTGTTCTTACTCTCCAGGGTCCATGATGGACACAGAAAGACAGGGAGAGGAAGTATAGATCCTGTGTCTTATGCTGTCCCGGCAGTTAGTAAAAGAAATACTGGTGATGGATTGATAATGGGCTTCTTTGCGTTCAGTATTGTTCTTCAAAACAATACAAAGGTTCTTTCATTTCCTTCTTTGTTCTTTTCTAAACCTTTTTATATCTTTACAATGAGTAGGAGAAATACTTCTTTTTTTTTTTCAAAGAATTTATTTATTTGAGAGCGAGAGAGAGAGAGAGAGAGAGAGAAAGAGAATCAGCATGAGAGGGGAGAGGGTCAGAGGGAGAAGCAGGCTCCCCGCGGAGCAGGAAGCCCAATGCGGGGCTCGATCCCAGGACTCCATCCCAGGACTCCGGGATCATGACCTGAGCCGAAGGCAGTCGCCCAACCAACTGAGCCACCCAGGTGCCCCTAAACAAAAATACTCCCCCCAAAATCCTTGAGAGGTAAAGGGGAGTAGTAGAAACAGTAAACAAAAAAATATGCCCACCATATAACTCCTATATAGAAAAATGTAGGGTAAGATACAGGGAAATGTGTGTTTGTCATGATGCCGTACACACCATCCATGTGAGCACAGCATAAAAACAAGGCTAGTATGGGGCTGCAGCTTGCACCTCCCATGCTGCAATATGGAAAAAGCACCACTCCACTAGGCTAAGTAACTTGGCTTTTTTATAGTTAAGGCTTTAAGAGACACTGCAGAGAGGTGGCCTTCTTTATTCAATGAGCTATATAGCTCTCCACATAATGTATGAGGAAGTTTACTCAAAGCACTTTTTATCAGCTGTCAATTTGTTTCTTAGCCTGCATTTGGCCATATTTCAGGTAGCAAAGGAGAAAGCAGGGATTATTCCGTGGTTTTTGCCCTGGGAGAACTAATTGTTGCCTATTACTTTAGTGAATTGGGTGTGGAAGTAACTACTATTCTTCTGCTACATTCTATATTATTATTCACATACAATCTACTCAGTTCAGTCCAAAGTCGATGATGTCTGTGTATACATGTACCTAGATAGCTGGAAGTGGTTGTTTGAAACTGTCTGACAGATGTCATCAGTGTTGAGACAGCTGTGAAGGAACCCTCAGTCTTTCCTCTCGGAATCTGTTCAGTGTATTCGCCTGTACTCTACTGTGGATTAAGAATTTTATGCTATCCATTGTTTTTCCTCTCCACACACTGAATGCTGATTTCTTGTTATTCCCATGTCATTATCTTACTCCAAACTCCTTTGTGAATGAGTTTCTTAAGTTTCAGTGAGGATTTCTGAAAATACAAACTATTTTACCCTCTTTCTTTTAACTCTACCTCTCACTGAGGTTCATGTAAGGGTGGCTAGTAATGGTAGGAGAAAAAGGGAGAGAGAGAGAGATGCACACATTAACCAACAGTTTTCTTTTATGAACAAGAAAATTGGCCGTTTTCCTATTAGCATATGAGGAACCTAAGAATGTCCCTTGTTGTCAAGGCAACAGCTGTTCCTTGGGTAGCTGCAATAGAAAAGAAGCCAGAGCAATCTTTATAGGATCAAGTCTTTTTTATCATCAAATCATAGAAAGGAACCTTGACAGTCTACCCAGCCTATTCTCTTGCCTTTAGTTAATACCCACTAAAATAATTTAAAACCAATACAAAAAAAGTCCTATTTTATAATTCTGAAGAGATTACATAGCTTTCGTTGGTAATCACTTGCAATGTTTTATAATTCACACTACTAATAAATTTTTTTCAATCATTCTAACTTAAATCTCTCATGCTGCAGTTTGAAATCCACTTCCCGTAGTTCTATTCTAAGTGGAAATAAACAACTAACTGTACACTTTCCTCTCAAAGAGTCTTGCCTGTACTTGAAAGAATAACAAAATTGTCTGACTTAAATTCCTCAGAGTGAATAATGCTAGGTTCTTTTATCTTTCCAGCCATTTGTACTGTAGGTCTCCTCTGATGACGTCCTATACTCTGCAAGACGATCTCTAATTAGGCAACCCAGTCCACCTTGTTACTTATAGAAAGCTGACCAGTGTTGCCCAAAAAGAGCAGGCTACCACCACGTCCTCAGTTTATCTAATCAAGTCTCCCAGGTTAATTTAAGCTGTAGGATTATATTCATCATAAGTTTTTTTTTGCACAGACTGGCTAATACACCTTTTGTGCCCTGGTTTTCCTTGTAGAATCATGTCTTCTTGGTTCTTCCTCTCAGGATAAAGTTCACTCCCTCCTGCCCTCACTCTGGCAGGTTTAATGAGCATACTTTCTGCCCTCACTGTCCGTGTCACTAATTAATATATGCTGAGCATTAGCCACAGGAAAGCATCCTGAAAATCTGTCTTAAAAGATATGTATACTGGTCAGTCATGCACAAAAAAATGTATCACCTGGAGTCAGATATTTCCTTTTGCATTGGATTTCCTGTGTCATTTTGACCTATTACCTTAGTGCCTCAGCCGTGGATAATATACTTTCTGGTCCTAATTTTTCTCATCTTTATAAATGGAGAGACTACAAACATAGGTTTATGGATCTCTTTTTCTATGCTAGGCACTATACTAAGCGTCTTGTTTAGATCATCTCATCATAGCCTCACAACATTCCCGTGAAGTAGATATTTATTGTCATTCCCATTTTACAGAAAAGGAAAATGAAGCTTAGCATGGTCAAAGATATTCCAAGATATCATGGCTACTGGGTAATAAACCAGAATTTGAGATAAGGTAGACTGATCTCCCATGCTTTTAACAATTTTGCCTGGATTTATATCCAGGAAAATGGATATAAATCCTGCTATAAGGACTATACATTGGTAGAATCTTTCTGGAAGGTAATTTGGTATCAGAATCCTTAAAGAAAAATGTATATCCTTTGCTCCAGTATTTATTTTTTCATTTACCAAATATTTATGTAGTACTTACTATGTGCCAGGTACTGCTCTAAGCATTTTTCATATATTAAAAATGAACCTCGGGGCGCCTGGGTGGCTCAGTCGTTAAGCGTCTGCCTTCGGCTCAGGTCATGATCCCAGTGTCCTGGGATCGAGCCCCGCATCGGGCTCCCTGCTCAGCTGGGAGTCTGCTTCTCCCTCTCCCTCTCCCCCTGCTTGTGTTCCCTCTCTTGCTGTGTCTCTCTCTGTCAAATAAATAAATAAAAATTAAAAAAAAAAATGAACCTTTATGCCAGCATTATAAATTACTCTTATCTCTACTTTACAGAAAAGCAAATTGGGGCACTTAGAAATTAAGCAATTTTCCCAAAGTTTCACAATTTAAACGATGTAAAGCTAGGTTGTGGCTGCGGAATCATATATTAATATGTTGATAAGAAAAGACAGTAAATAAAACAATATTAGGGTAGATCTATTTTTATTTAAAAAAATAAAAATTTATATGTGGGGACAAAAAACAGACTAGAAGAATATAATAAGAACAACAAATGTAAACAGTGGCCTCTATGTTATGAATGGGTGATTTTTTTTTCTTGAATATATTTGTATTTTTCTTTCTTTTGTTCTGTTTTTACAATGAAAGTATGTTTATTTTTTAAATAGCAATTCTTAATTTAAGAGCAATTTAGGGGCGCCTGGGTGGCTCAGTGGGTTAAGCATCCAACTCTTAATTTCAGCTCAGGTCATGATCTCAGGGCTGTGAGAACAAGCCCTGCGTTGGGCTCCACTGGATGTGGAGCCTGCTTGAGATTCTCTCTCCCTCTCCCTCTGTCCCTCCTCCAGCCCCTCCCCTGCTTGCATGTGCATGCTCACTTGCTCTCTTTCACTCTCTCACTCTATAAATAAATAAATAAATAAATAAATAAATAAATGCAACATAAAGAGAATCTAATAGAATATCTCTGGGGTCTTTTTGACAGCAGGGTGGTGCTTACATTATGTAAGTTTACATGAACAACCATGCTTGGAACAAATTTTAACTGGAAATCTAGTCTCCCTAGTCCATCTTTTATTAGTATCAGGGCTAGCAAGCAAGGAGGGTGACTTGATTTGTTTTAATGAAGCTTTTATGTGATCTAGTGAACAACTCTTAATTTGTTAATTTGGAAAAGTTCACTCAACATGACAAGCCATTTAACTCCCCTTGCTACATTTCCCGGTTATGCCGAAGGTGTCTGTGATTCTAGGATAGAGTAATGGTTAAGAGCCAGGTTCCAGGGATCAGGCCTTTATAGGTTCCATCCCTAAACCCACCCCTTATTTTAGCTATGTGACCTTAAACTCTCCAGGCTTTATTTTCCTCATCCGTAAAAAGGGTATACTATATAGCGTTAAGAATATATGGCTTTTAGGAGAATTGAGATAATGTGTGTTAAACACCACTCTATCAGGTACATAGTAGTTATACAATAAATGGTAGCTGTTTTTATTATTACTGTTTAGTATTGTTTAGTGTTCATTAAAAAGTACACTTGAGGTTCTCTACTAAAAGTTACCATGTACTTTCTAAGTGGTATTCCCACCTGAAGAATTTAAATTTTTCTTTAGTAGGGAGACGAAAAAAAGCAGGGCATCATGTATGATCAGAAATATTTAAACTTATTAAACTGTCAATATTTTAAATGACCCCTGTGGTTTTCTAAGGCCAGTTTTAATAATCAATGTGATTATTAGAACTCTATTGGTTAATAATGAACCATTTTTATGAACTATTCAGAATCCACAGTCAGCCTATACTGATTATTTTGATTACACCACAGACGGTTTGCTTTTGCATATAGATACAGCCTTGAATCAAAATGTGGACCCTCGTGCACCCTAATCCTCATCTGACACCAAGGCTATATTGACTACTGCCAGTTTCCATGGGAAAGGAATATTAGGTTAAATTCTGTGTCTTACGGACAAGAAAAATATCAGTGAAATAGCTTTATCCTATAGCACACTAGGGCCATTTCCAAAAGAGACTTCTTCCATGTATCCATGTAGGGAGTAATGAATGAGTGCATACACATGTATATACACACACAGACACACACACACTTAAATCTCTTTTGAATAAAACAAATTAAGGGGGTGGCGTTCCCATCCTTCTAACACTGTTTTACCTAAATTCAAAAGAAACAGCTTTGGGAAAATTCTTGCTGTCTTTTGCCAATAGAGTTGTTATACCAAAATCTGAACTGGCTTTTCAACTGGATTTGGTCATGTGAGTCAAAGCAGAGCTTGTGTTGTTGTACGTCTCCCTGCCTTTCCCCACTCCCCACATTAGTTGAGCCTCACTGCTCTTCACCATAATCCTCCCAGCCCCACTCTCTACGTTGGTTGAGCCTCACTGCTCCAACAAGTAATGCACTTCTGACACAATGGGGGACAGCAGGGGCAGTGTGGGGAAAATCAGATAATGCAGACACAAGCTTGACAGACTTGCTTCGTTTCGAGTGCCACATTATGAACTGGCCGAGTGAAACATGAAGGTATTATCCTGTCTTATCTGGTGGTTGAAAGGGGTGCAGCCTCCTTAATGGTATGGTTTTTGGCTTGTTGCCAAAGGATTCTCACTTTAGCTGCTTCACATATTCACCCACAATGCTGTCTCCTCACCTCCGTTAGCTGTTTTGACTCAACCCTGCTCTGAGATGAGAGAAGAGAACCTGTCAGGACCAGGTAATGTCTCTGCCAAATGGGTTATATGAAGAGCAGGTCAATTCTGAAGCCAAGTTAGAAATGTCCACAACTGTAGAGTGAATTTAGGGACTCCGGGTTACCCTAAAGAGACCCTAGATTTCGTAGTGTTTCCCACTTTCATGCATCTCTACCGGATTGGCTTTAGTCTTCTCACAGGAAACCTGTCATTCTTGGATCACTATCTTCCTATTTCAGCGAGGAGAGTACACACACACACACACACACACACACACACACACAGAGTCTTCAGAGTCCACACGGAAAGGATCCAGTGTTGGTTTTTTCAACATGCTCCACAAGTGAGTCTAATGCCTAACCTAGTGTTTGAGAACCATTGCCCACAGCATTCCTATAGTTCCATCCAGAGACAAACTCAAGGGCTAACTTTTTATTTTTATTTTATTATTTTTTTAAAGATTTTATTTATTTGACAGAGAGCAAGAGAGCACAAGCAAGGGGAACAGTAGAAGGAGAGGGAGAAGCAGGCTCCCTGCCAAGCAGGGAGCCCGATGCGGGGCTCGATCCCAGGACCCTGAGATCATGACCTGAGCCAAAGGCAGATGCTTAACCATCTGAGCCACCCAGGCGCCCCACAAGGGCTAACTCTTCAAATGTATGAGTCACTCTAATAGAACAAAAACATTCTGAAGTTCAAAGTTCCCCTTACTGCTGACAATAATTAGAATAAAATGTATAACACTACTTTTGAAAAGATACCCAAAATGGATGCCTAGTTTTTATTGTCACAAGTAAATGGCTTAGTTTGCCAGACCAATAGCATAGCCTTTTTACATCATAATTAATTCTACAAAAACCACCACACAGACCATCATCCAGTTGTTGTGTGACCCTAAAGAAAATTACTTAGGGTATCTGAGGTTCAGTTTCATTATGGGCAAAATGTATTCTCTGCTTACCTCCTAAAAATTGTCTAAGGATTAAAGATAAGTAAAGAGCCCTCCCCAGCACCCAGTTAGTGTATTGCAGGCACCCAATCCAAACCAACATTTTTCCCTTCTCTATTTCTGTGCCTCCTTCACAAACACCTTTGCTTTCCACTGGACCAGAGACATTAATTTACCTATTCATTCATGATGCTAAACAGTCATTCTATTCAAGTAATGCATACCATCCTAGGAATTCAAAGGTGTTTTTAGGTAATATTTCATTAAACGACATAAAAGTCTGATGTTGAAGGAGGCAAAGATTCTCATCTTCATTTTACATGCACTTGAATTCTTTGAGGTTGTGTGCTTCCAAGAAAACAACCAATCTGTGACCAAGATGTAATTAAAACCCACGATTTCTAATTCCCAGGCTTTGACTCCAACCTCTGAAAATGCTTCAATTCAATGAAACTAATGGCACTTTGGTCTCTGGAATTAGATCCTGTTATCAATGACTTCCACATGGAAAGATCATTCCAAAATGTGTAATTAACCAAGAAAATGCAAATAAACCAATTTGTACCTGCTATTTAGAGGTAAGACATTGAAATGGCTTGAGTTCGTTATTTGAAAACTTAACCTTTTTCCGTTTCTAATGTAGCTCATGTTCTCCAGTTAAGATATTTTTTTAAAAATTAAATTTTTAGTGAAATATTTTAGATTATTTGTGATTCTACTACAGAGCTTGGAATGGAGAGAGAACTACATGTTATCAGTCACAATGGGAAGAAAACCCTTCTTTCAATGACCTTTGGCAATTCAATTTAATAAACATTTTTTTTAAATCTGCTATGTACCAGGCCATGTGCTAAGTGGGGTAGGAGTTAAGCTCTCAATCTAGCACAGTTGGAAACATGATAACACTTGGTCAATGTTACTGAATGAATGACCATAGTGGAATAGGTAAATACTTAACTATACCTTCTAAAAAACAGACAGTGGGGCGCCTGGGTGGCTCAGTCATTAAGTGTCTGCCTTCAGCTCAGGTCATGATCCCAGGGTCCTGGGATCCAGCCCCACATCGGGCTCCCTGCTCCGCGGGAAGCCTGCTTCTCCTTCTCCCACTCCCCCTGCTTGTGTTCCTTCTCTCGCTGTGTCTCTCTCTGTCAAATAAATAAATAAAATTTAAAAAAATAAATAAAAATAAAAATAAAAAAATAAAAAACAGACGGTAATTGTATAATAACACAGGTCTATATGGTATGGTTTACAGACTGCCCAGAGGAAGAAATTTTTAAGCAGGACCTAGAAAACTACTTCTTTCAAGTAATAGACACTCAATTCAAAGTAGTTTAAGGGAAAAAAATAAAGCAATTATGAATTGGCACTATTAAAATAAGGACTGGAACATCGGAACTACCTCTCTTTTACCTGATTTTCTTTACACTTTGCCTCATTGTCACCTTCTGCATGTGTGCTTTCTTTTTGTATCAGGAGACACAGCCACTGGCAGCTTTGGGCTAAAGGTCGTTCCAAATTAATGACTCACAAGGAAAGAGTATCTATCTTACCTACCTTCATTCTAAGAAGGACTCCAATTGGACCAGCTTCAGTTACTGGCTCATCCTTGGATCAATCACTGCAGCCACAAGCATGATTTGTCTGGCCTGGGTCATGTAGCCAAAACTGGGGCACTACTGTGTTTGGCATAGCTTTCAGAAGCACATCATTGCAATGGGAGAGAAGTAGATTCTTTTAGGAAGAGGAGTTCTGGGTAAACCAAAAGAATGAATTCCACTGCAGTCCAAGCTAACATGGAGAAAAGGTTCATTTTAAGCAGAACAGTTTCAGCAAAGGCCCAAGAGGGAAAGAGGAAGAGAAGAGGGAAAATTCAGTGTGTGCTAAGGAAATGGATGGTATTGTTGGTACACAGTGGGAAAGAATGGAAGGTTGGTTGGAGTCAGATAGTGTGCATATATGAAGCCCTATAAAGAAGCTGGTGCTATGTTCTCTAAGTAAGGTACAGGTTTTTAAGGTTTTGAGAGTCATATAATACACCCTACATTTTAGAAAAATAATTCATTTATATCATGGAGGATATACTTGATAGAAATGCTGGAGACAAGGAGATTGGGTAGGAGAGGTATGGTGGACATGTTTTTGCATGAAAGCATTCATTTCCTGGTGAGAACTTTCTCTCCACTTGTCTTTGTGGGACTGTCAATGACCATGTCCCACAGAGCCAAAAGGTTGGGTCAATGTTAATGCTCTATTTCCTGGGACACATGATTGGTTCATGGGTAAGCATGTGATTCAGGCAGAGCAAATTTGGGTTCTTTATTGAGGTTTAACCCATGGATACTTTCAGTCAATACAGTCTAAGGATATAGGCTGAGTGCTCCCAGCAGCCATCTGGCCATTACAGTAAGTCTGTGTAAAATAGATATCAATACATTACAAGAACACAGGTAAAAGGAAAAGAGACCTCTATTGATGTTGCGTCAGCCCTGGATTGACAGTGCCTTGAAATTCCCAGTTACATGTGTCAGTATTATTCTCCTTTTGTTTGTCTTTTAGTTGCATTTACTTCACTCAACAACCAAATACAAAAGATATCTGCCATTTACTAAACACCTATTACATACCAGGCATGGTGCTGGGTACTTTATAGGCATTATCATATTAAATCTTTACAATAACCTGAAAAGTAGATATTATGATTCCCCATTCTATAGAGGGAGAAAATCATGACTCAAATAAGTTCCATACTTATTTAGTTATTAAGAGTTGGAAATTGTATTCTAAAGATTTGTTCAATTCCAAAGCCTATATTCTTTCCACTTTACTATATATGTGCTACATTGCTTCTGTTCCATTAGAAAGCTATATTCTCAATGAAATAATAAAAGCCTGAACTAAGGCTTATAGCAGCCAGGATAGGAGGAAAAGACAGAAATCAAGAGATTTTTTAAGAAAGAGAAATAATAGTGCTTAGTGATCTTTTTTCAAAGAATTTTAAATGTTGAGGAAACATAAGAAATCTAAGATTATGAAATCAGGTTAATCTAAATATATATGGGAGGAAAACCTGGCTGGAAGAGAACAAATCATGTTTCATTTAAAGTGCACGTTGACTATCCAAACAAAGCCATCCAGTGAGTAACAATATAGTTCTGGTGATCCATAAGAAGATCACAATAAATATATAGGCTTGAGACTAATATATCTATACTAGTGTTTACAGCCTCTGAAGTGGATGAAACTGTTCACAGACAGCCCATAAAGTGAGAAATAAAAGATGGCAGAAGGTGAACCTGCTAGATGTGAAAACATCAGTATTTAAAGAGTGGGCCTTTGTTCATGCTCCCTCCCTCTGGAGTGCTCTTTTCCCTTTGTCTACCTTATGAATGTATATTCATCTGTAATGACACGACACAATCATAATATTGCTTCAAGGTTTTGTTGGATCTTCCATTCTTCGTCCTCTAATAGAACTGAATGCTTCAACCTTTGTGCCAAGCCCCTGGGACTTTGTACAATAATATTCTTATTGTAATTCTTATAATACTTTTATTCTGTAGCACTGAGGACAAGAGCCCAGACTACAGATTTAGAAAGACCTGAGTTGAATTTCTACTCTATGATTCACTAGTTGTGTGGCCTTTGGCAAATTATCTAACCTCTTTTGAGTCATGATTTTTTCCTATGTAAAAAAAAGGAAAACACCCTCCTTGCAAGGTTATTTTGAGAAAAAAGGAGATATGTGTAAAGCTTTTGGTACAGGGACTAGCACATGGAAAACACTAGACTAACAGTAGATATTATTTGTTTATAAATTTATTTCTACTTCCTAGACTTCTCCAGTGTCTCACTCATCTTTGTATCTCTGTATTCTGACAAAGTAGCTGGCACCTGACAGCCACTCAGGAAATGTGTGCTGAATTCATGCATGAGTAGGTAGAAGTCAAAGAAGTAAGAAGATAATCAGGAGAGAACAGGGACATGGAAAGTAGGGAGAAGAGCCTTTCAAAAAATATGGAGTGGTGAACAATGCCAAATGCTCTAGAAAACTATGGTATGACATTGGACAGATAGGAGTTGGATGATCTTTGTAGTAGTAGTTCTAGTGAAATGTTGAGTTTCAAAGGAGATTATAGTGATTGTTGTGTAAATGAGATGGGGGGATATGAAGTCCAGATGACTTTTGCAAGAAGTTGACTGATAAAGGGAAATAAATGTGGAGGTAGCTTGAAAGTGAAACAAGTAGAAGTAGAAGAACAGGTTTGTTTGTTTGTTTTTAATAATAGAAAAAAATTTTAAAATGTATATAACCAAAGGGGAGGTCATGATTGTGTTAGAAAAATATCCAAGGGGCGCCTAGGTGGCTCAGTCGTTAAGCGTCTGCCTCCGGCTCAGGTCATGATCCCAGGGTCCAGGGTCCTGGGATCGAGCCCCACATTGGGCACCCTGCTCCACGGGAAGCCTACTTCTCCCTCTCCCACTCCCCCTGCTTGTGTTCCCTCTCTCTCTCTCTGTGTCTCTCTCTGTCAAGTAAATAAATAAAATCTTTAAAAAAGGAAAAATATCCAAGACTTGGAAAAGGGCATAAGCAATTATTAAATGTCCTCCTAGGACTTTCCAGGATTTATTTGATTTTGTAGCCATGTAGGGTACCTCTGAATTGACTTTCTATTAACTAAACTATTTCACAACTCTGTAGAGGTAGAAGTTTACTTGTTAAAAAAAAATGAAGATAATGCAAATTATTCTTGTTAATAGCAATGCAAACAAATTTTATCCAGTAGAGATATAACTGACTTTTGCCCTGTAGAAAAGATAACCTCAAACATACCATTTTTTTGCCCTAAAGAATATTAACCAGTTTTCCATCTACTGGTATATTCATTTCTGCATTCCTAACTACTTGTACGTATTTCTGCTTTTTAAATTCTCCTTCAATATGATCATAATTATTTCAATGACAGTCCTTCTATTAATGAGCTGAATAAAATTTTTTTTAAGATTTTATTTATTGGGGTACCTGGGGGGCTCAGTCATTAAGTGTCTGCCTTCAGCTCAGGTCCTGATCTCAGGGTCCTGGGATCGAGCCCCACATTGGGCTCCCTGCTCAGCGGGAAGCCTGCTTCTCCCTCTCCCACTCTCCCTGCTTGTGTTCCCTCTCTTGCTGTGTGTGTCTCTCTCTCTGTCAAATAAATAAATAAAATCTTTTATTTTTTTGACAGAGACAGCATGAGCAGGGGCAGGGAGGGGCAGAGGGAGAGGAAGAGGGAGAAGCAGACTGAGCCACTCAGACACCCCTGAGCTGAATAAAATTTTTGCTATGTGTTCACTTTATTTGTATGAAAGTCATTTGTATGAGAGTATGAGCCTTGTATTTTTAACACTTTGAAAATTATAATTTAGCAGTGGAATGGTGCTGTTGAAGGAAGAGCAGAGAAGAGATAGCTATCTGCACAAGATTTTGGAAAAGGAATGAGTTAAGGAGTGGATCTCAATGAAACATCTCTGGGAAAGGGAGAGGAAGAAGAATAACTTTCTTTTTTTCCTTGATGGAAGGATGTAAGTCCAACGTTTGATCATGTATTATCCAATTTCTTCTCCACTGACTATATAACAAAATAAGCTCATTTCATACCAAATCGCTTTCGCAGTCCCCTCCTTTATGGGCTATGATAAATACTGTATGTTCAGTTGTTTGTGAGAGACACTAAGCACTCGTTAATCCTAAAAAAAACTTAAAAAAATAAATAAATAAAAATAAAATAGTAACTATTTCTGAGTGAGAAATGACAGATTAATTTCTTCTACTTTTGTAGATTATGTACTTTCCTAAATTAAAGTGCTTCCTTTATAGTTAAAAAGTTAGTAAGATACAAATATTTCTATTATTATGAGAAAAATTCTTTTCTTTTTTTTTAAAAAGATTTTATTTATTTTTTAGAGAGAGAGAGAGCATGAGCAGGGGAAGGGAGGGGCAGAGGCAGAGGGAGAAGCAGACTCCCCGCTGAGCAAGAAGCCCAACTCGGGACTTCATCCCAGAACCTGAGATGGGATCATGACCTGAGCCGAAGGCAGATGCTTAACCAACTGAGCCACCCAGGTGTCACAAAATTCTTTCCTTTTAACTTCAGCTTTTAGGGGGGAAAAAAAACACAAATATTTTTCTGCATCCCTGTGACTATCATTTCAGATCTCAGGAAAGGCACTTTTTCTCCTTTGCTGTCAGACAGTTAGAGAAAAAACCTAAACCAAATATAACTAAGTAAAGAGGCATATGAATGCCCCAACCACATGAGTCATCTAGAGTCTTCTCTCTTCTCAGTCTGCACTAGTCACCCATCACTAAGAAGTGCATATGTTGCCTCCTGATATTCTTCAAACTCTCCACTTCTTGTCAGCACCACCACTACTGTGTTCAGTTCTCCACCATCTTTGTCCTGAATGACTTTACAGCCCTTAACTTGTCTGTGTACTTTCAGCCTGGCCCCCTCCCCTTCAGTCCATACAACAAGCAGAGTGATCATCCTGAAGAACAAATCTGACAAAGTAAAATCCTTCAGAAGCTTCTTATACTCACTGTTCAGTGGATAAAGTTTCAAATCCTTAACACAGTTCATGAGACCTTCATCTTTTGGTATCTACTCACTTCTCTAGACATTTATCTTCTAATCTCTTTGTCATATTCTATGCCCCAGCACATGGAAACATAGCACCAGAACATGCCATGTCCTCACTGACCTCTTGGTCTTTGTACATTCTAGTTGCTAGAATGCCTTTTCTTTCTCCCTTTCCCACCGTGCCTAGCAACAGCTGACATCTGGTTTTTCTCCAGGTCTTAGCTGAGACCTTTATGCAGAAGGCTTTCCTTGACCTCTTGGTCTGTATAATATACCCTTTCATTTGCTTCCATGGCATACTATTATAAGCACTTATTGTATATTATGATAGCAGAAAGTATGCTATAAGATTTGATATGGAATATAGTATAACATATTTTATCATAACTACTTCTTTTTTTTCTTGATATATTTGTTTACTTGTTTAGATTTGTTGCTTAGTTCTTAAATTTGTTTTTTGGTTTTCCCTAACTAGACTGTAAGCTCCTCGAGAAGTGCTCTATCTTACTTACTTCTATAGTCTCAATGCCCAACATAGTGCCTGATACAGAATAAGGGCTCCATCCTATCATGGAATGACTAAATGGACAAAGGAATGAAAGCATCTCAAAGCCTAATAAAAATGGCCCTCAGGTTACCCACTAGACCCTGGGCTAACACAGGTGGAAAGCAGCCACCATTCCACTAACAGCATGGAGAGATGAGCACCTATTTACATATAAAACATACTGAATAACATGGAGAGCAGAGGTTTAAGAAATGAAATAAGTTAACGTTAACCAATTTTAAAAAACCAGTGTCTAGCTATCTTTAAAAATATCACTCATTGGGGCACCTGGGTGGCTCAGTTGGTTAAGCATCCAACTCTTGGTTTTGGCTCAGGTCATGATCTTGGGATTGAGCCCCATGGCAGGCTCTGCACTCAGCACGGAGCCTGCTTCAGATTCACTCTCCCCTCCTGCTCTCTCTCTCTGTCTCAAATAAATAAATAAAATCTTTAAAAAAAAAAAATCACTCTGTTTTTGGGGCACCTGGCTGGCTCAGTCAGTAGAGTATGTGACTCTTGATCTCAGGGTTGTGAGGTTAAGCCCCATATTGGACATAGAGATTACTTTAAAAAATATGCATATCACTCATTGTTTTTAATTAAACAGAGTATCTTTATCTTTACCAGAAATCAAAGTCATCCACTGTTTTTCCTATGATTTAAACTGGTTCATTGTCTTCTCATTGTAGAGGAGATGTAGTGTTCCATTGCTGCAATCCCCAAAAGGACATTCTACACAAGTGACCCTTGGTATGTACTGTGGAAAAAGGGGGTCCCAAATAATTTGGGCAAAAGGCTTTTATTATTTCCTGCTCTTAGAAAGGTCCAACACAGATGGCACACACTAACAGCTGAGAAAAATTTGTTAGTTTAACTTTTCAAAGCCTAAATTATCAAACCTGTTTGAGCTTAGAGCCCAAGTAAACCATTTTTAAAAATGCTGATATAGAGATAGAGGATTGGATTCAAGGTCAGGAGACCAAGGGTCAATCTTGTTTGTACCACTCCCTATAAGTCACTTCAGTTCCAGAGCCTGTTTCCTGATTTGTAAAATGAGGGCATTGCGCAAAATAATGTCCAAGATCCCTTTCAGACCTAAAATTCTATTTTAATTCGATCATGTCAAATAATTTGTTGATCTACATTCCATGAGATAAAGAAAAAATGTCAAAGATTATTTAATGTAATCACAGAGAACTGAATTTTATTGCACTTACATTCTGCTTTTTAATTTTACATCATCATCTAGATCTCTAGATGGACATTCAGATAACTAAAACCTATTTGATCCTCATTCATGAAAATAAAAAATAGTTAATCTGGCCATCTCTGCAATGGTCCTCTTAAATACATAGTGCCATTTCCTTCTTTTCCCTCCTGATAAGTAACTGAAATAAAACTAATGGATATACAAGTACAAAGATATCATAAGGTTGGGACCTCTGAGTCTGACAAACAAAAAGCCGATTCTGCGTCTGCAGCATGCTGTAGACACATCTGGCTTACTTTAGCTCACAATGGAGAAATACGAATTGTGCTAAAAAGCACTATTTGTGCAAATGCAAATAATATTCCATCTGCTCAGGATTTTTTTTTCTTATATAGCTTTTGTTCCAGTGTGGTAAAAGCCTGTTTCTTTACCCTGAAGTGCTCCTGCTGATGAAGAGTGAAGTACATGACAATGAACTAAAATCCATTATCAAACAAATACAGTGAGCTTTTCAGCAAGTCATCACAGGGAATGTTGCCTTTTTCTCTGGCATTAAGTTGAAAGTGATTTGTGTTCATGCAAATAAGACAAAGTGGTAGGGTTTTTAAAAATTTATGTGTGTGTGTGTGTGTGTGTGTATTCCATACACTGTAGTTTGCTCTGTAAATCTTTCTATCTCTCTCGGTGGGGGACGGCAGCAGAGAAGCATTTTGGCAGCCTTTAGATTTCCTTATGGTTTGAGTAGTGGTGAGTTCTCAACAGAAGAATTTGAGCTCTGCCTTATGCTGTCTTGAATAAACTTACTTGGGAATTGGGAGAACTGCTTTCCCAGCTCCTGAGAAGAGCCTAGGGCAAGCTGGAAGAAAACTTAACCCCTGTGCTACTGAAACCAAACACAGTAAGTTTCAAGAGATCCAGCTCTGGGATTTGTTGGTGGTGACAAAAGTAAATTATCCAAGTTCAATCTTGAACATCTCTGAGTGCTCCTCCATTCCTTTCGGTCACTGGGCCTTAATCTGAGGGATTTGTGACAATTATACTCTTCCTAAAATTAACAGGCTATTTTTCTATTTGCAGGAGGAATATAGATCCGAGTGACAGTTACATTACTACTACAACACAAGACGTTGATAAGCCAACTCCAGAGAGCAGTTGGATTCGGGAAAATGAATTCAGCTTTCTTTTCAGTCCACTTGGCCCTTAGCTTTGACCTTTGTTGCGCTTCCTTGTCCCCTTCTCCTAAGATCTATGATTTCTATTTCGACAAAACTGAAAAAAGCAAAAGAATTTGATCCTTTCTTCCTGAGATCAGAGAAGTAGGGCAGAAGAAGATTATAAGCTTGTATGAGCATGAAAACACACTTTTATTTTACACAAAAATTGAAGGCTTATTTTATAGCATTTCTGGCTGCTTTATTTATGCCTGATGATTTTATTCAGTATCAGTTGAGTTTTAAATAATCTAACTAATATTTTGGTCTTTGTGAAATTTGAAGAATATTCTTTTATGGAACAGAACATTTTTGGAGGTTTGTCTTTTTTATAATTTTTATAGTTTATAAACTTCATATTATGCACTGCTCTTTCAGGTTTAAGTTTTATAATACTATTTTCAATTAACATTGATTTGTGAGTTTGAATATTGATGTTAAGATTCAATGAAATAATAGATGTAAAAAGCACTGGAATTATTTGAGAAAAAGTTGCTACAGACATCTAAGATGTTAATGCTGTTAATGCATATAATTTATAATTCTGGGGGAAAAAATGATTGCCAGAAAATGAACAGTATTTCTTTTGTAGAGTACACCATAAACATCAACAGATGATTATTTTCTTATAGCTTACTTTCTAGAACATATATTAAACTACCTTTTACAGCACAAGTAAAACCTGAAATTAAGCACTTGAATGCACAATTGTGTTGTATCAACAGTTTTACAGTGAAGCTACCTGCAAATATTAACATTTATTCCACAGAGTTCAATTTAACAGCTAAAAATGTGATCTAAAATGAATTAGTAATTTAGAACCAAAAGCTACTAAACTACAATGGTTATCTTGCTGTAGTGTCTATAATTATATTTACAATCTTGTAGTGTATTTTAGAGCTACTGAGAATTGTAAAGAAATAAAATAATATCTGCCCTAATAAGGCCTCTTATATCAAAGGTGATTTCCTTTTATGTTA
This sequence comes from Phoca vitulina, assembly GCF_004348235.1. Classification (NCBI taxonomy): domain Eukaryota; kingdom Metazoa; phylum Chordata; class Mammalia; order Carnivora; family Phocidae; genus Phoca; species Phoca vitulina. Next base: position 62,084,197 of record NW_022589711.1, on the reverse strand, counting down.
AGGCAAGATAACTTTTCACTCTTTTCAACTTCAAAGGAAAATGCATTATTCCAAATATGTTTTAAACTTTTAACATAAAATCCTTACCCATTAAACCATTAATATACGGTTGGTCAGGAAAATGTCTCATTCCACTCACAATAATGTCTCAGTTTAATTAGACCCTGAAAAGTAAGGGATTTAAATTCAATCCTGGCCAACATTAATTATAGAATTCTTAGTATTGTAGCATGCCCTTTACTAAGTTCCTAGGATATGTCCTATGCTAAATAAAAAGGAAAATTAACTTCTGGGGACAAAGGACTGACTTTTGTAAAATATTGTATGTATTGATATGTGCTACGTCATCCTAAAGTCCTTTCCCAAGACTCAAAGAAACAACAGAACTCTGAAGTCCAGGAAGTTTGAACTTTGAAGGACTAGAACTTATCATCATCATTTTCCACAAGGGGAGGGTGCCAAAGACCTGCTGTTTCTAACAGCTGTGAATCTGAACATTTTTTCAGCCTATTTAGTAAGGAGAGGACTCCCTTAGGACTCCCTTTATCTCTCTTCTATGGCTCCTCCTTAATCCTAGTTAAATGGAGAGTGGTTCCACGTACAGCGGCTATAGCCATGGCCAGGGAAGAAGGACTCCTGGGCCATTTCATCAAGTGTAGGAACAGAATCTAGCAGTGACTGAGAACAAAAATGCATAGGCACATGCCAGCTCCTCTCCAGGTCTGTTCTGAGATCTTTGCCTCTTCTCACTTCAGTAGGAGATGTTTTGCTTCTTTATCAATTAATCAGTGGGGTGGGGGGTGGTTGGGAAAATTTTATCTTTAAGTAATCTCTACACCACACCCCCAACATCAAGACTGGTAGGCTCCACTGATTGAACCAGCCAGGTGCCCCAATCAGGTTTTTATTAAGCATTCATTTTCATATCAGGAGTTCTGTGAACTGTCCCCTCAGACAGCATGCTGAAGGGCAAAAAGCATTGACTCAGCATTCTCATCCCAGTTCTATTAATTATAAGCCTTCTCTGTGACCTTGGTCAGTCCCTTAGGTGCAATTTTAATGTGGCTCAGTCTTCTCATCTGTAAAATAGTTAATAATACCTGCCCCATTTGCCTCTTGGCATTGTTCCGAGAACTTAAAAAAAATTAAGTTATGGAAAGAATGCTTTAAAAATTGTAAAATACAAAGCAGACAGAAAGTGGTAGTATTATTGGACTTCATTCTGTGTGATTAATAAATTGCTGTAATTTCTCAAAGAATAGGTGTTAAATAACTTCAAAATTGCAAAAAAAAATCTATTATGAAATGCACTTCAAATATCAAATGAATACTGTCAACTCTAGCTAGTTTTGGTAAGTAGTCAAATGATTTGAAAGTTATTGTGGGGCAAACAACAAATACATATTATTTTATTTACTAATTTCATTCATTTACTTCTTTATTTCAGCCAAAAATTTAGGCAATGACTTTGAATTTCCCGAAGTCAAAAAGAAACAATTCTTGGTCAATGAATACTTTGTAATTTGGTCTCAGGTTAAGGCAATAACAAAAATTAAGTAGGAGGTCACTAGTGTTCAGTACAGGATTCCTTCTTGGCATTCCTTAGGATGTTTATATGTTTTTCCAAATTTCCTATTCTGAGGGAAAAAAAATTTTAAGAAGGTGGAAAACAGGAAATAGGTCATAATTACCTTTTGGGAGTTAAGGCTTAATGATCAACAGATGCATCAAGTTTGAAGGAATCCACTACCACCAAGTCAAAAGCAGAAAACACTATGTGCTTAAGTAACAGTTTACCCATTCTGAAGCATGGGTCTGTAGCCTCCTCACCAATCCCAAAACCAAAAAATAAAAAGAATATTAAGTAACCAGAATGTATGTTATAACACCCAGGCAGTAAAATTTATAGTCTGTTCATAGGAGAGAACTTAGAACAGTAATCAAAACCAGTTTAGTCTTTAAGAGACATTTCTAACTTGTTTCGAGGCCAATAGTGATTTAAAGCAGCAAATCAGGAAGGGAGAGAAGGGCTGCAGAAGCAGACCTTAGTATATTAACAAGAAACAACAATATTAAAGGAAAAGAAAAGAGACACCATAAAAAGCGAAGCAAGAATTCAAAAAGGATGGCCATGTGGAATTACTTAAGGGTGTGGCAAATGGTCTCACACACGTCAGATGAGCCCTCTATAATAATCTACAGAACACTCTTGGAAATATTTGCTTATTTAGTGCACAAATGATTGAAATTCATACTAGAAATATTAAAATATAATAAAAGCGTTGATTTTTGAAATGTTTAGTCTGTAGGAAGCAATACACTTTGGCTATATAATGTAACTCACTTGCCAAGAACTCAGAGTACCCAGATGTAACTATGTTTTTACCTTATTTTAAAGCCAGCTCAATTTTACCACAAGTATATGATATTCTTGGCTCTCCATGGCTGTGGAAGGTGTACTAGAGTAGTCTGTCTGTTGCTTAGGATCTGTTTTCCAACTGTTTCAACATGTTATCTCATGATTGCTGCTTTTGAACAAAAAAATAGATTTGTAGAAAGGCTTTGTTAATTTTTCTTTAATAGCAGCTCACACTTGATATCTAACCGATGGATCCCTATGCAGGGTACTCGTAGACCAAGAGGACATAAGAGAAGCCACTGACCTATGGGAAGAAATAATGAGTTTTTATTTATCTTTATCTTAAAAAGGAATAAAATAAACCCTAGTGGTATCTAATATATACTTGACAATGACACCCTAAATTGGTCAACCTAACATAAAAGGTTTGTCAGTGTGGTGGGGGGAATTCGCGATTTTAGCAATGTAGACGGTCAACAGGGAAGCCCTAATTCTTCCACAAACTTTCGGCATGTTTTGGCCTGTTGCAGTTTATGTGTGAGGCTAAATATATATACAGATGTTACTTTACAATATCTGAAGTAGGTTGGGAGGGAGCAAGAAAAGCCTGGTATATTATAGATGTGTGCTGGTAGTTTCTTCAAAAACTACTTAAAAGAGTTGAATGTAAAGGAGAGTTGTGACATTTTTTTAAAAAACAACTGCTCATGATTTGTTGACCTTTTCTAAGATGGTAAGTGCTTGGCATTGGGGTGTTACCAGCAGATACTTTTATAAAATAAATTTAATAATGATGATGCTGTTAGTGAGGAAAACAAGTTTTCTGTAACATAAGTAAACAAAATAAATGATTTTAAATTAGTTATCTCATATTTATCTCTTTCTAGTTTCTTATTTTGTGAATTTTTATAATGTACATAATACACAATGCTATATGTATCTAATATACATTCTTTATCACATATATGTGTACAGTAATGCATCTAATAAATAAATATATCAAAGCAACATGCTCAAGCATTTTTTGCTGGTGGAGATGTGTGATCCACTAACTCGTGCATAATGACAGTAACATTTTCATATCTAATGACATCTTGGTGATGACAATCACATATTATTACTGGCAATAGTCTAAAGCACTATGGAATCCTGCTTTTATTTGCTTATCACACTAAACTTGGAAGAGGTAATATGTATCAATCAGGATGCTTACAGCTGCAACTAACAGTGACCTGTCAGAAGTAGTGTGGGCTTCAGACAAAGGGATATAAGGGCTTCAGGATCTACTTCACATTATTTTCTCAGCTTTTCCCTTCTCGTTGGGTCAGCTTTAGTCCTCAGACTGGCTTGCCTCATAATCTCAAGATGACTGCCAGTAGTAGACAGAAAAATGGAATTCCTTGTTCATGGTCAAGGGAAATGTAGGTGTGTGTCAGAGACAGACAAACAGAAACTAGCCTGCCCATCTGTTAAATTGCAGGAAACTTCTTTCCCAGAAACCCCGAGCAAGACTTTTCTAAAGTCTTTTTGGCCCAAATTAGCTTAGACAGGACCCTATCTAAACCAATCTGTGTTAACCATGATAAGACCACCATAACTGGCCACTAAAGAGTGGGACTAAAATGCCTAGTGAGGAGTCACCCACAGTGTTCACCAGGTACTATTCTCCCCATTTAGTAGATCCTTCCCACTTTACTACTCCAAGTGGAGTAAGCAGTTTAACCAAGGTTACCTAGCAAATTGACTTTGACTTGACTGAACTGATCATTCTTGTCCTCTTCATAATTACCATTTATTGTAATAATTATTTTATTATTGCCAAAATAGTGATAAAATAACTAAGATTTGTATTGTATAAAAGAACACAATATTAGCGGGGAAATATCTGCAGATAAATAGATCTAATAGATAACTGAGAAATAAGTCAGAAAGTATCATAAATCCATGAGATTTATCCAATATAAGAAATAGGAAAAAGTGCCCTACTTTATGGAAAAAATAAAACTAACACCCTACCTCTTCATAAAATACAAAAATTACTTTCACATGATTTGTATCAAACGTAAAAAATAAAATTATAAAAAGAGAATTAATTTTAAGCAATAATTTTTCCCCTCTCTGAAGTAAAATATTTGGAAGTAATATTTATAGAAGTATTAAAATGTATAATATTATAAATAAAGGATTTCTTTTTCACCATAAAAATGTAAAACTATATAAGGTTTAAAACATCATAATATTAAAAGGCCAAAAATAAATGCAAAATGATAAAGGATTTATATTTTAATATATAAGTAGTTCTTATAAGTCAATAAGAAAAAGATAAACACACCAATAGATAAATGATAAAAGGATAAGAAAAGATGATTCACCAAAGACAATTCAAATTCCAATAAAATTCCAATTAAAAGTTCAAATCCACTAGCAACAAATAAGTCTTATTTATGTTAAATAAATTTATACAAGAGCACTAAATTAGAAACAATCTAAGCATTCAAAAATAGCAAATGGTTTGATAAATTACTGTAAGATCATTCAATTGAATATGTTGCAGTCATTAAAAATTATGCTTATAAAAATATTTAAGTCATGAGGAACCACAAATGTTACTAAATTGAATGTGTATCAAATCTTAGGAAATAGGGCACCTGGGTGGCTCAGTCGTTAAGCGTCTGCCTTCAGCTCGGGTCATGATCCCAGGGTCCTGGGATCGAGCCCCACATCGGGCTCCCTGCTCCGCAAAGAAGCCTGCTTCTCCCTCTCCCACTCCCACTGCTTGTGTTCCCTCTCTCGCTGTTTCTCTGTCAAATAAATAAATAAAATCTTAAAAAAAAATCTTAGGAAATACAATATGATCTCAATTTTGTAAAAAGATATATAGATATACGTTCAGAAATAAGCTGAAAGACAATATATTCAAAGATCTTTGGAATATGGAAAGATTTTCATTTTTTAACTTATATTGTTCTATAATTCCCAAATATTCTACAATGAGCACCTAAGGATTTTCTTGAAGAATGTATTGAAATCCTTCATATTTTCAAAGTCCTGTCCTCTTTTAAGAAACAAGATCTCTGCTTCATTCATGGATGTACATATTGAGGAGCTATATATGGAGGTCATACCAATATACTATAAAAACATATATGAGATCTAAGAGTAGAACAACAACAAAAATATTTTTACATACCTACAAATGACCAAAGGAAAGTTATACATGGAAATCATACCTCTAATACTACAAAAAAAATGTATAAGATCTGAAGCACATTCTAAAAAGCCTTCCATACCTATAGCTGATTACATGAACTAAAGTAAGCCTAACGTTTATTGAGCACCTACATACTCAAAAGTAAATCATTTTCATATATAATCTTATTCAATCCTCCCAACAAACTATGAGTAAGGTATTATCCCATTTTTATAAATGAAGAAACTGAGGCTCAAGTAAGGTTATATACCTAGCCAGAATAGCATCACTAGGTAATGCTATAACGAAGTTTCAAATCTAGCTCTGTCAAATTCAGTAGTTCCTAGCTTTGTACAACCCCACTCATGCTGCCTTTCAATCAATTTATAGAGAAACAACTGATCAATTAAATGATGAATTAATTTAAAGCAAACAGTCTGACAGGAAAAGCAAGCTACAGTTTTTGAGAAGTAGCATGTGATTGGCTTATTTGCAAAACTTTATTTTGGCTTTTTGTCTGAATGATCCTGATAATTTAATTCATTTTCTATTTTCAATTTAGATTTATGTTTCTTCCTAGTCTACAACCCTTAGAATGGATAGGAAGCTGTGTTTGCACAATGCCAACCATGCTGACAACTTAAGCTTATCTAAAGGAATAGATGTTTCTCTTTTCATGCAGGTGCTAGATTTTATGCAGACGCCTAGGGAGTAATGACACTCTGATTGTCTTCCGTGGGATTTCTTGGCTCAAACCACCAGTGCCAGGATAAAAACAAGACAACTAAGAAGCTTCAGCTAGTTATGTATTTTATAAACAGAGAATTAACATATCATGGTTCAAGGAGTTGACTGATCTTAAACTCTGTATTCTGTCTTTTTGAGACAACTGACAAAACTCTATTAGTGAATTTCACTTTGCAAATTTCAGAATAGTTGTATTTTAAAGGCATCCTAAGACCACATAATTACACACTGAACTTTAGGATTAATGATGCTGGACATAGAAATAGTATTTTTGATCCAGTTTTCTCAAGAAACAAACACTTTATCATTAAACTTTATCAGGAGGAGAGAGGACTCTATTCGAACACTGCTGTGGACCAGACCTGAAAATGAAATTTTCTTCCAGTATCTTGCAATAGCAGATTTTCAAAATCATTTGTATGTCTTTTAGTTGTGTTGCTAGGTTTGTTTGTTTGGGATTCTTTTTGAACATCCATTTTGAACATTAGTATAAGCTCGTTGGTTATCTTTGAAAGATTTCTCCCAAAGAGGAAAAAAAATGGTTAGGTAAGATTAGAGGCACAGATGACAAAAAAAAGAGGTGTCTCCCTCCCCACTCTAACATACTTTTCTAAAACTGCTCCACTCTTACCTCACACATATACTGCAAATACATATTTTTAATTTTATTTTATATGTTTTAATAACTTCTATTACCAAGATACTCTTAAAAACTGCACCTAGGCACAAAGCTTATATCAAAACACTATGAAAAAGATCTTAACAGCAGAAACTGATGAGCATATTTTATTTTCCAGAATTAGGTTAAGACACTACTTGGGTAATGTAACCATCCTTCCTGACACAGGATGCAATTGTCTTAAAAACTGATCTCTTTATACTGAGATTTTATGAAATGGCTCGAAAGTGTTCTTTATCTTTTTCACTATGAACCGCAGCTGAAGTTGCTTTTCCAACAGGATTTTGATATCTCTTTTAACACCAAAGCATTCACTGCAAGGGTAGAGCCTCATCAATGCTTACTCAGCCTTCAAAGACATGGTCATCACCTGATACATTCTAAGAAATTTGTAACCATAATTGAACAAAGCAAAATAATTAACAGAAATTAGTGTAAGTGATTGGGAACTTTGGACTTCAAAATAAAAACTTTTCACCTGTCCTTAAAACCAAAACCAAAAGGTCAAGTATTCATTGACCAATAAAGACCCCCCATCAGCTAGAAAACACCTTTTGAAATCCAATTAACTCTTTCACACAGTCTTCATTTTCTGTTTTATCAGAAAGTTAAATTTGCCATTCTATACTCCAATAAAAGTTAAGTTGTTTTGATCTGATAATTGTAAGATGTACTGTATGTATCTTAATTTGTAAGTTTTTAATGCTAAAGCTCAAAGCTGTTCAGATATAACAGGAGTGCTGGAAATGAGGTACAAAATGCTGGAATTCAAATTAACCAATAAATATATTTTAATATATATCAGCAGGACTCTAGAGGATTCCATTAATGTTGAAAAATAGAAAGGATTTAGGTTAATTTGGTAAGAAGGCAGGTCAGAACGTTTACAACAGTGGTATAGAATTGTATAGAGATGCAAAATTTTTCAAGAGAGCAGAATTTTTTCAAAAACGCTGACTCTAGCTGTCACAGCCCTGCCTTGGCTAAATCCAGTAGAGAGATAGGAGGACTTTCTAATTTGCTTTCCCTCTATTTTAATAATAGCTGTGCATAAGTAATTTATGAAAGGCCAACCAGGCAGTGGGCAACAGAAAATTAAACTCATTTTATCTGAAAGCAGGTGGATTTCTATATATCATTAGCATGCATAGAATTCTCACAATGTTATTTCTCATACTGATGGAATGTAACCAAATAATATATGAGTTTTTTGCTTATGCACGAGTGAAATTTTTAGATAAAAGTGCCAGCCCCAATGGCAATTTTCTGCAAAACGAAAACTAATTCTGTGAAGCTTCTTATTACTGGAAAGACTCATTTGGCTTGCATTAGAGACTGACATAAGTGACTTTAGGATTTTACTAACAGATTAGATGAGATGTGCCACATACTGTAATATCATTAGAGAATGTAACAGCACTGGAACGCTTTGGGGCACTTATTAAGGGTACCGGCACAAGTAAATTGTTTTCCTTTATGACACAAGCTTTTAAATTTTTTCTCTGATTAGAATGCTTTATTTTTATGGATTTTTTTTGACATTTAAAACAACTTTTATTTTATACTCCCCAAAACTGCACACAAATTATGTTTTGCATGATTCAGCTCAGTGTTACTAAATGCATTATCTATGCCTTATTTCATGAATATCACCTAGGCAGAGGGTAGATATGTATTAAGAAAACAGCTTACACAATACTAAAATCAGAACTCTTCTAACAGAATATTATCCTAACTTACAGCAAAGACTAATCTTCATGGCTCTGAGGAATTTTTGCTATTAGTACCTTTCACTAACTCAATGTTTGTGTGGATTCTACTCTCAGCTTCTAACAAAATCTTAAAATTAGATCATTAAAAATGGTGATTATAATATGAATACTCCTATTGTTCTGTTTAACTTCCAACCTAAAATTCATTCAAGTATATGAAATATTATAGTTTTTTTATTCTGATGAATCTTCCCTTATCAAAAATTACATATCAAGCAAAATATTTCTTGCTAATGTAGGCAAAAATATAAGGTGAAGATGGAAATGTTTGTCACTTTATAAAAGAAGCTATGGGACAAGCGACGGGTATTTGGGGAATGATTTTATACTCAATATTTCTTCCTTTCTGAGTCATCTTTTCCCGATATAAGTTTTTACCTCTTCCTGGGTATAGAGAGGGTTGGTTTTTTTTTTTTCCTTTTTAAAAACCCTTTTACGCTTCATCGACAGAGAAGGAAATTAATGAGAAAATGTACACACAAAGTTACCTAGAGAACAGAGGCCACATGAATGCATTTGCAAATGAGCTACTGGGTGTCCCAAACTACAGAGTACCGAGGTTAAGAGCTGTGGAGTCACACACACAGTAGATTTGAGTCTCAGCTCTGCCACTTTACTACCCACCTGATTTTAGGCAAATGACTTTCATTCTCTGAGGTTTTATTTCCTCACCTATATAATGGGATCATGATAGCAGTGACCTTGAACGTTCTCCGTTGAGGAAGATCACATGCAACTGGATCACCCTGTGGTTCATGGTCTATCTGTACAGTGGAAGGGGAGGCACCTGGAAACAGAGGGTGGCCTGATGGGTTGAAAACTGTCAGACCAATTCTGGAAGGTCTTCCAGATTTCTACAAGAACTCAAGATTGTATTAGTTATGAAATAGAATGTGAAAATAATCAATGAGACAATCCTCCATGAAGTACCCAGAACCAGGGGCTCTTCAATCTAGGAATAAATGAAGCCAGTCATTGCTATGCTCAAAAGCCACCTTTTCTGAGAACTGGGCTGGGCAGAGTTATTCAGAGTCCTCTGTGTGTTTCTAATGCTATTTTTATTAGCACACTTACCACACTGCGTCGGTATTATTTACTTCAATATCTTTCTCACACCTTGAACTCTTTGAGGGCAGGGACTTTGCCTTTTCAACTTTTTAACTCCAGCTGCTAGTACGCTGCCTGATAAATAGAAGTCACTAAAATGAGTGCCTATGCGCATCCTGTGAACTTGTAAAAACATTTGAAACCTGAAAAAAAAAAATTTATTACAAAATACAAAAAACCTTAAAAGTAAATTAGCAAGTGCTAATTAAATTTCCATAAACTGGCACTATAGTGCATTCTTCATTGCCTATGAAATTTAATATTCATAAAACTTCATTACATTAAAAAAGGTATATTTTCTCATTGTAAAGATTTTTGAAAATATACGATTACCAAGAAATTATAGTCAATCTTAAGTTATACAAAACTAAAAAATTTTAGATGTAAAAGTATCATGATCCTTTTAAATTGTATTTACAGGAAAAAAATAAATATAGTTAATGTGGGATGTCTGTGCATTTTGATGTGCTATGATGTGGGGTAGGGCCTATAAAAGTGGGAGGTCTTTAACAGCCTGATAACAGTGGAAGAGTAGGCCAGAATTTAAACAGGCTGGCTGAAGCACGGTGAGACTAATCAAGAAAAGCTTCTTAGTGGAGGTTTCCCTGATCTTCAGTATAAAGGTGGGAGAGAGAGATGGTTTGGGAGAAGGGGAGTTATGCCTCACCAGAACTAATCTTATAAGTAAGCAAAGTAAGAGACTGGGAGTATTTTCCAAGGTGCTGGACAAGACCCTTTGACTCATCTGCACCCCCACCATCCCCAGAAAACTTTTCCAATACGTCCTTTGAGACTTCAAATTCTACCAATAAAGACAAAATTTATTATCTAAAACTTGTGTGGGCTTGTAAATGTAGATGTGCCTAAGAAACATAACACTTTAAACAATATAATTCATTTAGACCATGTTGAGTTTAAATCTTTTTTTTATTTATTTATTTGAGAGAGAGAATGAGAGAGAGAGAGAGAGAGAGCACATGAGAAGGGGGAGAGTCAGAGGGAGAAGCAGACTCCCTGCTGAGCAGGGAGCCCGATGTGGGACTCGATCCTGGGACTCCAGGATCATGACCTGAGCCGAAGGCAGTCGCTTAACCAACTGAGCCACCCGGGCGCCCCTAGACCATGTTGAGTTTAAAAGCTTCTTTCTTGGGGTTAGATTTGAAAGAAAAAAGGGCATAAAGGCACTAAGTGACCAAGCTGGGATATGATGGGAGAGGAGCGGAAAGCTTTCACCCAAGATAAACACAAACTGTACTGAACCATCTGCTGGAGAAGTAAGTGTGGGTTGTATTTGTTGTACTACAACATGACTTTGAAAAATCAGGAGAAAGCAAAAATGTCTCATCAGAACAAGAACCCACTACTAGTAAAGATGACCAAGATAGCACTCCTGTGAAACCCTGTTACCTCAATATCTTGGAAAACGAGCAACCTTTAAATAGCGCTGTCCAGAAGGACTCTCTCACTACCATTGATTCATCTAAACAGCCTAACCCTTTGCCTTTACCTTTAACTGAAATTGAAACCTTGGTGCCTACAGTCAAAGAAGTTAAATCTGCTCAGGAAACTCCTGAGAGCTCTCTGGCTGGAAGTCCTGATACTGAATCTCCGGTGTTAGTGAATGACTATGAAGCAGAATCTGGTAACATAAGTCAAAAATCTGATGAAGAAGACTTTGTGAAAGTTGAAGATTTACCACTTAAACTGACAATATATTCAGAGGCAGATCTAAGAAAGAAAATGGTAGAAGAACAACAGAAAAACCATTTATCTGGTGAAATACTATGTGAAATGCAGGTTGAAGAATTAGCTGGGAATTCTCAGACACTAAAGGAACCTGAAACAGTGGGAGCCCAAAGCGTATGAGATGTCTTCAGAGGCTCATCTAACTCACTTTACATAGTCAATGCATATATGAACATGGCACTAAATAAACATCTGTTTTGATCTGTATAAAAATGTAAATTAGTTTGACACTGCATTCTTGATAGGTGAAAACCCCTGAGGGCCCCTGAGTTGTGGAGCAACCTGATCAGACAAGAACAGAGAATCACCTGGACCTGAGAAAGGAACAAGGAACACATAAAACGAATAGCGGCAGCCATATGCTTCTTGAGCCACTGCAAGACAGAAAACACAGATTCATCCTATAAAGCTGTTCAAGACAGAACAGTTGATCTTTTAACATTATCTATAGCTAGTTCTTTTATAGATTTAATTCTTAGAGTTTATCCATATGTCCCAACGAATAGGTGGACTAAAATGGTCTCCAGGAGAAACCTATCAGTGTTTCATGGCCACTTGAATTAATGCACGTGTAATGTTTAAGGTTAGCAACAGCTGGGAAAACACCCTACTAAGGCAATACTTTTAAGTTATTTATTTATTTAAGTAATCTCTACACCCAATGTGGGGCTCAAACTCACAACCCCAAGATCAAGAGTTGCATGCTCTTCTGACTGAGCCAGCCAGGTGCCCCTAAAGCAATATATATATATATATTTAAAGATTTTATTTATTTATTTGACAGAGGGAGAGATAGCGAGAGGAGGAACACAAGCAGGGGGAGTGGGAGAGGGAGAAGCATGCTTCCCGCTGAGCAGGGAGCCCGATGTGGGACTTGATCCCAGGACTCTGGGATCATGATCTGAGCCGAAGGCAGACGCTTAACGACTGAGCCACCCAGGCACCCTAAAGCAATATATTTTTAAAAGAAACTTAATTAGGGGTTCCTGGGTAGCTCAGTCAGTTAAGTGTCCAACTCTTGATTTCGGCTCAAGTCATGACCTCAGGGTCATGAGATCGAGCCCTGTGTCGGGCTTGAGCTCTCTCCCCTCTCCCTCTCAAATAAATAAATAAAATCTTAAAAAAAAAAAGAAACTTAATTCAAGTCAACAAATAGAACTACAGTATAATGCCAAGAAATTGGCAGACAAAAAGTAATAATAAGAGTATTTGTGACTCTGTGGGTCTCAGAAAATTCAGTGAGGCATGGAAATACTCAGACCTCACTGTTGGGGTTGAGTAGACCCAGGAAGTCTTTGAGCTCATTATTATTTCTCATTAATACCTAAATTTATTTTTTTTACTCTAAAAATGGAAATATATGCAATAGTTGAGAGAAGAGTTGTTTTTATCCTGTGTTTTCCATGGGTAAAATGATTGGTACCCAAGGTATTATCAATGAGTTCCCCCATTCTTCCCACAACATTCTATTTCCTAATCTCTTTTCTCTGTTCTCACCATAAAATGCTAAATCTCATACCCTGTAATATTCAGACAATTTCAGTTCAATCAAACTGAGGGAAGCATAAAATTATTCTGCTACAGTTTATCTCTAATCTGAGGAGGAGTCTAATTATTGATCTTCAAAGGAACTTTAGGAATGTTATGAAAATGGGTTAACATTTATTTTAGGAGGACTCATCAAGATCTTATTTAAAACAAACAATTTCATCCTTTCAAAATCAGGGAATTTAAAAAAGGATATTTTTCTCAAAGTGTGAATGCCACAAGGGTTTCTCACATTGATTCATTGCTTATAGATAAAAACAACTTAAGCTGATTTTTGTTGTTTATAGAGTAAGTGTAAAATGTTCCACCAAAATAGGTAATGACATTTTTGTGTCCATAAATGTGCATGTAAGTCCAATTATGTGTTTGTTGTCATTTAAACATCACCACCATTATTGAAACAGAAGTGCCAGTACTAATTCTTGCTGTCACATTTTCCAAAAATGAAAATAAGGCTTTTAAGTAAAATGCTAAGGTTTTCAATATGAATTATTCATTCTTTGCATGGCCTTAGCAGAACACCCTCAGCAAAACAGCTAAACAAAAGCCTACCAGGGTTCTGGTTTCTAATCTGGTTAAGAAATACATTATAGGATTTTTTTTTTTTTTCTAAACTTCACAGTTAATGGAAAAGTTTTCCTTTCCTGAAACTCAGCAAAGAGTTCAGGAAAGCTTCTCTAACTGCCTATCTAATTGAAGTACCATGAGCAGACCTTGAAAACAGTGGCATTAGTCACACAGCTAAACAAACTACCTTTGATGGCACCAGTCAACCAATCAGAACCATTCCCCATATGATCTTTGTGGGAACAGCAATCCATTAATAATAACTGAAGCAATGATCTTTCATGCCACCTTTCTTTCATATAGGACCACTCCATGGTAATATCTTAGGGGAACTATTAGCTACTTCAGTGTCCTTCATAGAGGGCACTCTGCCTGTTCCAACATTTATTTCCACTGTAACATTTTTTTCTCTCTCTCACACAGAAGTGCCTTTTAGAAATTAAAATAATTCTCACTGTGGCTCTAGCAGGTAGATAGGGAGTGAAGAAAAGAAGAAATGGGTAAAAGAATAAATGAGTTGAGAAGAGAAATACCTTTTCTCCTACACCTAGCTCTGAATTTCAAAGTTATCAAAGAGAAGTAATGCACTCAATTATAATATCCAATAGTGGCTCATCTTCACCATGCTTTCCCATTAAGGAGAATAAATCTATTTGTTTCTAAATGGTTCAAACTAATTATAAATAAAATTTTGCAGAATTTTCTTACCCCTGATCTTAATACATATAAACTGGGAGAGTCAGATGATGAGAGGGTAATCAGGAGGGGCTCGGCTGTACCTGCAGCTACCTACCCTACCATGAACTCAACACTGGGGTCTGTGTATCACTGTTCTCAGGTCTGGTGCCTTCCACAGCATTGGTGCTCAACAAATGTTTTATGAATAAATTCTCTGCTATAAGGGGATAAATCAGGGATGAAATTAGCCACTGTATTGCTAGATATTCAATAGCCTGCACAGTAGCTGTCTTTGTCATTTTTTTATATTGGCATGAACATTACCACCACTTTATTTTAATACCATGTTTTAGGGGCGCCTGGGTGGCTTGGTCGTTGGGCATCTGCCTTCGGCTCAGGTCATGATCCCAGGGTCCTGGGATGGAGCCCCGCATTGGGCTCCCTGCTCAGCGGGGGGCCTTCTTCTCCCTCTCCCACTTCCCCTGCTTGTGTTTCCTCTCTCACTGTGTCGCTGTCAAATAAATAAAAAAAAATCTTAAAAAAAAAAAACAGACCATGTTTTACACTTACCAGCTTCTTTCTCTTACAGGAGCTTGTTACATTTTTCAAGAGTGTGGTTACATCAACTTACACAAACTTTCGGCCATGGAGGATAATCCCCATTAGCTAAACTGTGCAGAATAACTCATATAGTGTAATCTGTATCCCAGTCCTACTCCCCAAACCTGCTTGCTAATTGGTTGATAAAAAAACTTTCTCAAGCCTACAAAATACTTTAGCAGTTTCAAACTTTCTGCATCACTTTGCACATCTAACATGGTGAATAAATAACGAAAGGATCTTAGGGAAGTATTAGTGATTCGTATTTTTAATCATTAAATATGTCTACAACCAAAGTCTGAATTGACTGGTAGGTTTGTGTAATAGGATGAAACTTGGATAATGAGATCTCTCCCTTCCAAGAATATTATATTACTCTGTGACTTTTCTCACTTGGTCGGAACTAAGTATTATTCAGAGAAGGAGGGATGACCTAAAAGAATGCAGAGTAGAGAGGCATCTTATTTTCTGATTACTATAACAAGCTCTTAGAACTCATGGCTTTTTAAAAAACATTTTCATTATGGAAATTCTCAAACAAATACAAAAGCAGAAAGACTAATATAATGAACTCCCATGTATATACCACCTAGTTTTAACCATTATCAACTCAACGCCAATCCTGATTTATCTACACCCTTAGCCCACTCCACTTCTATCCTGAAGTTTTGGAAGTAAATTCCAGACATGTATCACTTCACCCACAAATATTTCAATATATATCTCCAAAAGATGGAGGCCTTTTTTTGTTGTTGTTCTCTCTATATATACCTGTCCATTTGTTGTACAAGATGTATTAGCTGGAAGAAACTCTTTTGTTTTTCCTGTTCAGACTTCTTTATTTCATTTGCATGGGTGTGATTTAAATCCCTCTATGAGAGCAAACTTTATATACTTCTGAGCATTGAGTGCTAAGCCAATTTATTTTATTTTACTTTTTTATTAACATATAGTATTTGTTTCAGGGGTACAGGTCTGTGATTCATCAGTCTTACACAATACACAGCGCTCACCACCAAAATAGCATAATCACACTTAAAAATTAAACAATAATTCTTTAGTATCATCAAATATCTAGCCACATTTCTCTGACAGCCTCTCAAATAAAACACACAACTTTTTACTTGCAAAATCTGAGCTTAAAGCGTTTCAAAACTCTAATCTGAAGGATTCAGAACACAAAGATTATCCATTAAAAAAAAAAATTGGAAGGAGACAAGGTGAGGGGATATACCATCTTACCCCAAAGGCTAAATAGAGGTCGTCTAGACTAGAGGAAGGTAAAGGAGAGAGGAGGATGGAAAAGAAAATAGTGCTAGATGTTTAAAATGAATTGGAGAATAAATCCTGCACCCAGCTCTCTGAACCACACCCCCGAAACCTTTAGTGAATGTGCTCCATGTAAAACTTCCAGGATTAGACTCCAATCTGAATTAAGTAGAAACTGAATTCCTGCCTCTCAGTGGAATGAGAGCTACAGTCAGATATTAATTTTACCTGTAGAAAAATAAAGTGCTTCTTGACATACCTGGGTATGTGGCCTATAAATTTATTCTCAATCCACCTGATGATTCGTTCTACACTGAGAACTGGGAGCATAGGTTTAATGGGCTCTACATGGCTAGCTAGCCTCTTGGAGGACACAAAAATAATATTCAATCACAGAGCTCTCCTGGAAAAGTTGTATTCTTACCTGAGCCCCCCAAATGAAAGTACTATAACCCTTGAAAATGGTTCTTTTGGGCCCTAGAAAAAAGAAAGTTTCTAAATTCTCATTCCTAGAATTATTTGGTTTCCTTGTTGCAAATTTCATACAATGCCAAAATAATAGACAGATACAGACAATAATACTAACAACCAGTAACAGCTATCTTGATAATAATAATAGCTATCTCTAAAACACTACAAAGCACTTTATGTAGGTTACCTCATTTAATTTTCATAAAAGCCCTTTGAAGTATCTGCTGTTATCCCCAATTTATAGATGAATGCACCAAAGTCACACGGCTAATGAGTGGAAGAACCAAGGGATTAAGTCAGTCAGGTGTGTCACTCATTGGAGCCTACAGGTCTAAACACTATTCTACCCTGAATCCCTCTCTTGGTAATTAAAAACAAACAAACAAACAAACAAACAAAAACAAAAAAACTTCTCAAGGATATGGTCTCCAGAAATGACATTTCCTTGAACTCTTAACTATTCATATTTTTATCTTGAATTCTCAGTTTAAACCTCAAAGTAAAGAATGAGAACAAAAGATGTTTAAAGAATAAATTCTTCAGAATCCTAACCCATATTGATGCATTATTACTGTTTTTTTTTAAACTACAATAAGCTTTGTATTTATTATCAAACTGCTTTTTTCAAGCTACAAGTATAGAATTTGACCTGGTATTCATGACCAGGGTTTCTGTAATTCCAAGTCAAAGTTATAAAAGAAAATTATGAGACAATGGTTGATAATATTGAAAAAAATTCATATTTACAGGAGATTTTTCAAGTGACTTACTATGATGTCTATTCATGGGAAGAAAGCATTTGAAAAGACAAGTATGTAAAGAAGTTATCCTACAGTGAACAGAACAAAGCCCATTAATGACAATGATGTGAACATTCAAGGAATTATTAAAAGAGCCTTTCACTTTGAGGGAAAATTAATTTACCCAGAATTTAGTGCAATTGTTGAAACAAGAAAATCAGGGAAGCAAGGCAGCAGACCTCATGGCCAAAGTTTTGCCTGGAGCAACAGCAGTTATGAAGGAGACAGTGTTCTATTTTTCTCTTTTACATTTTGTCAAAAAGTACTGCAAGCGTATACATTAGTGGCTCATAACATTCTCATTTCTTTAATAGCAGTTTTTTTCCCCCATCAGAACTTAATTAATAGGTCTATAGACATGTATCTCTGTTTTACCTGTGCATATTTTAAAATTCCTATTTCCTGAAAATTAAGGTAAAACAGCTTTACTTCATAAAATTCCAGTTTTTAAATATTTAAATACATAGAGCATTGCAAAAAAGATGTAGGAGTTTATCAGAGCCTCTTGCCTTGAGACAGAGAGACAGCTTCTCTCTCTGCCTTCACAGTGAGTACCATTTTTTTTCAGGAAAGTACTTCATACTTGTATGTAATTCTATGTAGGCACTTCTCTCCCCAAACTAACCAACAAACCAACAAGGAATAAGACTGGAAATCAGGGAGGATAAAAAGAGATATTAGACATGTCCCTGAACCTCACATTTCATATAGTGTCCTGGCTTAGGGAGAAATTCCTCTTTTCTCTGTTTGTCAATCTATAGTTAAATTGAAACCTCAGATCCCACTGCTTCAAGGAAGAGAGGACATAGCCAAAAAATTAGAGAAGAAAAACAAAATTGGCCAATTCTTGTTTTTTGGACTTTAGAGTGCTCAAACCCTATCAATTTAAATGGCAATTTAAGAAATTTTCAGGGATCATTCCTATATAAGAGGCAACTCTAGTAAATGAGTTGAGTTGTGTGTCTAATGTTCTTTTTAGACCATAAATTCAGGAAAAAAAGTGGTACTATGGACCATGGGTCACCAAGACTCAGGGAAAGTTTCACACTGATTACGTATGAGGTTTGAATTTCCCCTTTAGAGCATGAGTCAGTTTCAGATAAAAATAGATTAGTAATCTGATCCAAGAACTAGTCTAAGCAAAGAGCACAGATGATAAATTCAAGACTCAGCAGTGACCACATGGGTTTCCAAGAAAGCCCATCTGAGAGGGGATACATCAGGTGACCCACACAGCACATCAGGTTCCCCTATCTAGCATATTAAGTGCTGACTTTTTTCATAAATGTCACTGTGTCATGGATGGAAAATAGCTCTTAACTATAGGATGGATTTAGCATCATTGTTTTAAGAATTTGCCTCCAATCCTTTATGCCATAAAAGGACCATGTGCTCCTATCAAATATGTGTGTTCCCTGCTTCCAGATGAAAATCTGTCCTCTAGAAATTTATTATCCTTAGTTTTTCTAAGCCTTTGTATTTCAGGCAACTCTTATCCCCTCAAGAATTAGCTCAACCATAACTTTAAACCTGAAATCTTCCTGATACCTTCAATTCCTGAGCCTGCCCCTCATTCACTTTAAGTGGGATGTATAACTTAATTAACATTATCACACAATCATAATCAGAGATTTTCCTACATTTTTCTCTTACTAGATCGTTGTTCAAGAACATAAATAATAACTTGTTCATCTTTTGATTCTTAGCTCCAAGTCCAGTGCCTGACATATGTTAAATATCCAGTAAGAGTTTTGCTTTTTTTTTTTTGGTGGAAGAGAGGAGAAATGAACTTTCATTGTGAGTACCTAGGTGACCTCAATTAGGGAGATCAGAAGCTATAAAGGTAAAAATTAGAACAGAGAAAGCAAGTAGGGAACTTGTTTCCCCAGCCAAGCAGTACTACACTAAACTGTGACCAAGGCATTTTGACTTTCAAGCCTTCTTACTTAGGGCCTCCAGGACCCCTGGAACTCCCAGGATGTCCTTGGCTGCTGTGAGCTCTTCACTTGGATGTGCCCTCCCGGGCTAGATCCCACATCCCACACCTTTTTCTATTCCCTCTCCCCTAAACCACCATTCTAGTCTCTCTCTTACATTACTGCTCTCTGCTAGCAAAGCTAAAACTTCAGGGTATGGAAATACGTCATTGTTTCCCAGGTATGTTCTGTAGACCCAAATCCCCTGAGAGTTCTCATTAAAAGAGATTTTCCCATTAAATCTGAAAGGTGTTTATACAAAAAATATTGACTCAAATTTTGCATTAATATTTTAAAGGCTCAGAGAAGTCTTACACTAAAGAAACTTTGATTCCATTTAATCCCATATTTTCCAAAATTATTTGACCATGAAACCTGTTTTTATACCCCCTCTTAATGTCCCATGGGACTCCTGTTCCATAGAACACACCCAGGAAGCACGAGATAAGGATTAGCAGTTCCAAGTGACTTCTTTGCATCACAACAGGTGTTTTCTAAAGACAATGTTTTAAAACAAACAAAACAAACAAACAAACAAAAATAATAAAGACGATGTTTTAACCCAAAGGCCTGATTCTTTGGTAGGAATTTGGGGTGCTTACTTATGATGGAATACATAGTCTCTGTGGACCACATCAAGTTATGCCATGAGGGAGTAACTTTTTTATGTGTTTATTAAGTACCAAGCAATGTACAATATGTTGTCACCTGTCTTTTTCCAATTAATCTGAAAAACAATTCTATGAGAGAGTTATATGTTTACACACTTTAAAAATGAAGAAACTGGGGGAACCTGGGTGGCTCAGTAGGTTAAGTGGCTGACACTTGATTTCAGCTCAGGTCATGATCTCATGACCTTGATCTTGTGAGATCAAGTCCTGCATCAGGCTCCATGCTCAGTGGGGAGTCTGCTTGAGGATTCTCTCTCTCCCTCTCTCTGCCCCTACCCCTGCTCACATGCTGTCTCTCTCTCTAATAATAAATAAATCCTTAAAAAAATAAAAATAAAAATGAGGAAACTGAATTTAGAGGTTAAGTAGCTTGCCCAAGATCACACAATAAATGGGGAAGATGAGTCAAATCCAGTTCTTATGGTATTAAATCTCATGTTCTCTATCAATGTCTTCATGCTACCTGAATTTGTAGGTCAGTATTTCTCAAAGCTTGGTCCTAAAATGCTTGTCAAAAATTTAGATTCCTAGGACCTGTCCCAGATGCACTAAATCTGAGTTTGGGAGCTGGACCTGGAACAGGTGTTTTTAACAAGCTCCTCAGTTATGATACACACTCAAGTTTAAGAACCACAGTTCTAGGTAAATGTTACTT
This sequence comes from Phoca vitulina, assembly GCF_004348235.1. Lineage (NCBI taxonomy): Eukaryota > Metazoa > Chordata > Mammalia > Carnivora > Phocidae > Phoca > Phoca vitulina. The sequence goes on along the minus strand of NW_022589711.1, from coordinate 62,063,362 downwards.
TTACCATGTTGCACTACTATCATCCAGCTAATTAATCAACCAACACATTCCATTATTGATCTTAACTCCCATCGTTCTATTCTCAAGGCCAGCAAAATCAAGTCTTCATCCTACATTGTCTTTGAATGTCACCAGACAACTTCCCCTGATTAAGGCAACGCAACCCTGAAGATGAAACAGATAACAAATGAACTTCTCACACGGAACGCATTGTTTTTGTTGATGTTATAGGTAAAACCCACCACTTTTACTGGTTATCTTGGTTGGCAAAAACTTGAGAGCAAAAGATACACAAGGAAAGGCAGTATTTGAAATAACCAAAGAAACTCAAGGCTTTTGACTTTCTTCAGCTAACAGTGATTTAAAAAAAAAATAGATTTTGTGTCTCTCTTACAACTGATGCCTCTTATATATTAGTATTTTCCTCTTTACTAATTCCCTAGACAAACCAGCTGATCTTCCTGTGAAATGATCTGCCATTAAGTGCAAAAAAGCCAAGTAATAGTCATCCTTCTCTTCCCCAGATCATGTGAAACATTTTCAACTATACAGTGAGGTGTTCTGGCCAAAAAATAAGAAAAAAATAACTAGAGTACAAGTTTGTGTGGAGGGGGGCGGGGGTAAGACAAAGAGAAAGAAAAGTTGAATAGGTCCTTTTCCTCCTTGTTTTTTGTTTCTCTGAAACCATTTCTACCTCTCGCCTTCCCAATTAACTGTTGTTATTATTATTATAGGCATTGCATAATATAACTGACGTTTCAGTGCTCTGTACATGCATTCAGGGGAAACCTGGACAAAATAAGTAACAGAATGAAGACTGGTTATTAGAATAAGCATCTAGTTGGCATGCAGACACAGACTGGTGGCTGCCTACCCTGATATTCATTCTACCTTCTTCCTTAGTAATAAAGCACCAGCACTTTCCTGCCCAGAATAAAGAATACAGTCCTGGCCTTCCTTGCAGCAAGGTGTAGCCATTTGATTAAGCAATGGCTTTAGAAATACAACTAGAAGAGCTGTATGGCAGCTTCTGGGAATCCCCTTTGCCTTCCATCTTTTATGTCCCTCCTTCCTCCCTTCCTCCCTTCCTCCCTTCCTTGGCTAGAAATGCAAACAGGACGACTGGAGCAGTTCTAGCTAGACGAGATAAACTCAGAATGGCAAAGCAGCAAGAACAAAAAAGCTGAGATCTTTGATGACCATGGAGTTACCACATCAGCCCTGGACTCATTACCTGCACATTATTTCCACTTGAAAGAAAAATAAACTTTCAATCCTGTTTAAGTCTCTATAAGCCTGGACTTGTCATCACATGCAATCAAACTTATGCTAACTGACACAGCCTCTATTAGCCCAGGGACTGCATACAGCATGACTCTAGACCTGAATTTGTTTGATGTGAGTAAATAAAAGAGATTCTGTAATGATATCTTTGTTTAAAAACAACAACAACAAAAAGTCCTAGTTATCTTAACAGAATATGCAACGCATAGCTACAAAGCTATGTGATTCCATGATTTTTCAATGGGATTACCTTGAGGGCCAGAAGGTGGTATAGGAGATTGCAGAAAAGGCTGTACACATTTATATGTGATGTAGACAACTTTTTCTTACACAAAATGCAATGTCTAAATTGACTCAATTTTAAGTTAAAAACTAGATCACTGCTATTCCTACAGTTCCTATATCTGACTTTTTGTCTTCCATTCTAAATATTTTCCTAATTGCGATACTTGATCAACACTGAACGTTTGGGAAACACAAAACGTTTTTCTTTTCATTTGTTTCTCCTTGCCCTTTCTTCTTTCGGGAGTACATGGCAAGGTGAGGGAAGTGCCAAAATCTAGAGGAAAGTTCTAAGGAACCCAAGGGAAAGGAAGGGGTGAGACCTCCACAATCCTTTCTGCACCTCAATTGTCATAAACCGGGTGGCGGTTTGAAGAGGAACAGTTTACATGTCCGCTTTTTCAGAGCAAGTCTCACACTGGCACCTTCCTCTGTTGTTTTTCCTAAACTTTTCCAGCTCTTTCTTCTTATGTAAATACATAAGTCCTGCACCCCATTTCATGCTTTATTATTCCCAAATAGCAAATGCATTAGGCCCTTTGATTCATCTGTGGAGAATGCATTTTGAAGCAAAGCTTAATACCCTGAAATGGTTAGTTCATGGGGTTTTAATTTTAGGAATATCAGAAAAGCATTAATTCATAGTCTTCAATTGGCACAAAAACTCAACGGATCTCCTCATGGAAAATCTCCCCCTCCCATCGTCCTTTGCTCAAAAGTATGCAGGAGACTTAATGCAAATCAAAGCCCTCATAAAACTTGTATGCAACCCACTGCCTTCCTGGAGAGTCTGTCTGGACCACAGTCTTGAAGAAATCTGCCTCCATAGGGGAAGCAAGTCCTTGAAGTCTTATGGTGGTCAACCAAAAGAAAACTCATACCATCTCTGGTCTTTCAAAAGGTTTTTATTAGAGACCTAGTTTTAGTCCCATGGCCAAAGGCAAGGCTTAAAGACGCCAATCTTATTTTAATTTTCTGTGCTCATCAAACTACCCTACTAACTGGCCTTTTTGTGAAAATAGTATTGTCAGGTCCATATCACAGGAATTTTAACTCAAAATAGATGATGACCCATAAAAACTACATAATGATAATGGTAATTTTGTGATTATTATTAACAAGTCATTTTTTTTTTCTCTAGCTGCACTGCATAATTTGTTTGTTTAGGCTGTGCTTACTTTTTTTTTACTGGGTATGATTGGTATATAACATAATTTTGAGTTATACAGCATTATAATTCTGCATTTGTATTCATTACAAAGTGCTCACCTCCAAAAGTCTAGTCCATCACCATATATTTGACCTCCATTGCCCATTTTGTCCACCCCCCAACCCCCTTCCCTTCTGGTAACCACCAAAATGTTCTTTGTGTCTATGAGTTTGCTTTTGTTTTCTTTTTGTTTTTTAGATTCCATATATGAGTGAAATCATACTGTTTTTGTCTTTCTCCTTCTGATTTATTTCACTTAATACCCTCAAGTTCCATTCATATTGTTACAAATGGCAAAACGCCATTCCTTTTTTAATGGTTCAGCAGTATTCCATTGGGGATATAAAGCACATCGTCTACATAAGCATTAAATTTTGAGCAAATAATCCTACCATAAAAGAAGTGGTTTTATAGTTAAAAAAAGAAAGTTGGAAAACAATTACTGCAAAAAAAAAAAAAAAGAAAGGAAGAAGAAGAACTGGGGCTCCTGGGTGGCGCAGTCATTTAAGTGTCTGCCTTTGGCTCAGGTCATGATCCCGGGGTCCTCCTCAGCAAGGAGCCTGCTTCTCCCTCTCCTGCTCCTGCTCCCCCTACTTGTGCTCTCTCTCTGTGTTTCTTTAAAATCTTTAAAGAAAAAATAAAGAAGAGAAGAAATGCTACTGCTTCTCTGAATTTTCTTAATGTAAAACTAAATGAAATTTCACCCGCAAAAATCCTCCTAATAAACAAAATGGGGGGTGGGAGGGTATGAGGAAAGCATTTTTAATAAAATGAAATAGTGTGTATCTTTATCTTTTCTTTTTAAATGGGCTCTAGATCAGTTTATTTTATCACTCAATATAACGCCCCACCTGGCTATCAACTGTAAGAACAGGGTTCTTTACATGCTACCTGGCCAAAGTCAGGATTGAGCTCTTTGGGGAGAGGACAGGTTGTTTTAGAACTCATCCTAACATTGGTCTAGGTAGGAGTAATTTAAAAATCTAGTTCATTGTCTTTGGCGTTTTGTGCTCTGACGTTGAGTCCCATTTCTAGTAACTAGACTTTTATCTTGACCAAGCATCTACCTTATACCCTTGAACTGAGTTCTGACTTCATGCTCTGGACTGTGTTCATACCTTGACACCTACTTGGTTCTCCCCAGTCACTCGTGGCTCTCGAGGCTTGTCCCTGAATTCCAGTCTGAAGATGGAGGTCTAAGGTCTAGCTACCTACTTCCACTTTTGCCTCAGACTTCTTCCTGAATCTTCATATAGTTCATAGTCTAGGATTCTCTGTTGCTCTTTGAGAACACCCCTCTCTTACTGTATCACCTAATGTTGCTATCTAACCAGATACCACCTACTGATGTCTCTATGCTCTCAGGATATTATCTTGTGTCCAGCTAGATTTCCTCCAAGTGCCTGCACACTCCAAAACAAATGCCCTGCTTGGCCAGACTCTAAGCTACCCACCAAACTCCAGTCCTAACACTGATTCCCTAAGATTATGTTTTTTCCCATGTCTGTCAACTTGCTAATTTTAGGTTTTTAGTTCTATGAAGAAAAAAATTTAAAAAAAAAATTACCTTTACTTAACTTCAGGATTCAAGCATCTGGTACAAAGACACAACAACAACAACAACAAAAACAAAAGCAGATACTCAGCATTTATTTTAAAATCCCAGAGTCGCAGGGGCACCTGGTTGAGCATCAGACTCTTGGTTTCAGCTCAGGTTATGATCTCAGGGTGGTGAGATGGAGCCCCGTGTCGGAGTCTGCTTGAGATTCTGATTCTCTCTCCCCCTCTCCCTCTTCCTCCCCTCAGCTTGCGCACTCTCTCTCTCAAATAAATAAATAAAATCTTTAAAAGATAATAATAATAATAAAACCCCAGAGTCCCAGAATCAAGGAGAGATTGTCTGTATGATCTCATAGCTCCCTACTCATTGCAGACATCCTTGATAGATGATCCTCAAACCTTTCCAGACAACCTGTCCCATTGTTAGGTATTTCTTCCCTATATTGAACTGAAATCTGTAGTTCCAGTGGAAGGGTACCTGGGTGGCTCAGTAGGTTAAGCATCTGGTCATGATCCCGGGGTCCTAGGATCGACCCCACTGCTTGTGCTCTTGCTCATGCTCTCTCTCTCTCTCTCTCAAGTGAATAAATAAATAAATAATTTTGTCTTTTTCTGTCCATTAACAAATGAGGGAAACAAAAAGCATGTAAAATTCCATAATCATTCATCATTCAATGAACATGGTAGCAGGCATTGCACTACAGTTGCAAAAGAGGAATCAGGGTAACAGCACAGCGAGCTGGAGACCAGAGGATTCTGTCAACCAAAAGGGAAGCTGAGATTCAAGAATGGGCAGGCTACTTGGGGTGAGATAGGAGACTGGGAGGAGACAGCAGTTGAATCAGATGAAGCAGGGAACAGGCATCTGCCTCTTTCATTGCCCTAGGGTCCCAGTTTTGACAGATATTTCTATATTAGAGGCCAGGCAATTCATAAAAAATTTATGTAGAGCTACTGGGCTCCTTAAATGCCAATTTCCATTGCAAATTAGGTGGGTTTTTTTTTTTTCATTTCACAAGTGAAAGTAGTAGTTTCTAAAATGTAGATAAAAACTGGCAATCTTGGGGCACCTAGGTGGCTCAGCTGATTAAGCAGCTGCCTTCAGCCTGGGTCATGATCTCAGCATCCAGGGATCGAGCCCCATGTGAGGCTCCCTGCTTCTCCCTCTCCCTCTGCAGCTGCCCTGCTTGTGCTCCCTCTTGTGCTCTATCAAATAACCAAACAAACAAATAATCTTTTTTAAAAAATTGGCAATCTTTGTGGAATAAAAATTATCCAAACTTCAATTTCTTCAGCTTCCAAGAAAAATAATCAGAAGTCAAGATAATAATAGTTAGATCCAGACTTTAGTCTTAGATTGTGTCTGATCTTGAAAAAGCCATTTCATCTCTCTGAGCCTGAATTTCTCCATGTGTAAAAAATTAGTTTAAATATGTCTTCCCACATCACAGAGTTGTGAAGATACAAAAATAAAGCCACCATTCATCAAACTCTGACACTGGACTAGACTGCAAGCTCTGCAATTGAGGTTCATTACCTCATAAATCCTCACAACAATCTTGTAAGATAAGAACCATTATCTCCATTTTCCAGATACAGAAACTGAGCCCTCCAAAGTTTCAGGAATTTTCCACCAGAACTTTAAAGATTTTATTTATTTATTTATTTATTCACTTGAGAGAGAGAGAGAGCATGAGCAAGAGCACAAGCAGTGGGGTCGATCCTAGGACCCCGGGATCATGACCAGATGCTTAACCTACTGAGCCACCGAGGTACCCTTCCACTGGAACTTTAATCCACACATAATCTGACTCAAAAGCTCTTTCCCTTGACTAGGTGCTAAACTCTGGGAAAGAGTTAGCAACTAGAGAACATACAAGGATATGTTAGTAAGAACTTTTGTCTTCGCTACAATATACTTTGTTTATATGGTTGGGTTTCTTATTACTATTACTTTCACTGCAAATTTTTAAAAAAGCAAGACTATCATAAAAAAATTTTTCAAACAATACAGAAGTATAATGAGTAAAACCTTCATACACTCACACTCCTCAACCTGCCAATTTCAGTCTCACTTCATCTCCCATATTAACAATTTCCAGAACTTTTCTATGTACTACACATACACATAACGATGAAATAGATAGGATTACACCACACATACTATTCTGAGATTTGCCTTTTTTCATTAATCAGTGGACCTCTTTGCTCTATGGCTATATCCCATTCTTATTAATAGATGTATAACATTTGACATGTGGCTATACCATATTTATTACCCTAATGTTGACAAACTCCTAGTGTGTCTCCAATTTTCTGTCATCATGAGAAATATTATCATGAACACCTTTATACATATATCTTTGAGCAAATTTACAAAATATTTCTATTGGATTATTTTTAGAAGTAGACTGTTGGGTCAGGTAGTTTATGTATTTTTAATTTTGATGGGTACTGTCTCAATTCACATTCTACCACAGTATGAGTGTGCTCTTTATATCCTCACCAACACTGAATATGAATAGGCTTTTAAATTTTTGCTAGTTTAATGGATAAAAACATAACTTGTTCTCATTTGCATTTCCCTAAATGCTAATGAGATTACACAACTGTGTTTGCCACTTAGTTGTATTTCATCTTCCAAGAATTAATTGCCTCTCCATATCCTTTGTTCAATTTTCCACTGGATTTTGTTGGATCTGTAGGAGAACTTTACATATTGTAGATATTACTCCTTTGAATATTGTATATATCACGGATATTTTCTTCTAGTCTATTGCTTGTCTTTTAGTAGTTTTTTAATGGGTCTTTCTTTAGCTATAGAAAATATTTTCATTTTTATGTAGTTAAACTTGTCACGTCTTTTTCATTTATGACTTGGCGGTTTTGCATTTTGCTTAGAAACTTCTTCCCTTAATGTTAAAAAAAAAAATTCTCCTATATTTTTTTCTAGGATTTTTATGGTGTTGTTATTTTGTTGGCATTGTTATGTGTTTATCTGTTTGTTATATCAAATTATTACTTCCTCTGGACTTTTTTGTCAACAGTAAGGGAATAATTGCATTTTTTTTTCAAATGGGCAACCAATCATCTCAAACACGGATTGAAAAGTTCACCTATTCCACAGATTTGAAATATGCTTTTATTATAACTACATCCCTATGCATATACCTATCTTATATTTATGTTCTGTCCCACTGAGTCCTTGGTCTATCCTTGAATCAAAACCCCTCTGCATATTAGCATATGTTGGCTAGCATACCCTCTTCTTTTGCTGCTGGTAAGGCAGGTCTCTAAACATAGTTCTCTTCCTAAGTCTTCTTTAATATTATAAGTAATGATGCCAAAGGGTCCATTTATACCTTACATGCCCATTTATTCTTGTAACTTTGCTAAATTCATGGGGAAAATAATGATACTTTCGATGAAAACATCATTAACACATATCATGCCAAGAAAAAGAAAGTCTCAGTTTGAAGCTATTAAAGCAGCAAATTCAACCACTACATCTTCATACCAAAGCCATTATGTCCCTGATTGAGTGTTCTGAGAATCCCAATCCCCTGAGAACCCCAATCTTTCCTTCTTTTCCCAATATTATGGTCAAGAGATAAATGTCTCTCAAATCTTGTTCCCTTGGAAAAGAAATTGATCAAAAATCCTAATTTTCATAACTGATAACACATTGACCATGTAATTTAGAGCATCCATTTTAACACACATTTTTAAATAATGATGATCTATAATAGATATATTTAGATTATTAGAGCCAGAGTAGTACAGAGATTTAAATTATGAGCTTTAGAATCAGTTCCCTGGATTCAAAATATGTTTTTTTTTTAATATTTTTTATTTATTTTTGAGAGAGCGAGAGAGCAAGAGCAAGAGAGCAAGGGAGCACAGAGGGAGAGGGAGAAGCAGACCTCCCGCTGAGCAGAGAGCCAACAGAGTGGGGCTCGATCCCATCCTGGGATCATGACCTGAGCCAAAGGCAGACGCTCAACCGACTGAGCCACCCAGGTGCCCCTCAAATTGTTGATCATGGTACTTTTCCTTCTCTGGAGATTTGATTTCCTCATCTATAAAATAAAGATTAAAATGCCTACCTTGTCAGTTGTTTGTAAGGATTAGAAATAATGTATGTAGAGCATTTAAATATTGCAGCACCTAGTAGGTATCTGATAAATTGTGATTGTTATCACTGTTATTCTGTTGTATCTCTTGCATGCACATAGCAGTTTCTCTTTTCAAAGTGCTTTTGTGGATCTTTTCTCTTCCTGTTCTTTTTATGCACGAAAAATGGGCCCAGGACCAGTGAGAGGCAGGGCTGCTGGCAGCCATTGACCGCCGTGGAAGGGAGCGAGGGGAGCCTGAGAAAGCACCATACGCTGTAGTATCTCAAGGACTCAGATTCTTCCCACAACCCCAATCAAGACCCGAGAGGCAAAGCTTCTTTGAGAGCATTTGAGTGTTAGAAATTTATGAGGTTTTTATAAGATGATCCATTTAAAATAGATCATATTTAATCCCATTTAGGATCTGGTTTAGATGAGCTTTTCTATATAACCATTGTAAGTGGGAAATACTGTCAAAATTCTAACTTCCACACATTTGCACAAAATCAGTGGGAAAATAAAGTTGAGTTTACATTTTGCATCATTTATTTGATCCTCATTTTAGGCCAATAAATTACATATTTAAAATCCTCAGTGTGTCTAACTTGCTTACCTGTTAAATTTGCCAAACGACTGTGCTATAACCTTTACTGGAGGTGCTATTTAGAAGTAAGCTTAACCAACTAGGTGATGGTTTCAGGTCAAGCAATGAACAGCAGTATTTTTTCAACACTGTAAAAAAAATTCACCTTCTATTGATTTGCTAAGAATGACTTGCCTAGATATTTTCTTCTCACCTCTAGAGCATTGAACAATATGGTTTGGTATATGTGCAATGTAACACAGAATAGCAAGGGCAAGAAAAAAACCTCAATTTGCCCACAAACGGGTCATTTTGGGACCAAGTCAGAGAGTATGTCTTTGTGGTAGGGAGGGGGGTGTTCAAAAAAAACATATTACAGACCTTATTATTGTTTATTTCAAAATAGAGTGTTAGTTTCTGGGACTCAGTGCCTAATATGGATCTTTTCAAAGCATAAGATTACATGAAAACTGACATCTGATGCAAAAGGCAGAGTAAATAACATATTTTAGAAGTTTACAATATAGTATCTGAAGTGGATTTGAATCTATAGATCATTCTCCTTGTGAATGGTAATGTAATAAAGATACAATTTTGGGCCAGTTCTTAAATGGACAAAGCAATAACCACATTTAAATGAAAAACAAGTTAACACTTTAAAAAATTAATAAAAGGGCCACTTGGTACATATATGACCATATATTTTTACATTTTGCATTTGCAAATAATGAAGCCTCACATGGATTGTAATAATTGTTACTGGTTTTTAATATTGGGCAAAGCACAAATACAAAATGTACTTGAAGCTCAGCTTTAAGTAGATTATGAACATTTAATATAGAATGTTATCATCATATTCAGAGCACCAAATTGCAGACTTCTGTCACCCACTTTCAAGCATGCTTCTGAAGATCATAGTTAATTCTGCTGATTTATGGTAATGCTACAGCATTATCGTCCACAGCATCAGAAACCACTAACAAGCTTAGTATAAGCTTGGGCTGAAATGGTTTGAGGTTTAAATTTCTGTAACGATTATAAAGTAGAAGGAATAAAATCCCACTTCAGCAAAAAAAAAAAAAAAAAAGAAAAAGAAAGTACCGCTTTTCCACTCACTGTCACAACCATCCCCTGCTCAGTAGCCTTCCCCAACTGCGTCAAGAAAAGTAACTTTTAATAACTGGCATTTCAAATTTTCCACATAGTCTTTTCTGAATGGTAATATTCCTAATTCAAATATATAATGTTTACAGCTTTTCCTTGCTGAAGAACACTACTCCAAAAGTGGTTACCCTACCCTACCATCTAAAATGGTTATAAATAAATAAATAAGTAAGTAGGTAGGTAGGTAGGTAGGTAGGTAGGTAGGTGGTTCTTTTTAAAACAAATTCCATTCTGGAGGCCCCTTTTTCGAACATTGATTTACATTGCATTTCATCTTCTAGAAAATAGAAATCAGAACATTTAATGGCCATTATCCTCTTCTGGCCAAATGATTGTATCCTGTGAATTTGTGGCCCTTAAGCAGATGAGAACATTTGTTGTCTTCTTTCCGGCTGCTGAAGTCAAAGGAAGCCCTGGCTTGAATCAGCACAGTAAAATAGGGGCCTGTCTACCCAGATTGTTACCCCCAAACTGAGTGCATCTTTGTCGCTGAACACAATTAACTGATGCTGATAGCAGCAAGAGATTTATAACGTCTTCGAGATGAAAAATACGATAACAACTATACCATCCCTGCCTCAAGACAATGGAGTTGCTCTCGTGGTCACAAACCAATTTCCAAGACAGTGAGCTAAAGGAAGAAGCCCATGTCACGTACTTGTGGCTCTATCCTCCTGCTTGGAATAAGACAGAAACAGATTCAACCAGAACAGTCTTTCTGTTTTCTATAAGAAAAGTAAATTCATACCACCATTCAGATCTTTAGCAAGTGACTTGCTATGAAAAAGCCAATCCTTGCCTTTTGTTTCTTGAGAAATAGCCACGGTTGAAAAATAGGATGGGGGCGGGGGGATGGAGCATATGTTCCACAAAGGTAGATGCCAATGGTCTGGGGTGGGGCAGGTTTGGGCACAGGTCTACAATGAAACCTTCCTGAAAGAATAAGAGATGGTCCAGTAGCATGTACCTCCCTAAACTCTAATATCAAAATCAACCAAAAAATAGTATGGCACTTAGAACACAAGGGAAACACATGGGTAAAGAAAACAGAATAATACTAGGTGTTAATTTATACTGCTCATCTCTGCTCCAAACACCAAATAAGAAGGAATATTTCATGACACCTGTTTTCCTTTGAGGGAGAAATCCGAGTATTCCTGAAGGCAAAAATCTTGTTCAGGAAGAAACCCTGAGATTGCTCAAATTTTTCCTTCCTCTAAGAGGGTGAATTTTTTATTTGGGTGGAGGAGGTGTGTCTTTGGCATCTATGCATAAAGCACTGAACTCTGGCTCTGTGGACTGGTGGTTGATGGGAGTGAAAGAGTAAAGGGGCTAAGTACAGTGAGGTTGGAGGGGAACTACGGAAGTAAGAAAGGAGATGGAAGGGTCTGTGAGGACCTGTATGATGATGGCTAGGGGACCCAGGGAATGGAGGCTTTGGGATTCCTCACCAGGACAGAGCAGAGGCAAGGTCAGTAGCGAATTTCCAGCATAAAGTGGGTGACGGGTCAAAACAAACAAACAAAAACCAAACCGAGGAAGGAAAGTAACTCATAATTTCACACCTTTCAGAGCCCAGAACGAAATGGGGAACCCACAGGTCTCCCTAAGATTTTGGATGGCTCATCTTCTGAAGTTCAAACCCTGACTCCTCGCTATGGCTTTCTTTTCAAGATGTCACTCTCCCGCCTCCATCCTCACTACCAAACAAACATAGAAATCTACTACTGTTCTCCCCATGCACTCCATTTTCTTCCAATCTGAGAGCCATTTGTGTGTATAATTGAAAATTAGCAGTGCAGCTGTTTGAAGAGAGTAATTTATCACAGCGCATTGTTCGTCCCTGACACTTTAGACCTGGCTCTAACAAGCCAGTGGTTGCTGGGGGTTGAGCTACAGAAAGTGATTCGGCTGTAATGCTGCGTTTCCCCTGCTTTGTTGCTAATTGTAGCCTCTTTTTCTCCATTGAATTGGGAGTTGAGTAAAAGAGCTTGTTTGCTCTGTGCGGTGAGGCTGCCAGGGCCGCTTGGGCTATTATCACAAGATACTCTTGATCTTTTGAAAAGCAGGAAATAGAATTTTTCTCCAACAGGGAAAGTAATTTGCGATGCGTCCATTAGTTCTTCATTAAAGCAAGATTAAATTGCACGGCAAATCACATCTGTGTTTGGATGATTAAAGGGTGGCATTTTAGAGGCCAAAACTAATTACTAGTCAAAATGAATGGGAGTGAAAAAAACAGTCATGTTTTTACATTAGATAGTGTGGCTTGTAATTAGATTCAAGCTAATTCCACTATTTCTTCTCTTTTAATGAGATGAGCCTGTCCTCATCTTTTTCTAGGCCATGCTAACAGCCCCAAATGTATAATTTTGATAATACTAAGAGTTTACTTTATTGAAATTTCTTTGCTACCTGCCACAAGTGACTGTTCTCTCCAGTGGTACTTCATTATATAGAAACACAAGCTACTCAGCAATACAGTTTACAACAAAAGTCATTCCTACAGGAAAAAAGGGTAATTTTAAATAAATATGTATACATGTATACATGTAAAAAAATGTATATGTTTAATGTTACTGAAATTAGCCATCTCCACAAATGTGTGCAAAACAAATCCTTCTCGGTTGGGTAACTAAAACAAGTTTCTTTAGCAATGAAGAGTAAGGAGTAAGGTTTGCATGCAGTAAAGTATTGAAGGGCTCCAAATTCAATGTGTGTTTGGGTGGGGATTTTTTTCTGCCTCACAATATAATTTTTCTCCCATCTCCCATATGTTTTTACGTTTTCCTATGATTAAGGCATGTTATGATGGACTCCCCCCCCCTTTGAGTTCAGTTTTTGTTTTTATTAAAAACAAACATTATAAATGAAAAGCACTGAATCAAGGAAAGGAAACATAGTCTAAGGCACTCTAAGCAACCATGGTATTTCTCAACATAGGTTAAATTTGCTCTCAGAAATCTGGTTCGATTTTTGATGGTAGGAAAAGGGTAATTTCTGAAATAACCACGGATCATGTTTAGATGAGTCAAGTAGTAATTGAAGGAAAACAGCAAGTAAACGGGCATTCACTCTGACCTAAGTGCTCTTGGATATTGCCTTACCAGAACCACCTTGAGAGGACCAGAATCCATTTAACTCTCTGGACTCAGTTTTTGAATACCCCAGCTTTAAGGCCCCTGTCAAGTAGGAGCCTATTGAACAGGACAACAAAAAGTTTTCCCTTTCTGGCAATTAATTCAGACTTTGACATCAGAATTTCCAAATCTCTCACAAATAAGGCATTATTTTAATAAAATTCTTCATAGCAAAGTCCCCATTGCATCTTCAGGCCAAAGATTAGACTTTCTTCCCCAGGATATTCCCAAACCTAGCACATTTTATGGCAATGGGATAAATGAATAATTGGCCAAAAGAAGAGAAAAAAGAACGAATAAATGAACAGAGAGAAAACAATCTTTGCAAATCTTTTCCTCAGTACTTTTTCAGTGAAATTTATGAAATATGACCTATTCTTCTTACGGTGATATAAACAAACCACACACAGCATTTTGAAACATGCGAACATGCAGCTTACATATGCTGCCAATGTAGAGACAAGAACAAGATTCCTGAGATCTAGGAATTATACTAGACATATGGATTTTTATATTAACCATTTTTTATCCATTTACTCCTTATTCATTCGTTCCATTTTTCAGCTGAACTTTATTAGGTTAATTGAATTCTTTATTCATACTATGGTTTTCATATAACCAACATTTTATACATGATGCTTCCTAAGACAATAATTCCTATACCAGTTCCTATTTTGCCCTAATCTTTTATATCTTGTCATAAAAATGTCACAGTGGCACAGACAAGCATCCAAAAGATTCTTCTGGTATAAAACAGGAGAAACACAATGCAAAAGACTTTTCTGGTATAAATCAGGAGATAAACAGGAAAAGTACAATGCAACAAATAGAGGCCATCACAATGGGGTGATTTGTATACTGGTTGTTCATGTATGTGGTGCTTTGACTGCAATGCAAGTGAATAGTTAGGAATGATTTCATTTGACACCAATTCAAGAAAATGGATAAAACCAAAGTTCATGATCCATAGTTCCACATGAACAAATGGGTACTCATTGGTGCTCTTGTTGACCACCTCAGGAGAAGGCTTAGAGTTTGAACAATCCTTCAACCAAATGTCACTAGAAAGAAGTCGGTACTCAGCAACCTTCACTGAGGACCTATGGGGAGCTCTTTTCCTGTTGCTTTGAGAACACGTTTCTTACCAAGGAATTTGAACTGAGGATATTTGCTGGTGATTAAAAAAAACAAAAAAGCAAGTACAACACATAACACATAATCTCTTTCTTAGGCTGAGACCCTTGAAAGCTGTAAAGGAACAATATCAGTTGTCATATTTATAGAGGGCTTCCTGTGTGCCAGGGACTGTTCTAGGTACTCAGATATAGCAATGCATAAAAAAACTTCTGCTCTCATGGAGCCTATAAGGCTCCAAATAACAAATAACAAATAACAACAATAACTTAAAAATTGTCTTAAGAATGAATAGGCCTTTAAAACACAATATACTAGAGGAACAAAATGGTGTTTTTTAAGTAAGACATATCCAGTTCATTGTGACTTCTTTCTGAAATCCAATTCAGGCACAAAAATAATCACAAAGTTGTGGCTTTGTTTCATTGCTACTGTTCACCTCAACTCACTTGGGCTAGAGGGACAAAGACTGAACGAACCATGAAGAGGGAAAAAGAGCAACTGTCCTCTCTCTGGGTAGCAAGTGGTTGGCGGTGGTCCAAACCATCCTCCTCCCGGCTGCCAGTAACTCTCCTTGGGAATTAAAGGCTAGCTGGGAAAGACAGAACTTTATTAAGGGTCAACCTGGAAATAGGCAGTAAATCAGAATTTAACTATATATATTTATTTTAAAAGACCTGGCAAATTACACTGCCAAATTACACTGCCAAACAATTTGGCAGAGGGCCGGAATGCCTATTTGCTCCATTCTACAGAACTAAAGTGCTCCTTGCCAGTCCCCCTCTGCAACTAACCCTGGAAGATACAGAATGGCTGCTAGGCAAACCCACCCTAAAGCACCTTGTCTTGTGCTTTTCCACACTACCTGCTTCCCAGAGGAGAAATATTTTGTTAGCACCCAAGTACCATTCAAGATCCTAAAGCCCATTTGGATATGATTATTTTCCAATCATTGGCTTAGTCAGAACCATGATCACTGCTTTGTGTATTCTCAGAAAATAAGAGGACATAAGCCTTAAATTGTGGCATAACTAACTTGTCTTAGAAATACCTTTTAATGTAGTTATTATAATGCCTGGCTGTGGGGGGCAGAATTCAATAAATGCTTTGACGAAAACTATGTATGTCTCTCAGCTTGAACTCTGGGTTGTGTGGCTAGACACAAAACCAACAGAATACAATAAAGATTTTCAAACTAAATACTTAAATTATTTCTTTTCTAAAAAAAAAAAGTCCTGGGGCACCTGGGTGGCTCAGCTGGTTAAGCAACTGGCTTCGGCTCAGATCATGATCCCAGGGTCCTGGGATCGAGCCCCACATCGGGCTCCTTGCTCAGCGGGAAGCCTGCTTCTCCCTCTCCCACTCCCCCTGCTTGTGTTCCCTCTCTAGCTGTGTCTCTGTCAAATAAATAAATAAAAATTCTTTAAAAAAAATAAAAATTTTTAAAAGTGTCTTCCATCTATTAATCTCCAAAGTGGAAGAAGTAAAAAAATGAATGACAAAGATAATAGCTAAGCAAGAAAGACCGTTTTCCTGCACAAACTCTAAGAGAAACTTAGTCACGGAAGAAACTATTGGCAAATCTGAGAAGAAAGATCTTAGTGAGGCTTTCCAAGGCCTACCTGCTGGGAGGCTGGGAGGACCGGGAGACGGAAAGAAGTTTAAATATGTGAAATTACTTTTTTTAAAGTAAAGGAAGCCAAAATGCTTCTGTAATTTTATGTCCAGCCACCCCAGCAGCAGTTATACTATCTTACACATGTATAACATGACACCACTTTTAGTAGAAAAAAAATTTACACATACAGCGAGGGTAAAATAGATATAGATTGTGTGTGTGTGTGTGTGTGTGTGTGTGTAACCCTATATGTAGGGTTAAGGATATATTTTATATTTTTATATATATATCAAGCTGTGTACACTGGTTTTTATAACAGTGGGTAGGAGGGCAAAGATGGAAGGCTTTCTAGTTTTGTTTTGTTTTTTATACTTTCTGCTTTGTATTAATAGCTTATGATATCTATGCTTTATTTTTTTTTCCCTTTAAGAGCAAAAGGGAAGGAGTTTGTCTCCAACTAAAGAAAACCTGTGCTCCCAGGCTTTGGTGAACAGTCAGCAGCCAGGTCATTTTCTGACGCTCTGGGGAAAGCGCTCAGAAAGCCAATTCTTCAACCCCAACACCCTCCCACTGTGAGAGTCTGGGAACAGACCTGGCCGGAGTGTGTGACAGGAACCCAACTGCTCACACTGAGCAGAAGAAGTGCCCGAGGGCACTGCAGAGCCGCTCAGAGGCTTTCCCACAGGATGCCAGAGGAAGTAACCTGACCCATCAAAACCTGTCCTGATCTTTTCTTGAAAAACAGCCTGGAGTTAGCAATATTCCTCCCCTCAAAATAACTTTTAAAATGCTTGCATAACAAAAAAAGGCAAGCACAGAATAAAACCTTAACTTAAGGGAGAAATCACATAAGTCTGGCTTAACCACTGTGCAAACTTGTTATAGAGCGAGAACCTCAATTTTATTTCTTATATATTTCAAACCCATTCAAAAGAGGGCCAGAAGGACAGGACACACACTATGGGCTCCACTCCCCACCGACACATACAATGAGAAAGAAACGGCGTGTCAGCATTGTTGTGCAAGCATGCAACAAGTGGGCTCTTCACGCCCTTGACCTCTTGATTTTCACAACTCTATGTTTAGCAGATGAGGACACTGAGTCAAGAGGAGTAAAGTTAACCTTTTCAAGTCACAGAGTTCAACTAGGTTTGAAACCCAAGTCTATCAAATACAAAATCCCACATACATTCTCATTGACCACAATCTCTCCAAAAAGAAGCTACTGCTTTATGTAATTAAAGCGATAATGGTGATGACAATGCAATTAAATGTAATTCTGGTAACTGTTTATAGCCAAACGAAGTAGCTTACACAATAGTTGAAGTATTTATCCCTTTTGCAGCAGAAATTCCAATACTCTGATGCAAGACTGTACGTGGAAACTGAAAAAAAAATTGTTCAGTAACTTACCAAGTGTGAAGAAGATACAGCAAATTATTTTTTAAAGTAATAAAACTATCTGTATTTCTGCCATTATAGAAATAAGCACTCTTTACATTTTGATTTCATTCTAGCCTTTAAAAAATGTTTTATTTACTCAAAACCAGGTTTGTACCATATTAACAGATTTTTGTCCTTGCTTTAAAATGTTTAAAAGTTAGCATAGTCAAAAATAATGAGAATTACCTAAATGTCCTTCAACAAATGATAGTACCAAGAGGAATCTAAGTAGCTATTTAAAATAATAAAATAGGGGAGCCTGGGTGTCTCAGTTAGTTAAGCGTCTGCCTTTGACTCAAGTCATGATCTCAGGGTCCTGGGATCGAGCACGGCGTTGGGCTCCCTGCTCAGCGGGGAGTCTGCTTCTCCCTCTCCCTCTGCCTGCTTGTGTTCCCTCTCTGTCTTTCTCTCTGTCTCTCTGTCAAATAAATAAATAAAATCTTTTTAAAAAATAATAATAAAATAGATCAATATGAACTGAATTGGAAAGCTGTCTAGAATGTATTGTGAAATGAAAAAAGCAAAATGCAGAAAATGGAATGTATGTTTCCATTAAAACCAAAAAGATATTACACATATGCGGCTATATGTATGCATGTATAAGTGTGTGTGTGTCTATATATATATATATATATATATATATATATATATCCTCCATATATGTTTGTGTGAGCACAGGGAAAAACTGAAACAGTGGTTGTCTCTGGGGTAGAAGTAGTAAAAGGAAAAGGGACCACTTTCACTATTTATTTTATATACTCATTATTTAAATCTTTAGAGTAAGTATGTGTGCTATGGATTTAATGTATGTGACACCCCACCCCCACCCCCCAAATACATGTGTTGAAGCTCTTGTCCCCACTGTGGCTGCATTCAAAGTAAGGAAGTAATTAAGATTAAATGAGGTCATGAGTGGGGCCCTGGCCCAGTGAAATTAGTGCCCTTATAATAAGAGACACCAAAGAGCTTGCTCTCTCTCTCCTCCCCTCCTACCATCTCATTCCTCAGGAGCAGTTATATGCTTGCTCATGTTAAGGATGGACCAAAGTTCAGGATCCTGAAGGATAGAGAATTAACCAAAGTTTGGCTAATGAGTATTTTGTTCTAAGTGATCAGTGGGGACAAGTAGTTTAGATGATCATTTATGAGGCAAAGAACAGGAATTTTGAGGGTCTATGTCTGGCTTTGTCATACTTAATCTTTTTTTAAGATTTATTTATTGAGAGAGAGCGCGAGTGTGAGCGCATGTGTGTGTGCACACGAGTGGGGGTTGGGACAGAGGGAGAGAGGTGAGAATCTCAACCAGACTCCCCACTGACCACAGAGCCTGTCCAATCCCTCAACCCTGAGCTGAAATCAAGATTCGGACACTTAACCAACTGAGCTACCCAGGCGCCCCTGAGTTTACTATATTTAAACAAGGGAGCCATCTGTGAGTCTTATTAAGTCATTTTCCAGGAGAGAAGAGAGATTTAACTTACTGTTTTCTAGGATCAGAAGGCTCAGGTAAAATTCAACATTGTCAAATTCTGTGAGTGAGGTTAAAAACAACTACCATTCCACTTCTTGAGAAGTTACTGGGTACCCTTAGTATTATGCTGGGCATATTCCATAAATATTTTCATAATTTTCATAACACTTGTTAATTTCCTAACAACCTGCTGAAGTAAGTGCTACTGTCCCAATTTTCACAAATAGGAACCAGGTTCCTGGAAGATAACATTCTCAAGGTCACAAGACTAGTAAGTAGATGCAGCAGGTTCTCAGACCCAGAGCTTTGTGACTCACTCAGTCCCCTACAACCCACTGCCTTCATGAAGTCACACAGAAAGGGTTTGTAACTGGAAAGTTGGCAGGTTCCTTGGTGATCTTTAAGGGGGCATGGATTTAAACAACCAAATTATCTGGGAGTTTATACTGAATGGAAAGTGACTTAGAGAAATGAAACTTTGTGTGGTGGAAAGAATACAGGTTTTCACATCAAATTGCCTCGTTCTAGGTCCTCACTGCTTCATTTCCTCAATAAGACATTTAGATGAGTCACTCACTTTCATTGAGTCTCAGTTTCTCTACCTTTGTAAAATAGAGATAAAAACAGTATCTGCCTCACAGGATCATTTCAGGGTTTCTCTCAGTTGATCGTGTATATTAAATGCTTTGTAAATTATAAAGCATCAATACAAAGTTAGTTAATTAATCTTCATTGTCCTTCCTTATCAGCCAAGCAAATCTAAGACGCTGCTATTAAGAAGATAGGACTCATCCAAGTTGGCTAGAACGTTCTATAGAGTTGTTGACATGTGAAGTTGATGTTGTTATTTACTTCTACAGACAAATATGTAGAACATTTCTAACAGGACAATGATCTAGGACTAATAATTTAAAACAGACAGGGTCATCTGGGATTATGGTGCTTCATATGCAGAAGATGTGTTAAACAATCAGATGAAAAGAAACAGGGAAACTCACAAAGCACTTGACTAGTAACACTGTGTATAAAAGCTAGGAGTGCTTTACTGAGATAGTGAAAAGATACACTTGCAGTCATAATATAGCAATGCACTCAATCCTCATTATACAGTGCTGCCTACAAACACTGTTAGAGTTTATTCTGTTTCCATTATAATAAAACCCCACTTTTGAGGATTTATAATTCAGCCAAAATAATTTGCTACAGGAGTGTTTCAAAAGACCTTTTTTATAACCCTTTGAATAAAACCCCAACATCAGAAATTCTAAACAATAAAGGCCCTGCCGCTTCTAAAGCAGTTGTTGTTGTATGAGTGTTAAAATTTTTGGTCACGTGGGCTTGATTTCTATTATATGAAGTTCTCCTAGATCACATCTTAGTTTAGTTAATAGGCACTAATAGGAAATGGATGGCTTCAGAACAGGTTGCTTTGGTATACTTTTTATTAAGAGAATGAACAGAAAAGGCATTTGAATATAAAGAAAAAAGTTAACATGGGATTGCTAGGAAGTCACTTAGTCCAGCCCTGATAATTCAGATTTATAAAATACAAAGATTTTATTTTGCCTAAACTATAATAAAAGCAATGTGCCTGGGAAGTTTACTAAATTTTTCAAGGTACTAAAGGGACAAGGGGCAATAATGTTAATAGAAAAATTGCTTAATTCTAGATTTCCAAACTTTGTTCCTAGGAACACCAGATGTTAATAATTGGCTTATCCTGAAACAAAACGAACTAAATAAAATAATAAAATAAATTCAGTGAGTTATAAAATTTGGAATATTCTACCAAAAAAAAAAAAAAATAAGCCCTCCTTGGAAAGTCACAGAGCATCTTTAGCATATTAAAAATTCTGAAAAATATATTTAAACCTGTTTAATATGTTTAACTTAGGATTGCCCACATTTATTTTTACCCTATTGCTCCCTTTCCACAATCAACCACTGTTAATCACAAAACAAATATTAGGAATCAGCGATTTAATCCACAGATCAGAGTTTCTCTTCACAGGGTGAGAGACCATCACACCAGAATCCCTTGTTAAAAATACAGATTTCAGGGTCCCAACCCCAACCTCCTGACTCAGACTCTGTAGAGTTGAGGCCCACATTCTGTATGCTCCTGCCTCCTAGCCCCACCCCTGGAATTAGTATGTACCCTAAAGCTTGACAGCCATGGAGATGGTATCCAATAGGATAACCCAAGGATATAAAATTGGCAGGTATTGTTCTTCTGGGGTAGAATAGACATATTTTTTTAGAGACTGAACTATCTTTTATTTGGAATCAGTCTCCTTATGGAGGACATGATTGGATGGGCAATGAAGTCACATTAGTGTAACTAAAAAGACACCTGTGTTAAATGACTTTACAATAACATAGAAAGCCCCTTATTGAAAATCTCCTATTATCAGTCATGGTATTTAAAGTTCCAGTATTAGAAACTCTATTGCTCTTAGATGTATAAATTGACAACAATTTCTTTTTCAAAAGCAATTTTACCTTAGATATCAAGACCCTAAAAAATGTGAATGCCCTTGACCTCAGGGATTCCACTTCTGGGAAGAAAATTTAAATTCAGAAACATAAATTTTACACAAAGATCTTCATTACAAAACTTATACTAGGGAAATACTGGAAACAACCAAACCCTCTGACAGTGTGCAAGTAGTGTCCAAAAATTAGAATTAGAAAAAGGAGGAAAAGAAGTAAAGTACCTTTTACTTTTAACTCTTAAACTGTTAGAATTTTTTATACACAATATGGATCATTTTGACAAATTTTTTTAAACTAAGGTTAAAAATATCCTTGAGACTATGAAAAAATAAACTAAAACTTAATGCTTTTTGTATATAAGAAATACACAGGTAATTTTAATTTTCTTCTTCAATCATGTATTTTCTAAATTTTCTCTTATATGGGACGCCTGGGTGGCTCAGTCAGTTAAGCATCTGCCTTTGGCTCAGGTCATGATCCCAGGGTCCTGGGATTGAGTCCCGCATCAGGCTCCTTGCTCAGCAGGGAGCCTGCTTCTCCCTCTCCCGCTCCCCCTGCTTGTGCTCGCTCTCTCTGAACGAAATAAATAAAATCTTAAAAAAATTTTTTCTTATAAATGTGGATTTTTTTTTTCTTTTGGAGAAAGAGAGCACAAACAGGGAGGGGCAGAAGGAGACGGAGAGAGAATCTTTAAGATTTATTTATTTATTTTAGAGAGAGTGTCAGAGAGAGAGGGAGCACAAGTAGGAGGGGCAGAGGGAGAGGGAGACAGAATCCCAAGGAGACTTCATGCTGAGCATGGAAGAAGGCTCCATTTCACAACCCTGAGATCACGACGGGAGCTGAAACTGAGAGTAGGCACCCCAAGGGGAGAGAATCTTAACTGACTATGCCATCCAGGCACCCCAAGGGTAGAGAATCTTAAGCAGACCCCACTCCTGAATGAGCCACCCAGGCGCCCCTGTAAATTCCTTTTATAATCAAAGTATAGGGGTGCCTGTGTGGCTCAGTTGGTTAAGCATCTGTCTTCAGCTCGGGTCATAATCCCAGGGTCCCAGGATCGAGCCCCACACAGGGCTCTCTGCTCAGCGGGGAGCCTGCTTCTCCCTCTCCCTCTGCCTGCCGCTCTGCCTACTTGTGCTCGCTCTCTCACTCTCTATCAAATAAATAAATAAAATCTAAAAAAAAAAAAAGTGTAAGTTTTATTTTAAAAAATTCAGGAAGCATTAACCAGAGAAGTATCCTTGTCCAGTGTATTGAACAATAATTTCCCCTATAAAAGAGCTACCACTTTTTTGGAATTTCTTCCAGAAAAATGGAAATGGAAAACTGAACCCAGTTATTAAAACTGAGGAGCTTGGGGCACCTGGGTGGCTCAGTGGGTTAAGTGTCTGCCTTTGGCTCAGGTCATGATCCCAGGGTCCTGGGGACCCTTGCTTCTTCCTCGGCCTCTGCCGCTCCTCCCTGCTTGTACTCTCTCTCTGTGTGTCAAATAAACAACTAAATAAAACCAATTGAGGAACTTGAAGGAGGGGCCAACAGATCTAAGACTTGAACCTGTGAGGCAGAAGCACTGGGCAGCAGATGCTGGTATCTCTGAGAAGCTGTGACAAGGCTGGTTCTAGAAAAACTGCAAACTAGAACCAACTATTCCTTCAGAAATCAACCGCTGCTGGAACCAACTGACAGGAACAGGAAGTAAAAGCTGAACAGGAAGTAAAAGCTGAACAGGAAGTAAAAGCTGAACAGGAAGTAAAAGCTGAACCTCTAACCTTCCTGTCTCCCTCTAGCACTCCCTATCAACAGAGCATAATAGGAAAGCAGCTGACAAAACAGAAATGTCATTGCAGGTTCCCAGGCCTAGCATCACAAAGAAAAGGGTGGTTTTGAAGCTGAATGGCAACAACTTAATAATCAGTACACACAACATACTGTATGAAACAAGCAACTTGCAAATGATCCAAAGACTAAACTGTGTCCACCTCTTCGAAGATTTTGGGAATCAATGATTGTCTCCCTCTCCCCGACCCCTACATTCTTTTCTTGTTTTGTTTTGTTTTTACACACAATGAAACAATTAGATACTTGTTTTTCAAAAAATATTTGATGTCTTGTCTTAACCACTTTTAAAAAAGTAAAAAAAAGGTGAAATTAATTTTAATAATATATATCATTTAACCCGGGGCGCCTGGGTGGCTCAGTTGGTTAAGCGACTGCCTTCGGCTCAGGTCATGATCCTGGAGTCCCAGAATCGAGTCCCGCATCGGGCTCCCTGCTCGGCAGGGAGTCTGCTTCTCCCTCTGACCCTCCTCCCTCTCATGCTCTGTCTCTCATTCTCTCTCTCAAATAAATAAATAAAATCTTTAAAAAAAAAAAAAAATATATATATATCATTTAACCCAATATGTCAAAAATACTAAAATTTTTTACATACTGTATAAAATTATTGAGATATTTTACTTTTTTCTTATATACATTGTCTTCGAAATAAAGTGTGTATTTTACAATTATACCACATCTCAATTCAGTCTAGCCATATTTCAAGTGCTCAATATCCACATGTAACTAGTGACGACCATATTGGACAGCACAGTTCTAGAGGATGAGCTTCTGCCAATCAAGAGATAACTGAGAAAACATCAGCCAAAATAGGTATGGTATATATGTAATACGATTGTAGATAATTATAAACAAAAAAAATGAGGACAAAAGAGGAATAATGTACAACTATTAGATATTGTGACAAAGTAGAAATAATGCAACTTAGAAATGGGAGAAAAAGAGAGAGAGAAAGAGAAAAGTTGATTGCTGTGCAGCAAGGTCCCTTAACCTCAGCACTGTTGACAATTTGGGTCAGATAATTCTTTGTTGTGAGCACTGTCCTGTGTTTTGTAGGATGCTTAACAGCCTTCCTAGCCTCTACCCACTAGATGCTAGTAGTATCCCTCAAGTTGTGACTACCAAAAATATAGCCATTGCCAAATGTCCCCTAGGGGCAAAATCACCTCAGTTGTGAACCACTGCTATGTGGATAATAGGTTAAAGGATACTATTAAAAACTAATAAATCAATAGAACTACCCTACAATCCAGCAATTACAGTACTAGACATTTACCCAAAGGATACAAAAATACTGATTCAAAGGGGAACACGTACCCTGATGTTTATAGCAGCATTATCAACAATAGCCAAACTATGGAAAGAGCCCAAATGTCCATCAGCTGTCCATCACAATGGAATATTACTCAGTGTTCAAAAAGAATGTAATCTTGCCATTTGCAACAACATGGATGGAGCTAGAGTGTATTATGCTAAGTGAAATAAGTCAGTCAGAGAAAGACAAATATCATATGATTCACTAACATGTGGAATTTAATAAACAAAATAAATGAATAAACAAACAAAAAGCAGAATCAGACCTATAAATACAGAGAACAAACTGATGGTTGTCAGAGGGAAGGGGGGTAGAGAGTATGGGATAAAGTGGGCAAAGGGGAGTGGGAGATACAGGCTTCCAGTTAGGGAATGAATAAGTCATGGGAATAAAAGGTACAGTATAGGAAATAATGTCAATGATACTCTAATAGCGTTGAATGGTGACAGGTGGTAGATACACTAGTAGTAAACATAGCATAACATATAAAGATGGTAAATCACTACACTGTACACCTGAAACTAATGCAAAATTGTGTGTCAACTATACTCAAATTAAAAAATAAAAATAAAAACAAATCAGATAGTGAAAGATTATGAGAAAATAGGGAAGTATGCTAGAAAAGATGTAAGTACAGCCACTAGAATAAAAATATGTATCTTCCTAACTACTGAAAATAAAAATAAAAAAGGCACAGAATACACATCTCATAGAGAGCAAAGCAAATACATAACACAAATAATTATAAATGTTATGTCAGAATTGAGACCAAATACCAGTCATATCAATAAATGTAAATGGACTAAACTCATCTATTTAAAAAAAAAGACTTTCTATTTGGCTCATAAGCAATACCCAGCTATATGCTGTATACAAAGGATACACCTAAGAAAAAATAATTCAGAATGACTAAAAATAAAAGTATGGATGAAGGTTTCCAGAAAATGGAAACAGTAAGAAAGCTGTGGTAACTTTCCTGATATCAGAACTCAAAACAAAGAACATTAAACATGACAAAGAAGATAACATTTACACTCTAAAAGCCAAAATTCACAAGAAAATATGTTATGAATTTCTGTGCACCAAATAATATAGCAATCCTCTTTATAAAAAAAGCTACAGAGATGAAAGGAGACAGAGATTGAAATATACTAATAGGAGACTAACGCACTATTATAAGGCAGATCAAGTACTGTCCTATAAGTAGGGATATAGTAGACCTGAATAACACTGTCAATAAGTTTGATCTTATAGCTACATATCGAATTTTGCACCCTGGTTAGAGAGAATACAACTTCTCAAATACTCATAGAACATTATGAAAATTAATCGTATCACAAAGAAAACATAAGCAAATTTCAGAAAGTAGAAATATTACAAGCAACATTCTCTGATCAAAACCCAATAAAATTAAAAATTACTAAAAAATAAAAAAGCAGAAAGAACCATCCACCTGGAATTTTAAAAAGAAACTTTTATTAAGCAATACCTCATTGAAAGAGGAAATACAATCAGAAATTACCAATAATGAGAATATAAATACTACATTGCAAAATCTATGGCATACATTTATAAGAATGATCAGAGGAAAATTTATAGCACTAAGCATTTCTATCAATAAACATAAAAGAAAGAAAAGAAGTGAATTACATTCCCAACTCACAAAATGATGGGGAAATAAACAACAAAGTAAGCCAAAAGAAATCACAAGCAAGAAAATAAGGAAGGTAAAAGCAAAAATTAAGAGGTAGAGGAAAGCACTAGAACTAATTAATATATCAAAATCCTGTCTTTTGGAGAAAAACTAACATAAGACAAATTGATGGTTATCTTGGTCAAGAAAAACAAAGGAGGAGCACCTGGGTAGTGCAGTTGGTTAAGCATCTGAGTCTTGGTTTCGGCTCAGGTCATGATCTCCGGGTCCTGAGATCCAGCCTCACGTTGGGCTCTCACTCAGTGTGGAGTCTGCTTGAGATTCTATCTCCCTCTCCCTCTGTCCCTCCTACTAGTGTTCTCTCTCTCTCAAATAAATAAATCTTTTTTTTTAAAAAAAAGGAAAATATCAATATATAAAATAAGAAATTATAAGGAGGAAATAAGCATTGTAACAGAGCGATTTTTTTTTACTAAGATGTTAATTTACAAACCTATATGGAAATAAATTTGAAAGCCTAGAAAAAATGGCTAATCTCTAGGGAAATACAGATAACCAAAACTGACCCCACTAGAGATAGAAAGCTTAAAAATAACAGTTTCTACAGAAGTAAAGAAAGTTATTAAAGAATTATCCCAGCAAAAGCACATGGCCAAGATAATTTCACAGGGAATTTCTACCAAAACGTCAAAGACCAAAATTTAATGTTCTATATATTGTGACAGAGCATTGAAAAGTAAGTAAGGCTACCTAATTCTATTCAGGAAGGAAGTAGTATACATCTAAAAGCAGTATAAAAAAATGAAAACTACAGATCAGTATCATTTGTATCAATATGAAAATTATAAGTGAAATGATAGCCACAGAATCCAAAACCACAGGAAGAAAATGACAAACTATAATCAAGTAGGATATATTCCAGAAACTCAAGGTGTATTCCATATCATGAAATTCATTAGGACAATAGACTATATTAACAGAGCTCAGAGGAAAATATATTTAGTTAGCTACCTAACAGCTGAAGAAAATCTTTTGACAAAATTCAACACTTATTCCTGATGAGAAAAGTTATTCCAGAGGATAAAATTGACATAGATCTTCTTACCTACCTAAAAAACATATATCTTAGCCCTAAAGCACCTTACTTAATGGGAAGACACATGAGGCACTTCCACTAAGATCAGGAATAGACAAGAATGCCAAATATCTCCATTACTAATCAACTTTGTACTAGAGGTATTAGCCAATGCAAATAGACAAGAGGAATCAACTGAAGGCATAAGAATGATTAAAGAACAATTAAAACTATCTCTATGACATGATAGTATACATAAAAACCCCTAGAAATTAAAAGATAAAACGGACTCAAACAATGAGAATAAAATACAAAATTAACATACAGTAATCGATAGTCTTCATATACACAAATAATCACCAGTTAGAGCACATAAGGGTAGAGAAAACTCCAGTAATAACATCAACAAAGAAAATTACTTGGGAATAAACTTAACAAGAAATGTGTAAAACCTATGTGAGAAAAACTTTAAATCAATTCTGAAAGACACAAAAGTAAACAAAAACAGGAGATGAAAAAGCATCTCCTGTTGTTGGATACTACAACAAAACATCATAAAGCTGTCAGTTCTCCCTAAGTGAGTTTATTAATTTGATGAAATCCCATTAAATATACCAATAAGCTTATTTATGAAGTTAGACAAGTTGACACAAAAGTTCATATGGATATTTTCAGTTTCATGTCCAACATGTAAAGCTTTAAAGTCCTCACACCCGCGTTTACAACAATAAAAAGCTGGACAAAATAATCAACAATTTTTTCTTAGAACCATCAGAGAATTAAAGTCACAGAACAAATTGCTACCCCAAACTCTAGAAAAACAAGAACATTCCAGAGAAACAAGACTTGAGTTCTGTTAACGTGGAACAGAAACCTCTGGAGCTATTAATTGGTAAGAACATTTAAATGGTACTTTAGACACATTGCAGGAGGCTAAGTATGAACTAGCATGAGTGGGAAAATCCTGGCGGACAGTAGTCTGGGTTGGGGGATGGTGCTGCAATTTTGTGGGCTTTACTTTTGGACCTTCACCAGGTTCTCACAAAAAAAGCCAAGAAAGATGTTCTCATGGCTCTGGCAGAGAGAGAGAAAGAGTAAGCACTGGGAAATATAAAAATACACCCTGAGCTTTCTCTATAACAAGGGCTTACTTCCCAGTGGAAAAGACTTTGCCAGAGCCATGTGGGATCTTTCCTGGTCTTCTCTGTGAGAACCTGGTAGGGTTCCTTGAAGTAAAACATTCCTCTGATTCCCATATCCTCTAGCCTTCCTGTCTCAATTAAAGGGGTTTAAAAAAAAATCAAAGGGTGTCAGGGCTTATATTAGGAATGTTGTACCTGGGGAAACAAAGTGGGGGGTGGCTGAGGAAGAAAGGAGGAAAACACATGTAAAGGTCACAGCCCCAAGAGAAAGGCCCACTAAAACACTAAGATTTAATTGGAATATTATAGAATACTCTGCCACACCTCACCACCAAAGTGTTCCCATATGATGAGTGCATTAAAGTTAAAACGGCAGCAAAACATAGACTCTGAGAGATATTTAGGAAAGCCCAAATTCAAGAAGGGAGACAAAAACAAGGGATATAGAACAATTTGAAGCCTCTGCCAAGTATAGCTACAACAAACATTAAACAGAGCCCAACTCCTAGCCAGGTTAACATAAATCCTCACCCCTAAAGGTCTACTTGCCTTGTTCCTTCTATCTGATATAACATGTTCAGCTTTCAAGGTATGCCAAAAGGCAAGAAAAAAATCAGTCTGGAGAGACAAAGCAAGCATAAGAACCAGACTCAGATATGACACAGATGTTGGAATTATCAGACAGGGAATTTAAAACACCTATGATTAGGGGCGCCTGGGTGGCTCAGTCAGTTAACCAACTGAGCTCCCCCCCGCCCCCTGCCTTCAGCTCAGGTCATAATCTCAGGGTCCTGGGATCCAGCCACACATCATTGTCGGGCTCTCTGCTCAGCAGGGAGTCTGCTTCTCCTTCTCCTTCTGCCTCTCCACCCCTACTTGTGTGTGTGTGCACTCTCTCTCTCTCAAATAAATAAAATCTTGGGGAAAAAAAAAAATAAAACACCTATGATTAACATGTTAAGGGCTCTAGGTAGACAATATGCAAGAACAGATGGGTAATTTAAGTAGAGAGAAGGAAACTTTAAGAATCCAAAGAAAATGTTAGAAATCAAAAGCACTGTTACAGAAATGAAGAATGTCTTAGATGGTCTCATCAGTAGACTGACACAAATGAGGAAACAACTGGTGTGCTTGATGACGGGTCAGTAGAAACTCTCTAAATTGAAATGCAAAGGAATTCTAAAAAATAATAACATTGAAAAACTGTGGAATGATTTGAAAGGTATAAAATGCATATAATATAGGATACAAGGAAGTGCTCAAACATAAAACACAATAACAGGTGTATGCCTACTGACACAGGAGCCAAATGAAAGAGCTCCCAATGAACAAAACTGGAAAAATTTGAGGAAGAAAATAAAGAAGTATCAGATTATAATCCAAAATATAAAATAAATAGCCATGAGTCCATACTGATAAAAATAAATGGGAAGAACAGATAAATCTCCAGAAGAATTCTAAATAATTTATGTAGATACTTCATCCTCAAAGAGGGGCAGCATAACTCCCCACTCTAAGTGTGGTCTGTGTATAGTGACCTCCTTATAAAGAGTATGGAAAGAGTAACATTACAGTGGAGAAACATGACAAAAACTACCTCAGTCAAGTGTTTGAGGTTAATGCCAATTAATAAGTCATGTTGATATAGTATGATGTGATCAGCATGTCACTTTATCTCTGTGATTTTCCTCCCCAAAACCCATAGCTTCTATGTAATATGAAAAACATAAGACAAGCCCCAATTGTAGGATCTTCTACACTATACCTGACCAAAACTCCTCAAAACTGTCAAGGTCATCAAATAAAGGGAAGTCTGAGAAAGTGTCAAAGCCAGTGGAACCTAAGGAGACTTAACAACTAAATGTAATGTGGTATCATGGATGGTATCCTAGAACAGGAAAAAGACATTAGGTAAAAATCAAGACTTATGAATAAAGTATGGACTTTAGTTAATAATAATGTATTAATGTTGGTTCACTGATTATGATAAATGTCATACTATTGTAAGATGTTAATAACAGAGGAAACTGGGGGGTGCCTGGGTGGCTCACTCAGTTAAGCATATGCCTTGGCCTCAGGTCATGGTCTCAGGGTCATAGAATCAAGCCCCATGTTGGGCTCCCTGCTCAGTAGGGAGTCTGCGTCTCCCTCTCTTCTGCCTCTCCCACTGGCTTGTGCTCTTTCTCTCTCGCTCACTCTCTCTCTGTCTCTCAAATAAATAAATAAAATCTTTAAAAAAAACTAAACAGGAACTAGGCATGAAGTGTTTTGGGAATTCTTTGTACTATCTTCACAATTTTTCTTTTTTTTCTTTACATTTTAAAAATTTTTTATTTAAATTCAATTTAATTAACATATACTGTGTTACTAGTTTCAGAGGTAGAATTTAGTGATTCATCAGTTGCATATAACACCCGGGGCTCATTACTTCAAGTGCCCTCCTTTATGCCTATAACCCAATTACCCCACCCCCCTCCAGCAACCCTCAGTTTATTTTCTAGTTCAGCATCTTTTATGATTTGCCTCCCTCTCAATTTTCATTTTATTTTATTTTTTTATTTATTTTTCCTTCCCTTCACCTATGTTCTTGTGTTTTGTTTCTTAAATTCCACATATGAGTGAAATCATATGGTATTTATCTTTCTCTGACTGGCTTATTTTTTCTATGTATCTAAAACTATTCTAAAATTAAATGATTGGGTTTTCTAAAAGTTCATATGGAAAATAAAGATGCAAAAAATAGGAAGGAAAACACTAAAAAAATTCTATGAAGGGCATTAGTCCTACCTGACATTAAAATATACTATAAAGCCTCTATAATTAAAACAATGTGCAAAAGTAGACTAATAGACCAATGAAATTGAAAAGAAAACCCAGAAATAGGCCCAAATACAAGTAGAAATTTAGTATATGATAAAAGTGTCATTTCAAATCACTGAAGCAAAAATTTAATAAATAGTGCTGGGGTGGGGTGCCTCGCTGGCTCAGTCAGTGGAGCGCGTGACTCTTGACCCAGGGTTGTGAGTTCGAACCCTATGCTGGGTGTAGAGATAACTTAAAAATAAAATATTCAAAAATAAATAAACAAACAAATAAATAGTGCTGGATCAACTGGGTAAACATTTGGAAAAAAAAAAACTTAGACACAGGCTTCATACCATATACAAGGATGAACTCCATGGATTATGAATTATAAATATTTTTAATAGAATTACAGAGGACTAGAAGAAAGCATGACTGAATTCCTCTTCAAATCCCATTGTTGAAAAAGGCTTAGGAAGCCTCTCAAAATCCAGTGGCAATTTTAAAAATTGATAAATAGGAGTATAATTTTTAAAATAAGCTTTTTTATGGCTAGAAACACTATTAACAACATCAAAAGACAGTGACAAACTGGAAAAAATTTTTGCAACATTATTGCAACAGAGATACCCCTAACATAAAAAGATAAACTTTTAAAAATTGAGGGAAGTATCCAGAATATATAAGAACTCTTATAGCTCAATAATAAGAACTGAAACCACCTAATTTTGAAAATCATTTGAACATTTTATCAAAGAGGATATACTGAGGGCAAATAAGCACATGGCATGATGGTTGACATCTCTAGTCATTAGGGAAATGCAAATTAAAACCACAATGAGATCCCACTACACCTTGAGTAGAATGGCTGAAATTCAGAACACTAACAATTTCAGGGGTGCCTGGGTGGCTCAGTCGGTTAAGCAACTGACTCTTGATTTCAGCTCAGGTCACAATCTCAGGGTTGTGAAATCCAGCGCCACGTTGGGTTCTGCACTCAGTGGGGAATCTGCTTGAGATTCTCTCCCTCTGCCCCTCCCCCCACTCGCGCACGTGCTTTCTCTCTCTCAAATAAATAAATAAATCTTAAAAAAAAAAAAAGAACAACAACCACTAACAATTTCAACTCATGGCAAGAATGTGGAGCAAATGGAAATCTCAAACACTACTGGTGGGAATGCAAAATGATACAGATCATTTGGAAAATAGCTTACCAGTACCTATAAAGTTAAACATACTTACAACATGATCCGGCAATCTCATTCCTAAGTATTTATTTAAGATAAATGAAAAAATATGGTCAAAGACTTGTGTAAAAATGTTTATAACAAGTTATTCATAATAGTAAAAAACTAGAAACAAAATGTCTATCAACTGGTAAATGAATAAACAAATTGTGGTACACCCATACAGTGGAATACTACTCACCAATAAAAAGAAACAAACCACTAATACACGTAACATGTATGAATTTCAGAAGCAATGTGTTAACTGAAAGAAGCCAGACACAAAAGGCTACACACTCTGTGATTCCAATTATATGACATTTTGAAAAAGACAACAGTATATTGGGCACCTGGGTGGCTCAGTCATTAAGGGTCTGCCTTGGGCTCAGGTCATGATCCCAGGGTCCTGGGATCGAGCCTCGCATCAGGCTCCTTGCTCAGCGGGGAGCCTGCTTCTCCCTCTCTCTCCGCCTGCTGCTCCCCCTACTTGTGCTCTCTCTCTGTGTCAAATAAATAAATAAAACCTTTAAAAAAAAAAAAAAGACAACAGTATAGGGAGAGAAATCAGATCCGTGGAAGTACTGTGGAGTAAAGAGAGGGAATTGTACAAAGAGGCATGAGGAAGTTAGAATAAAATTTGTTAAAAAAAAAAAATAATAAGGTAAGGGGAAAGGCTAGAATAACCATTGTAGGATTGGAATGGAATTGGGGTATAAACTCATGGTTTTATATATAACGTGTGTATACATATAGTTCCTAGGTTTATCTGCTAATAAGGTCCAGAGGCAATGACATTCCAGCACCAATGGACATTTTCAGCAATAAGGAAGTACTCAGAAAATGATGGGGCATGTCAAAAAGACAGAACAGCCAGCTTGAAGGGATTCCCAACGGCCAAATCTGTAGCAATCTGAGTAACAAAACAGTGACAATATTGGATTCAGTCCAGTTCTGCCTGATTCCAAAGCTCCTGCTCTATCCACTACTCTGTTACTGTTAAGGCCCTTAGAAAAGGGGTTTACCTAAGGTCACACAGCTAGTTACTAACAAGAGGGCCTGGCCCCCAGTCCTGACTACCAATGTGTGCTCCTTTCCACAATTCAATTTTATTTTTTCATGCTGGGGCAGATTTGACTTCAGGAATGGTTATGTAATAGTCTTGGAAGATACAGTATTTCCCTTTAGAGCAAAGGGCAGGTATAATTACTATCCATTATAAAAGACCTGGTTTCCTTAAATTGAGGAATTCCTAAAATGAGAATTAAAGAGACTATCATTATTTTGGTCAAACAGAAGAAAGTAATTATGTGTTATCCCTTCCTATAATGCAACCCACTGCATTGTGGGCATCTATCTACATAGCACTCTTCACATGGCCCTGTGGGAAGCAGAAGACAGGAAACCTATGCAAATGTTGATGCTCCAGCTATTACTGTTACTGTGAGTAATAAACTATCCTTAATTTCTGACCCAGGAATCTCATGTCTTTTACCAGTACAAAACTGTGGCAGGCTGAAGGAACTTCAGGTAGCCTCTAGGAGCTGAGACAGCCCCAGGCTTATAAACAGCAAGAAAGTGGTGAGCTCAGATCTATAACCAAGAAACTGAATTCTGTCAACAAGTTCCAAGTTAGCTTAGAACATTGAGTTTCAGAAAGGAACGCAGTCCCGCCGACACACTGATTGCAGCCTTGTAAGACTCTGAGCATGGGACCTAGCTAAGCCATGTCTGGATTCCTGACCCATAGAAACTATAGAATGATAAATGTGGCTTTTTGTATACCACTAAATTTGTGGTGATTTGTTATGCAACAATAGAAAATTAATACACCATGAAACTAAGCTCTACTCTGATATCAATGTCCTGAAGAACCTACCAGTGTAGCACATTTTAGAAGGAACACTTTCCTTCTGCACTTCAGCAGTTAAAGATCCTCAGTCCTTTACAATGTGGTAGAAGCAAAATTAAGTCTTTCAAAATATTCCATGAGCAATAGGGTTATATGCTCTCCATAATGAGTAATTCTCAGTAATTTTACCTTCTCATCCACTACTCCACAGGGAAAGAACAAGGACTTTCTTCTTTTTGTTTATTTGCATGAGCATGTATCACTTATAAACAATACTTCTCAGCAGCTGGAATGAAAATTACATTAGAAAAAGAAAAGAAATAGGGACCAATTCTATTGAGATGCTGCTTTGATAGCCCACTTCTAGCTAAATACAGCCTCAGCTGGCTCCCACTTTTCATGGGAAGAAGACATTTTTCAGGGGAATAAAGAAGCTACTCTGAAAAATAAAATGGGGGAAGAAGCAGCAGAATTAAGAGTTTCTTGAGGGCAGATCAGGGCAAGGAATGGAATAGAAAAGAAGAGATACCTGGTGACTAGAAGCTGGGAGGAGATTTATAGAAGAGATGGGTTAGAGTAATTTTCCTGGAGAAATTCTCAGTTTTTGGTCTGAGACCCCTTTTTGTGCCTCCACAAATGATGAATAAAACAGCAAACATTTTGCTAGGTTTGGCTCGACTGGATTTCTTGTGAACGAATCAAGACTAGTCGCTGGCAAAGACAGAGCCAGTGTATGCAGACGGAACAGGGTCAGTCAACATCTGCTTTTGTTTCAAGGTTTCAGGCAGAAAAGATGTGGTGCAGGGTTGCTGAAGTTAGTTTGGGATTTTTACCAAGCATAACTCTAAAGATGAGGACAATTTTTTAAAACTATAGTCTTTTATCCTCTTCTATATTAGCTTTATTTTCACAGAGAAACAAAAGTAGAGAAGTTTTTCCTCACTCTAAGGGAACCCCATATAGTTTGCTAATGTTTGTTATGATGATAAAAATGAAGAATTAGAAGTACGAGAAATTGCAAAGACTGGCACTACAGCAACTGAGCCTGTTGAGACAAAGTTTACATTCAATAAATTTCATTTTAAACTTTAGTTCTTTTCTTTTCTTCCCCATACAATTCCTTTTGGGAAAATAAGTCTGTTCCATATCTGCTTGACACCAAGTCCTGAACACATAATTACTTTCTTCTGTTTTACCAAAATAATGATAGTCTAATTCTCAAGTTTTTCCTAGCTTCATTTGTAAAAATAAATAAATAAATAAAAACCTGAAATGTGTAACCTTAATTAGTAAACCTGTAATTACTGTTTAAACAAACTATACTTGTAATATTCCAAAATAAACATTTTTTCAAAATACACATTATTTATTAAATCAAGTTTTGTACTTTACCAAACAGCATTGTTGCAAAGTCTATGTGTATTTTCCTTTGAAATCTGTGTTGCATAATTTCTTATTTATTTATTTATTTATTTATTTATTTATTTATTTAGTAATCTCTGCACCCAACGTGGGGCTCAAACTCACAAGCCCAAGATCAAGAATCACATGCTCTTCTGACTGAGCCAGTCAGGGGTCCCATGTGTTATATAATTTCAACCTATCTATCCTTTCTCTTTGGCTGCAGAGGAAATCTTTATCCAAAAACTCCTGTAGAGCCTTATTCCCATCCCTCCCCACCTCATTCCACCCTACCCTTTTCTCTCCAAATACACACACTATCTTCTTGGAGTATGCCCAGAAAGTCAGGACAGAGCATCAGGCTGATAGCTAAGGAAAAAAAGGCAAAGCCCCAACCACATGGCACCCTAGGATAATACAGGTACCACCACTGCCTCTCAAAGTCCAGATTTCTTTTTTTTTAATTAAGATTTCTATAACAGTTATAACCTGTCATAACTGATCATATCAAAAAGCCATCTGAATTTGAAACATAGTTTTAGATTTAAAAATTGGGACTTTCATTTAGGAGTAGTTATAAATATTTCAGTTTATGAGACCTTCATTTAGAAGTAGTTATGAGTATCTCAGTTTGTAGGTTAATAAAAAATACAGGGTAGCTACTGGACTTCACGAGGATTCACACTTACAGTTTTGTACTCTAGATTTTAGAGTTTTAACTTTTTATACACATTTACTAGTGCCCTCTGGTGTCAACATGGATGACAGTAAATACTATGACAGATTCCTCTTACAAAGCTGCTTCTCTGCCAAAAATAGAAACTGAAACTATTTAGATAAGCATGGAACAGCCTTCACTTTTTCTGCCCTGGCCCCACTGAAGGAGTCAATGTGGGTTTTTTTTTTTTTATTCTTTTTCACTTTTTTCTATCTCTCCTAATTATGAACATTGGATAATTAGCTTGGGAATGGTGCAGAAATACCATAAAAAGCACCCTCTACAACTTCTACCTTCAACTTTTCTTTCTTTTTCAGCCTACTTTCACCGTTTCATTTCATTCATGAGGAGAGAAAAGGACAGAAAGGCATGAATGTTGCTCATTTATATCCCTGCTATATTTTATATCACCAAACATCCACCTAATCCCAGGCAACCTTCACTTCAATCAAGAGTCTCTTTGCAGTGCACTCCTGCCCCAAGCCTTATGGTGCAATCTGAGTCTTGTCTAACAACTACTAAAACAAGAGAGAAACCTTGTGTTCACCACACATAAGCAGTGACGATCAATCTGAGAGAACATTATAAAAGATCTTCATTTATTTGTATTCTTCTAATAAGAATTTTGTTTTAAGATCTGAAGACCTAATAAATGGTCAATGAGAGTTAAAAAGAGAGAGAGTGTGAAAGAGAGAAATACTGTGCCATTGTAATTCTGTTGAAAACAATAACTTTATCTACCTATTCCAATGAGGAACAACAACAAAAATCAGATAGTGGCCTGGAATCTTGAGCAGAGGGAAAACTAAAGAACTGTGATGGCCACTCATGAGATAAGCCTCTTCTGAAATGGAATTGGTATCCTTTTTTTCCCTCTTTGGCAATAACTAGTAGTATTTCATAAATAACTGGCCCACTGGTGAGTCACATACCTTTCCACATGCCAAGTGGGCCTGCAATCTGCTTCTGATTCTTCTGCCGAACTTTATCTCAGGTTTGATTTTCCGTAAGAGTAGATTAGATTAAGTAGGGAGATGGGAGACTACTGGGAACATAAAATAGTTTTTATTTAATTGTTTCATCTTTTTTTTTTTTTAAAGATTTTATTTATTTGACAGAGAGAGACACAGCGAGAGAAGGAACACAAGCAGGGGGGAGTGGGAGAGGGAGAAGCAGGCTCCCTGCTGAGCAGGGAGCCTGATGCAGGGCTCGATCCCAGGACCCCAGGATCATGACCCGAGGAGCCAGAAGAGACAAGGAGGGACGCCTGGGTGGCTCAGTCAGTTAAGCGTCTGCCTTCGGCTCAGGTCATGATCCCAGGGTCCTGGGATCAAGTCCCACATCAGGCTCCTTGCTCAGCAGGGAGCCTGCTTCTCCCTCTCTCTCCCTCTGCTTGTGTTCTGTCAAATAAATAAAATCTTAAAAAAAAAAAAAAAGAAGAAGAGACAAGGAAAGGTCTTCCTCTAAAGACTTCAAAGAAAGTGTGGATGTGCTAACACCTGATTTCAGATTTCTAGTCGCCAGAGATGTGACACAATAAATTTCTGTTGACTTAAGCTACCTGGGTTGCACTTTTTTACAGCCCTAGCAAACTAACAGAGATAGTAAAACTGTAAAAAACAAAAAAAGCAAGTAATGTATTATCTTAAAAGGAAGAACAGTGTTTACCTGCAGAGTCTCTAGAGGTCAGGGACAAGGTTATAGTGGGAATGGTGCTGGCACATACCTTTTCTACCATGCCACCATTAACATTGCTCTTCTTGCTTGAGGTTTGTAATAGACGATGATATATCTGGGTGTGGACACCCTTTTATTTATTTTGCTTAAGATTCTTAGACTTCCTATATCTGAAGCAGGTGTCTCTCATCAGTTCTGAACTATTCTCAGCCATTATCTCTTCTAGTATTCCCTTTCCCTCCTCTCTATCCTCGTCTTCAGGGATTCTGACTGGATACATGAAAGACAACATGCTAGCCTCAGAATAATTTATATTTTCCACATCATTATCTTTCTGTGAATTCCATGGAATTTCTTCATATTTCACCGTTTTGCAATGATTTGTCTGAACAAGTATCATCAATGGATGCTAAATCTATGGGGAAAAGTTTGAGGAGCAGCAGGATATTTGAATGATCTCAAAGGGTATCCCCCAAGACTGTTTATTAGTTGCAGGGAAGAAAGCAGTAACTCCATGGTGGATAAACTAGAAAACACTTTGATTGCATAACCAAAAGTAAAATCACTAATGAGGAGCACAGGACATTATGTGGCTCCAAATGTGATATCCTGAGAGGGACACAATATCACATATGGAGTATTCTGGTCAGTGATATATAACCTGAATCAAATCATGAGGGAAGAGTCAAGCTTTCTCATGCAGGGCTCCACAACAGAATTAGCTTTACAGAAGACCTGAGTGGCTACTTTCTCAATTCTGTATTCCACATACCTAGAAGAGAAATTCATTCTATACAGTGGAGGCCCCAGCACTTAATTCTCTCACAAAATCCCAGTTGAGAAGGGATGCCCCAGACAAAACCAAACGGCAGCATTCTTTTATAAATAACTAACCCATATTCTTTAAAATTTTAATGCCAAAAAAGACAAAAGCTGAGAAACTCTTACAGATTCAAGATGTGATGACTAAATCAATATGTGACCATGGACTAAATTCTGTCCTGGAGAGACAAAATTTTTTTAAAGGCAGTATTCAGACAATTGACCCAAAAAAAAAAATTTTTTTTTAAGATTTTTTATTTATTTATTTGAGAGAGAGAGCACAAGTGGGAGGGAGGGACAGAGGGAGAAGGACAAGAGGACTGCCCGCCGAGCAGGGAGCTGGATGCGGATGCGGGGCTCCATCCCAGGACCCTGGGATCAGGACCTGAGCCGAAGGAAGACGCTTAACTGACTGAGCCAACCAAGTGCCCCAACAATTGACAAAATTATAATATAGACTGTAGATTAAAGTACTTTATCAATGTTAAATTTCCTGAATTTGATAACTGTACTTTTGTCATATAAACAGGGCATTGGGGTTCACAGTAAATGCGCTCTAAAGCATTAGAGGGGTAAAGGGGTACGTGCATGCAACCTACTCTCAAATAACATTATATATATATATTATATACACACATGAAATCAGGAATATTTTTTAAAAATAAGTACAATATCAATCTTCAACCTCCCTGATTATCTTCGAAATGCAGATTAAAACCAGATACATAAAAATGACAAATGACAAGTATTAGGCAATCAGATAATAATAAATGTTGGTGAGGATTTGAGGAAATGGTAACCCACATGCACTACTGGCGAAAGTTTAGACTAGCACAGAAATTCTGGAAAGCAAACTTGACAATGCTTAGCAACTCACAGTCAGATCCGTTAAAAAAAAATTCAAATATATGAATAATCATAATCTAAAAAGACTAAATACTCCACTTAAAAGACAAAAATTGTGAGACTGAATACAATGATACAAAATCTACCCAAAGGTTGTTTAGAAGTCAGGCATGAACTATAAGGAAAACCATGCTCATAGGTCAGTTTTTGTTCTTTTCAGGTTTTCGTTTTTGTAATGGATAAAAAAGAAAAAATCAGGAAACAACTCAAATGTCCATCAACAATTGAAAAAAATAAATTTTCAAAAATCATGGAAAATTAATATCTGTAAAACTTTCTAGCAATGAAGACAAATTAATAGAGCTACACACATTGACATTTAAGAATTTCAAAAACACTTCATGGAAAAAGCAAATCAAAAGACTGCAAAAAAGTAATATTCTGTTTATATAAAGTTCAAAAACAGGCAAAACTAAACAATATATTGAAGAAAAGCAAGGTAATGTTAAAGACAAAATCCAAGACAACCGTTAGCTCTTAAGAGAAGGAGAGGGCACAATTAGGGTCACATATAGGCCCATAAGAAAATCTCAATATATTTGAGAAGCAGACAGATGGCATACAAAACTCATTTATCACAATGCAATAAAATTAGAAATTATAATAATAGCCAAATATACACATATATTTTAAAATTATAAAATCCCATTTTAATCACTTTTAGATTAAAGAAGAAATCAAAGAAACAACAGAAACTATTCTGGTATGAATAGTAATAGTGCCATATGTTGAAATGTGCAAGCCAGAAGTTTGTCCCTGTCATGACATAACTACATCAAACATTTTGAATGATTTATCCATTAAATCGATAGCCATCAAGACTAATAATCTCAATTAAGTAGAAAATTGATTTCATCATTCATTGCTTTTAAACACTATACTGCTGCCTTCTGTATTTTCTTACTGTTTTCCTGTAATTTTATTTTTTAAAAACTGATGAAGGGTACAAGGGTATTCATTACACTGTTCATTAAAATATTCTGTAAATTTGAAATTTTTAAAATAGAAGGCTAAAGAACAAATAAAATATTAAATAAATTCATTAAATTAAATGTAGAAGTCTATGGCCCTGTGGGGATGAACTAAAATTCCTCTTAGTTGTAGAGTAAAATATAATTTTATCAGAATTTTAGGAAAAATTATATGTCTATAGGCTTGGAGTAAGGAAGGTCTTCTTAATTAAATAATATATGAATTGCAAAACCATAGAGGAAAATGTTGGTAAATGCTCAAAATATAATTACATCAGCATGGAAATTTTCTGTAGGATGAAAAACAACCTAAAGTAAGATAAAAGGTCACAAATACCAACCAATAAAGGATATAATACTGGAAAACTTGGGACCCTGGGTGGCTCAGTCAGTTACACGGCTGCCTTCAGCTCAGGTCATGATCCCAGGGTCCTGGGATCCAGCCCCATATCGGGCTCCCGGCTCAGCGGGGAGTCTGCTTCTCCCTCTCCCACTCCCCCTGCCTGTGTTCTCTCTCTCTCTCTCTCTCTGACAAATAAATAAATAAAATCTTAAACAAAAATACTGGAAAACTTAGCAAGAAATACAGAAGATCTATATGAGGAAAACTTTAAAATATCATTGTGGAACACAGCAGGAAGCATGAACAAATATACTGGCATAACATGTTCTTGTGTATGAGCACTAAACTTCAAAAAGCTGGTTAATGCTCCCCAAACTAATCTTTATATAAAATGCAATCGCAGTAAAAAGATTAACAGATATTTTTTGAGCTAAATAAGCTGCAATTCATTGGGAAAATAAAGAATTTATGGGATATTTTTTGAAAAAGAAGAGCAAGAAGACTGGCCCTACAAGATATTTAGTATTTTTTTAAAAAAGATATTTAGTATAAAAATAACAATATTGCACTTGCATATGAATAAATAAACAGCTCAACAGAACAGGAAAGCCCGGAAAGAATAGAAAAGGAAGTCCAGAAAACAGACCAAAAAGCATAAAGTAAATTGTATGTGATTAAAAACAGCATTTTAAATCAGTAAGTTTAAAATGAGCAAGTGGGTTGCAAGGCGGTCGCACAGATCCATCTCTTGCCTTAACAGTGTTTGTATGGAACCGACCCAGAAACACTCCTTTTTCTAGCCTCCCACCACCCTCCAACCTCTTTTCCAGTCACAACCCTCAGAACCATCTTCTCAGCCATCCTTTGCCTCTAGGACCAGCCAACACCGTTTTTCCGAGCTTAGCTCTTTAAGCCCATCAACCGCGAACTCCCAGATTTGTTAGAATTATTCCACCCAGACGGAGGCCGCCCTCAACCACCCGGTCATCAGGCGTCTGCCGGCCTCTTACTCCTACCTCTCTCCCGGCATCTATTTCCACCGACCACGGGGCTCCGGAGGGCTGCACCACTTCTAGGAGTCGCCCAAGGAGAAGCAGGAGAGCCCCAGGCGACTGAAGATGCAAAACCAGAGCAGCGGCGGCGCCCTTTTCCAGGACGCCCAGAAGCTGACCCAACATAAGAGGGGGTGAGGGGGAAACCCCGAACGCCATTAAAGCTCCCCTCCTTCTGGAGTAGAACCAGAACCAGGCCCTTTTCTACCTGCACGCCCCGGGCTCTGCCTGCGCAGACGCAGTGACTTCCCGGAGACCCACTGCCCGGAGGAGGAGGTGAAACTCGTCAAGAAGATGGGCGACCACCTGACTAACCGCTGCAGGCTAGTTGACCGTGAGGCTAGGCTGGGCTGGACGAGTATCTCTTGGGAAGGCTCACCCTCGAGCAAGGCCGGGAGACTCCAGAGCCCAGCCGCCTTTGAGGGGCCCCCTGGCATCCCCGTGGCATTACCCCTGGCATCAGGGCTTCTGCCTCCACTTCTCCCTGCAGCCACTGGGCAACCTTCTAACCCTCACCCAAGCCCTGGACCAAATAGAAACGAGAAAGCTTGTCGTAGAATTAATTAACTAATTAATTAATTAATATGAGCAAGTGTGTCTCTTGAGTACCTATGAAGTGGGGAGTGGAGGGGAAGTAGGGGCAGTTGGGGAGGGAAGTAAATTTTAATTCATTTTTCACATTTTCAAAATAGACTCCAGATGAATCAAAGATTTAAATGTAAAAAAGTAAGCCATAAAGAACTGTGAGAAACCATAGGAAATATTTTCCCATAATTGCAGAGTAAGGAATGCCTTTTACATTTTACAAAACCCAGAAGCCATCAAAGAAAAATCAATGATTTTGACTATGTGAAAATTTAAAAATTTATTTGTGGGAAAAAAGAGCACAAGAAAAAAAATAATAAAATGACAAAGAGGAAAAAATTATTTATAATTCATATCAATAGAAAAGGATAAATTCCAAAATATATATTTAGGTTCTATAAATTAATAAAAAAGGAACAAAAACACCAGAAAAAAATGGGCAAAAAAAGAAAGAAAAATGATTATCAACAGTTTACAAAAGATTATCAACAGTTTACAGAAAAATAAATACAAATGGCTCTTAAATATACAAAAAATGCTCATTCTCTCATTATACAAGAAATGCAAATTAAAACTATGTTGAGATACTATATTTCACCTATTTGGCAATGGTTAAAAAATTAACACATTGTTGAAGATACTATGGGAAAAAGTCACTCTCAGACATGGCTGGGGGAATACAACAAGGTACAGTCACTATTACGGACAATTTAACATTACTGTCAAAATTTCTAATGTGCATCTTCTTTGATTCTAAGAATATATCCTAGAGATACACTCCTAAATGTGTAAAATGACATCTATACAAGGTTGTTTATTGCACCATTTTTTGTAATATCAAATCATTAGAAACAACCCAAGCATGTGGAATTCTGGTCGAAAAGGACTATGCACTGAGTGAACAGGCAAACCAGATGAGTGTTAGAGCAGGACATTAGAGAAGAAACTTTTTTCAAAAAGGTAAGAATGATCAACAGTTTCAAATACCGAGGAGAGGTCAAGTAAGATGAGAATAGAAAATAGACAGTTGATATTGGGAATATACATATAATTGATCATCTTTAAAAATAATGTGGTGTGGGACAAAATGGAATGATGAGATAAAAAGTCTTTATTAGACTAGGTTAAGAAGAGAACGGGAGATGAAGAAGTAGAAGCAAGGGGTATGTTGGAAAGTTTTGGTGTTTTTAAAAAATGGGTGATAATATAGCAATGGAATAATCTTGTAGAGAAATAATAAAATTTACACTACCCTCATAGCTACTTGGAGGAA
Organism: Phoca vitulina; assembly: GCF_004348235.1. Taxonomy (NCBI): domain Eukaryota; kingdom Metazoa; phylum Chordata; class Mammalia; order Carnivora; family Phocidae; genus Phoca; species Phoca vitulina. The sequence goes on along the minus strand of NW_022589711.1, from coordinate 62,019,212 downwards.
AAAAAAGAAAGAAGGAAAAAAGGAGGGAAGAAAAAGAAGTAAGGAGAAAGGGAGGGAGGGAGACAAATGAGATTATGACAGGATTCCATTTAAATTGGAACCATTCTCTCTATATATATATAAAATAAATAAATATTTTAAAAGGGGTGGGGAGCACCTTGGTGGCAGAGTCCATTAAGCATCCAACTCTTGGTTTCAGCACAGGTCTGATCTCTCAGGGTCGTGAGATTGAGCCCCATGTGGGGCTGCGCTCAGCGCAGAGTCTGCCCAGAGTTTCTCTCTCCCTCTCCCTCTGCCCCTCCCTGCAACCCCGTGCTCTCGCTCTCTCTCAAATAAATAAAAAAATAAACTGGAACCATTAATAGCCCCTCAAAGAAGGCTGATTAATGTTAAGATCTTTCCAGTATTATTGAACTTAGATTAGTTGAACATTTTTTCTGAAGGTCTCTCATAATCAAAGATTATGTTAGTAATGAATATTATTAGAACCTTGTATATTTCTGATTAGTAGGTATTGTAGAGATTCTTGCCACATAAATGAACTTCATTGTCATTCAGCTGATCTGTAGCCATTCCTGAGGACTCCCATGGTCTATAGCTCTTGTTCTCTGATTCGCGGGCCCTTCACGAGGCTAACAGAGCCTATCTGACCCTGTTATCAGCAATAAGTGTAAGTGATGCTTTCTTTAAGGTTTATATTTGTCCTGATTTGGCCTGATTTTGTAACTTCCTTTTTTCATTGTTGTTGTTCTACTCTTTGCTCCACTTTGAGTGATTATTTAGATATCCAGTTATCATGTAACTAGTCATGTATTTAGCTGCTGAGAATAAGGATATCACAGCTTCAATGCTGGTGGCACACAGGCACTTCAGAAATTTATTGTGGTTTGTTCAAACATGTCATCTAATGATGGGTATGGTTTAAGTGATGCTGATAACAGTAGTAGCAAATTCAAATCTTAGGACTCCGTAACAGTTTAAACATTGCCCCTTTTCTGCAGACTGCCCTATTTGCCTGAATTTTAATACCATTATAATAATATTCCATGTTCACTTATTTTAAGAACAAGAAACTCAAATAAATTTTAAAAGATAATATTGTTTCTTCACTCATGGATTTGGTCAGAGCTCATTTATGGAATGTCAACTCAGCATAAGGGCTACATCATTTTCTGTACTAGGAAGGTTTATAACCTAGTGGGGTAGACAGATAATGAAACAATTACTATAAAGTGAGACAGATGCTCTCTTAGCGAAGTTCTGGATGCAAGGGGAACACATCATAGAGTCATCAGAGAAAGCCCCTGCAGCAGGTCTTTTGTATACTAATGTCGAGGTCTCACAGGATGTCATCATCAGTGGAGTTATGGACAAAATCTTCTTAAAAGCCAGATGCAGAGAGCTAAACTAGATAAATCCTCAAGACTTTATCATTTTATTGCCCCTTGGATCTGAATACATTCAACCCAAACTGTCCCTACATGGATGCAGAGAGGTGACAGGTCAGACATCTAGTTTATTTATCCTTTATACTTTAGTAGGAAGGTGTTTATCAGATCCTGTCCAGAAAGCACATTTTGATAAGAAGTAAAAGATAGCATCTTCAGGCCCAGAAACCTTGGGAAAATACTGGCAAGTAAGAGAAAAGGGAACCAACTGAGGGTTGCTGGAGTGGGGGGTGGGGTGGGAGGGATGGGGTGACTGGGTGATGGACACTGGGGAGGGTATGTGTTCCGGTAAGCACTGTGAATTGTGCAAGACTGTTGAATCTCAGATCTGTACCTCTGAAACAAATAATGCAATATATGTTAAGAAAGAAAAAAAGAAGAAGAAGAATGTAGCAGGAGGGGAAGAATGAAGGGGGGGGAAATCGGAAAATCGGAGGGGGAGAAGAACCATGAGAGACGATGGACTCTGAAAAACAAACTGAGGGTTCTAGAGGGGAGGGGGGTGGGAGGATGGGTTAGCCTGGTGATGGGTATTGAGGAGGGCACGTTCTGCATGGAGCACTGGGTGTTGTGCACAAACAATGAATCATGGAACACTATATCTAAAACTAATGATGCAATGTATGGGGATTAACATAACAATAAAAAAATTTTTTTAAATAAAAAAAAAAGAAAAAAGGGAACCAAAAGAGGAAGGCAGAAGATACTCTAAGCAGATACTACGTATTCACCACTGTGCTAGTCGGAGCTCTGGGGAAACTTCCTCACCAGTCCCTATTTCCAATCAAATCTGGATTCTCTCCACTGCTTGGTTAAGATCCGCTTTCCTTGCTTCACTTTTACTCTAGATGGCAGCAGCAGAACAAAATAGAAAAGAAAATTCTAGTTTCAGGGAAATTCATTCACCTGCATCTACTAAGTAAAAAAGGTCTCAGAGTGTTATTTGAATTAAAATATTCTTTAAAATTTCTCCTCCAGTATAGAAATACATCAATATTTCAGTAATTAAAAGTCAAGGTGCAGATGTCTTCACAATTGTTCAACTTACTAGGCCACTCAATATAATATTTGTAAATCATTTTTATTGTAATAACAATAACTCTATGAAGACACTGCTTATTTTCACAAGTTTATATTTAGAAGCTGAGATGTCAAGGTTGAGTATCCAATATACTTTTAAAATTGATGGAACTTCGTCCAATAAAGGGCCAGATAATCAAACTCACAAAAGAAATTCTCTGGCTGAATATATCAGAGAAATAAAACATTACTATTTCTTTAATAAACTTGAGTTTTTTTGATAATTTTTTTAAAGATTTTATTTATTTATGTGAGAGAGAGAATGAGAGAGAGAGAGAGCATGAGAGGGGGGAGGGTCGAGGAAGAAGCAGACTCCCTGCTGAGCAGGGAGCTCAATGTGGGACTCCATCCTGGGACTCCAGGATCATGACCTGAGCCAAAGGCAGTTGCTTAACCAACTGAGCCACCCAGGCGCCCTAAACTTGTGTTTTTAAAGTTGTTTCAAATAAACATGCATGCATGAAACTGGCTTTTATATCCAGTATATTAAAATTACAAATAGTTTATAAATACTTAAAAATAAATCTGACTCTGTAAACTGAGAGGATCTGTGATCCCAGAACATGGTTTGTAGATGAGATTGCAGAAACACTGTAAAAACAAAGAGACACAAAGAGGAGCCAGGAGATGAAAAGAAGGATCAAAGTTGTAATAATTTTCAAAAAGGGGCTTCCAGAAAGCATAGACTACTTGGGTTGACATTGTATTCCCACACAATGCTAGGCTGGATTGAACAGAAAATTCCTAAAAGTTAGAAAATATAATTGTCCAGGTTTTATGCCTCATGGCTATAGAGGATGCAACTCACATCTCTATATTCATAGGTTTATGTATCGATTAAGTTAACTTTCCTGCACAGGGTATTAAAATATCTTGGAGAAGGGTCACTTTTTCTAATTCACACAGAAGTGCCATTTGGACTCACAGTGGCCCTGTTATCATGAGTCAGAAGGGCTTCAGGAAGGTGGATAAAGCTTTATGCACAAAGAATTTCACCATCATGTGACTTACAATAGTGAACAACTGGAAATGACATACAAGAGAGGAATGGTTAAGAAAATTACAATTATATACTAAGATTCAGTAATTGAATAAATATTATTCAAGGGTTTCCTAACGTGCCATGTATTTAGCTAGGCACCGGAAATTCAGCAGGGAACATGATAGGTACAGAACCTGACTTTCCTATAACAATTTAAGGTCAAGTCTTAAAAAGGCAAGAAGAAAACCCTTATAATATTCTAATACTTAATAATGCAATAAAACATTTATTATACTATCCATTATATAATTTACATATGTATATATGTAGAGAAAAATATTGGAAGAAAATACATCAGAATGTTAATAATTCTTATTTCCAAGTAATGATAATACAATTATTTGCAACAATTTTCCACATTTTCTGCAATGAGCGTGTTTAAAAATATTTTTACATCATGCAAAATGATATTGTACCTAAGGTTGGTTAAGATAAAAAGAGAATTGTATCTAATAATGTACTCAAAAGCCAGATTCATTTCATGGTAAGGAAAATCTCTAAGCAGATAAAGACAAATTACATTGTCTTTTTTGTGTTTTGATTTCCATCACAGTGTTTTTTGTAAAACCTGCTTCCTCCTCAGCGTTGGCAAGGTCTCTTCTTCCGCAGAGGACTGCGGGCAGCACATCCCACCCAGGTGACACAAGGGGGTGCCCGGGCCCTGCTTCCAGACGCTTCCCTTTGTCTTCCAGGACAGAAAAAAAGAAAAAAAAATTAAAACCTGACATTTGATTTGGTGACCAGTTCAAATGTTTTAATAGACTTACATACACGGTCCACAAGCATTTCTAACCTGAGAGATCTTTGAAGGCATGATCCTTTACAAAGCACCTCCACTTCCCTGTGTTTATTTCATAAGAAAAAATATTGCAGGAACATAAGAGGCCTTTTTAAAGCACAATCTGTAAGAATGGAGACAGCCTAGGGCGCCTGGGTGGCTCAGATGGTTAGGCGTCTGCCTTCGGCTCAGGTCATGATCCCAGGGTCCTGGGATCGAGTCCCGCATCGGGCTCCCTGCTCAGTGCAGAGCCTGCTTCTCTCTCTCCCTCTCCCATTCCCTCTGCTTGTGCTCTTCTGTCTGTCTCTCTGTCAAATAAATAAATAAAATCTTAAAAAAAAAAAAAGAATGGAGACAGCCTAAATATCCAAGAATAGGGAGTTGTTAAATTATGGTGCCTCATAAACAATTCAGAAAATAACCATTAAGAATGATATTGATGTGTAAGGACATTAAAAAGCAATTTAAAAAAAAATTTATACAATAATATGTGCAACATGCTCTAATTTTTATTTCAATATATCATATGCATAATTAGACAAATCTAGAAAGATGTATGTCAAAATATTAATAGTCATTATCCTTAAGAGGTGACAGGGTTTGTTTTACTGACTTCTCTCTGCATGTCTACATTTTATCATTTTTGTCTATAATAAAAAAATTTTTTTAAACAATAAGAATAAATGAGTTACTCCCAAATGAAAATAGTGGTTCTTACAACCTATGCTAACTAAATATATATGTAAATCATTGAAAATTTCCCAGAGATATGGTGACAATACTGCTGTATTTGCTGAAGACAGTTCTACTTTATGACTGTTATTTTTGTTTAACTATTAATAGTACCTCTTTCAGTCTCAGAAGTTTGAGGGGCGCCTGGGTGGCTCAGTCGTTAAGCACCTGCCTTCGGCTCAGGTCATGATCCCAGGGTCCTGGGATCGAGCCCCCCGTGGAGCTCCCTGTTCGGCGGGAAGCCTGCTTCTCCCTCTCCCACTCCCCCTGCTTGTGTTCCCTCTCTTGCTGTGTCTCTCTCTGTCAAATAAATAAATAAAATCTTAAAAAAAAAAAAAAGTTTGACTAAGTCACCCTACAGGTGTATTTTTAAATTTTTTCCAGGAAGTTAGCAAGCCTTGCAGCTTTTCCCCTTATGTCAGCAGGCTGCTTCTAATCCAAAGGACCTTAAGTCTTGGTTTTATCAACGTGCTCAAATGCAAGGCTGGCCAAGAAATTCTGAGATTGTCCAGGCAACATTAGGATCGGTCTGGGGCCAGGGTAAAAACTCCAAGACGTGTTTGGATAACAAAACAAAAAGTCTTTTTGATGCCCACCTTGACGCCTTGGCTGAATGTCCTTCAGGCTAACTTATGCAACAGGAGCCCTCCATGGAACAGTGACAGGACACCCTACCATCACACCTCCTGACATATTTTTTTGGGACAGAACCCTGGCATACTAGGACAAATAGTATTTTTCTAACTACTATAAAGCTACTATACATGTAAAACCAACAACTTACACTGCCTTGCTGAAAACACCTTGAATTAGAAGTAACAAACGCCACTCAAATGATAGGTGTATGTAGGAAATGTTCTAAATTAACCTAAGGGTATCTCCTGGGACTTACAGTATAGAACCCAGAACCCACACAGAACCAGAGCCAGAACTGGAAAGTGCAGGCAGCTGACTCTTCTTCTCTTTCCCTTTCTCTTTCCCTTTCTTTTTCTTTCTCTTCCTCATCCTCTTCCACTCCATGGAATTGCATGTTTCTGTTTCATTGCCCACATCTATGTCATTCTTCTCACTCCGCAGAAATGCTTATTCAGCTACTTTGTACACAAAGCCAAAGTCTGCCACCCTGAGTGCCCCCGACGTGTTCTCTCAGGTCTAGCAGGAATTTATTAGTGCCAGCACCTCCGAGTCTAAATTCCAAATTCCCAAGGGACAGACTCGGAGTTATAAATGAACAGATTGGTGTCCACTCTGACTCGATTATGTCCAGGAGGGGTGGAATCACAGTAGTAAAATGACCCATGTAAGTGAATTAGAGAAGAGGAATGTAGTCTCGGTAGACACTCCCATGAGAATCTGCTAGCTTTCCCTCCTTCAGAGAAATTGGCGAGTTTCTCCTCGTCAATGATGTACTCTTACTAAACAGACAGAAGAGAAGGTGTTCTTAGTAACTCAAATCCACACAACACTGGTACTGTGATGACACTTCCAAAGACACCCTCAGCCGTAGTTTTCCCGAGTTACTTCATGTTTTCCCCAGAGTTGCTTCATATTTTCTTAATTCTACTGCCAACTTCCAAGAGAAGTAGGAACATAGTCCTCACCCTCTTTCTTCCAACCTTAAATCCCACAATGAAGAGTCATAAAGAAGTCACGGGTCACCCATTTGAAGAGCAAAATCTTTATTCATTTGCTTTTCATTCTTTTACTCATGTAACAAACATTTACTGCATTGGTACCACATGTCAGAGCCTGTGCTCAGTGCTGTGGGAAGAGATAAGATGCGGTCCTTATTCACAGGCATTCACAATGTACTGAGAGAGTCAAAGAGATAAAAGAATAATTATGTTACAGTGTGATATGACCTACAACAGAAGTATATACAAAGTGCGCTGAGTGCAGAGAGAAAGGGTCTAAATCATCCTTGGGGAAATCAAGAAAGGCGTCAAAAAGATTATATTTCATTTGGGTGCTGAAAGAATAAGACTTTTCCTGATGGAGATGAAGGGGAAGATTCCAAGTTAAAATAATAACAATAATGAATAGCTGCCATATACTTAGCGTTTACTGCATATAGATACTCTACCACATGCCATACGTGGATTATTTTGTTAAACCTTGAAACCCACCTGGTCTGCCTGTCACTCCCCTATGCACAGGTATCTCAGGATCAGTCACTTAGAACACAAGATCCTCAGGAGGACAGAACTATGGGCATGTAGGAACTTTAACAAATGCCAATTGCTGAGCTGAAAATATTCCATGTATGTGTAAGGAAACAAGCAGTCTTATACACAGCTGGTGGAAGTATGACTTCTTGAAGGACAATTTGTCAACAAGCATCAAAAATCAAGCCTAGGGATTTGCCTTAAGGAAATAATTGAGAATGTAGGCAAAATTAAAACTACAAAGGGGCACCTGAGTGGCTCAGTTGTTAAGCGTCTGCCTTCGGCTCAGGTCATGATCCCAGGGTCCTGGGATCGAGCCCCGCATTGGGCTCCCTGCTCAGCAGGAAGCCTGCTTCTCCCTCACCCACTCCCCCTGCTTGTGTTCCCTCTCTCGCTGTGTCTCTGTCAAATAAATAAAATCTTTAAGAAAAAAAATTAAAACTACAAGGATGTTCATCACAGTATTGTTCATAATAGCAATCTAAAATGTCCAAAATGTTGCCATAAAAAATGTAGAAGTATATTTATTGAATGAAAAGATGTGCATGAAAAGTTTTCAAAAATCAATATATAAGTAGAATATACAGAATATTCTTAATTATTTTATTTTATATGTGTCTAAATAAAAATATATTTACATGGGTATATAAATTAAAAATACACATGTATTTTAAATGTGCATATATATATGTTTGCAGATTTGTATGTTTTCTTTTATTTACATATATTTTAGTGTATACACACACACACACACACTTCTATGAAACACTAGAAAGATACACATTAGGGGTGCCTGGCTGGTTTAGTTGGTAGAGCACATGACTCTTGCTCTCGGGGTTGTAAGTTCAAACCCCACATTGCGTGTAGAGATAACTTAAAAATAAAATCTTTGAAAAAAAAAGATATACATTAAAATTTATCAGTGATTTCTCTTGCCAAGAATTTGAGGGTTGGATAATATTTCTTTTGGTTTATTTCTCTTTTTAAATTATTCCACTATAAGTTTATATTATTAATGTAAGCAAAACAAAAAGGAAAGCTTAAGATGCCATTTATTGATGCAGTTAATAATCTAATCATTTGTTTAAATTTACCAAGCCAAGAACAAGATCTCAAGATCTTGTGTACACCCAACATAAAATTACTTGTTATTTATACAACAGTGGTATATCTGGAAGTTGTAAATGTTTGCTTCTTTCCATAGAGATTATTTATATATCCATATTAGTCTGCCACTTACCAATAATTTGAGCTTTGGTAAGTCACTTAAACTCTCTGAGCTACAGATTGATTATCTATAAAAAAAGAAACAACATGGGGTACCTGGGTGGTTCAGTCAGTTGAGCATCTGACTCTTGATCTCAGCTCAGGTCTTGATCTCAGGGTTGTGAGCTTCATGATGTGAAGCTCAGGTGTGTTGGGCTTCATGATGGGGCATGGAGCCTACTTAAAAAAAAAAATTTTAAATAAAAAATATATATATTTTTAAAAAAGAAATAATACCCTCTCTTACTAGTTCTTTTTTTTTAAGATTTTATTTATTTACTTGAGAGAAGGAGAGCAAATGAGAGCGAGAGAGACAACACAAGTAGAGAGGAGGAGGGAGGGGCAGGAGGAGAAGCAGACTCCCCGCTGAGCAGGGAGCCTGACATGGGGCTCCATCCCAGGACCCTGAGATCATGGTCTGAGCCGAAGGCAGATGCCAAATGACTGAGCCACCTAAGCGCCCTCTCTTACTAGTTTTTATCAGGACTGAATGAATGTACCTGTGCATACTTTATAAAATTTTATACTAACATTCAGTGGAATTTTAACTAAGGTTAGATATTAGATCCTTAAGTTCTCCTTTGGGAATCTTCTAATTTTTAAGATTATCCAACATTTTTAAGACCACAAAGTTATGTGCAGTATGTTCTTTGTTATTCAATCATATGCAATCCACGAGGTATTGCCAACCCAGGAAAACTGTGTTGTTCCCATTAACAGGTTTGGCGGCTCCTCTTACAGCTTTGGAGATCTACCACAAAAAAGGAATTTACCTTGTTTGTTGAAACATTCTGTGAAACTGATTCAAGCTTCTTAATACATTGAATGTTCCGATACAGCAAGATGCTAAGGTTAACAAAATAGCCAATAATAATGCTCAGGCTAATTTTAACTCCCTGCCCTTTTTGTAACCATATGCAGAAGGATCCAAAACTAAAGAGTCACGATTCTCCCTAGTATGGTCAAAAAGTCGGTTGTTTCAGCCATTGGAATTCTTTTTTCACTCTAGCTCTTTATGCTCTTCTTAACCTGAGAAATCAATTTTAAACATGCTGACCATGAGATTTGATTTAACCCCCTTTCATCTGCTGGGTACTATCTCTGTCTCTTACAGCTTCATTAGACACCTGTTTTCTGTACACTATTGGAAACCACAATGTAATATGACATTAGAGTCTTTGGTTATAGAAAATAATTTTCTACTGCACAAGCAGAGTCCTTCCGTCCGGTCAGCTTTTGGCGAATACTCATAAAATCATATTGGCAATACTGGTAAACATATTCCCTTAGGGAATCCAAGGCAATCCTAATTTTGGAATCTTGAAATCTTTTGGCATCTCTGAATTTGAAAGATGACCCGGGTGGCGAGCTTATAACAGTGTGTTCTAATCTTCTTTGGGTCTATGACAACATTATGAACATACTAGGACAGATCTGAAGGGTGTTTCCCTTCCCCACCCTGCCCATTATTCACCAGCCCAGGGAAATGTTTTGATATACTATTTTTTACTCTTAACACTTACCAGGATGAATAATGGAAAAGCAATTGCAAAAGAAAATTGAACTTGAGGTATTCTTTGTCTATCAATAGTCCAATGATTTTTATTATAATTGTTTACTTAATTAGAATTTGTTGTATCTGCTTCCACTTTAGACCATCAGTTCTGGTGCTCTTTCCCCCTTATCTACATTGTGCTTGTTACAAGGTAGGTGCTGAATAATAATTTTTTAAATGAATGAATCCTCTCCCAATCCTAGTTCCCATTTTCATCAACAAAATTAACCAATCAAGAGGGGGTGGTCAAGGGGGTGGCTATATGAATCAATCTTAGAAAATACAGTCCACCAGTGCTGGGCAAAGTTTGGTCTCTAGAATGTGAATCAGTGTCCAGTGTAACCCATAATAAAAATGTTTCCACAATGACAAATGGGTGATATTCAAGTAAAATGTTAAAATATGTTATGCTGGATTAATGGCAAGAAATTTGTCACATGTTTTGTTATTTTAAAACCAATAGCTACTATCACCTTTTTTTATCAATACTCTGGCTCCTTCCTCCTCATAATAGGAGCCTAGGCTTATTGAACACATATAGGTGACAAACTGCCTTATACACTTTGTATAAATGCATTATTAATTTATTCTTGACAGTAGTATAAGGTGGAGATCATTATTAAGCCTATTTTATAAATTAGAAAATTAAAAAAGTAAAGAAAGCATAAGTTAGTTGTCCAAGTTTCCAAAACATGTAAGTAACAGAGTCAAAATTCAGATCTGCTTCTATTTGAAACCGGAATCCAAGCTCTTATCTGCTAAACTCTATCACTATGGGTTAAGACTCAGGATTACTAGATTTCTTTTAGTTTAATTCCATTATATTCAGAGAACATACCTTGTATGATTTCAATTAATATAATTTTCTAAGTCTTGTTTTATGACCCAGAATATTATTTTAGTCAATGTTCTTGGTGCACTTGAAGAAAATATATATTCTATTGATGTTGGGTGGAGTTTTCTATAAATGTTAATTAAATCCAGTTGGTTATGGTGTTTTCCAGTTCTACATCTTTGTTAATTTGCTCTTTACTTGTTCTACCAATTACTGATGGAGGAGTCTTAAGACTCCAACTATAATTTTTATTTTCTAGTCCTATCAGCTTTTTCTTAATGTATTTTGGAGCTCTGTTGTTGGGTGCATACACATTTAGGATTATTATAACTTCCATAAATTAACCCTTTTATCCTTATGTAAAGTCCCTCATTATTCCTGGTTATTTTCCTTGTTCTGAAGTCTACTTTGTCTGATATTAATCCAGCCACTCAGCTTTCTTTTGTATAGTGTCTGTTTTGTATATCTTTTTCTATCCTTGTGGTTTTAATCTACTACGTTGTTAAATTTAAAGTAAATTTCTTCTCCCTTCTCCCTCTGCCCCTCCCCCCTGCTTGTCCTCTCTCTCTCTCAAAATAAATAAAATAAAATCTTTTAAGTGAATTTCTTGGAGGAGTACATAGTGTTTTTTATCCATTCTGACAACTTCTGTCTTTTAATTTGTTTAGATCACTTACATTTAGGGGTGCCTGGGTAACTCAGTCAGTTAAACATTTGCCTTCGGCTCAGGTCATGATCCCAGGGTCCTGAGATGGAGCCCTGCATCGGGCTCCCTGCTCAGCGGGGAGTCGGCTTCTCCCTCTGCCCCACCCCCTCCCCTCCCCCTGCTGGTGCTCTCTCCCGCTGTCTAAAATAAATAAATAAAATCTTTAAAAATATATATATCATTTACTTTTACTGCAATTATGGGTTTATCATTTTACTATTTGTGATATGTTTGTTCTCTATATATTTTGTTCCTCTGTTTCCACTTCCTATATTCTTTTGGATTATTTGAAATTTTTGTACTCCATTTTAATGTACCTACTGAGTTTTAGGATTATATATCTGTATAATTTTTTACTGGCTTCTTTAGGGATTATAATATGCATACTTAAGTTTTCACAATCTATTTAAGATTAATATTTTACCACTTCAAGTGGAATGTAGAAACTTAATCAAAATATAGGTCCTTTTAGTCCTCCCTCTTTATGTTGCAGTTGGCATATGTATTTTAGATATACATACCCCACTAGACAATGTTATAACTTCTGCTTTTTTAAAAAAAAAGATTTATTTATTTGTTTGTCAGAGAGAGAGAACAAGCAGGGGGAGCTGCAGGCAGGAGGAGAAAGAGGCTCCTTGCTGAGCAAGGAGCCCTATGTGGGACTCCATCCCAGGACCCTGGAATCATGACCAGAGCCAAAGGCAGACGCTTAACCAACTGAGTCACGCATGCATCCCATAACTTTTGCTTTCAACTGCCATATGTATGTATATATATATATATATATATATATATATATATATATATATAAGATTTTATTTATTTATTTGAGAGAGAGAGAGCAAGAGTGGGAGGGGCAAAGGGAGAGGGAGAGAGAATCCCAAGCAGACTCCACATTGAGCACAGAGCCAATGCAGGGCTCAATCCCACAACCCCAAGTTCACAACCTGAGTTAAAACCAAGAGTCAGATGCCTAACCAACTGCACTGCCCAGGCACACAGCCAAATATATTTTAAAGAACTTCAGGAGAATAGTCTATTATATTTACCCACATTTTTACCATTCCAGTTCCAGGTTCCCCTCTGGTGTTATTTCTCTTCTATCTGGAGAATTCATCTATTGTTTCTTTTAAAGCAGGTTGCTGGTGATGAATTCCTTTAGTTTTCCTTTATCAAGAATGTCTTTATTTCACCATTATTAACTGAAATAAATTTTTACTGGACATAGACTTCTGGATTATTTTCTTTCAGCACTTTAAAAATGTTGTGGCAGAATAGGATCCAACAGTACATTAAAAGGATTATTCACCACGACAAAGTGGGATTTATCCCTGGGCTGCAAGGTTGGTTCAACATCCACAAATCAATCAATGTGATACAATACATTAATAAAAGAAAGAACAAGAACCATATGATACTCTCAATAGATGCAGAAAAAGCATTTGACAAATTACAGCATCCTTTCTTGATCAAAACTCTTCACAGTGTAGGGATACAGGGTACATACTTCAATATCATAAAAGCCATCTATGAAAAACCCGCAGCAAATATCATTCTCAATGGGGGAAAACTGAAAGCTTTTCCCCTAAGGTCAGGAACACGGCAGGGATGTCCACTATCACCACTGCTATTCAACATAGTACTTGAAGTCCTAGCCTCAGCAATCAGACAACAAAAAGAAATAAAAGGCATCCAAATTGGCAAAGAATCAAACTCTCACTCTTTGCAGATGATAGGATACTTTATGTGGAAAACCCAAAGACTCCACCCCAAAACTGCTAGAACTCATAAGGAATTCAGTAAAGTGGCAGGATATAAAATCAATACACAGAAATCAGTGGCATTTCTATACCCACCACCAAGAGAGAAGAAAGAGAAATTAAGGAGTCGATCCCATTTACAATTGCACCCAAAACCATATGATACCTAGGAATAAATCTAACCAAAGAGGCAAAGGATCTGTACTCAGAAAACTATAGAATACTCATGAAAGAAATTGAGGAAGACACAAAGAAATGGAAAAACGTTCCATGCTCATGGATTGGAAGAACAAATAGTGTGAAAATGTCTATGCTACCTAGAGCAATCTACACATTTAATGCAATCCCTATCAAAACACCATCCACTTTTTTCAAAGAAATGGAACAAATAATCCTAAAATGTGTATGGAACCAGAAAAGACCCCGAATAGCCAGAGGAATGTTGAAAAAGAAAAGCAAAGCAGGTGGCATCACAATCCCGGACTTCAAGCTCTATTACAAAGCTGTCATTATCAAGACAGTATGGTACTGGCACAAAAACAGACACAGAGATCAATGGAACAGAATAGAGAGCCCAGAAATGGACCCTCAACTAATCTTCGACAAAGCAGGAAAGACTGTCCAATGGAAAAAAGAGTCTCTTCAACAAATGGTGTTGGGAAAATTGGACAGCCACATGCAGAAGAATGAACTGGACCATTTCCTTACACCCCAGTGCTTATAGCAACAATGTCCACAATAGCTAAACTATGGAAAGAGCTCAGATGTCCATCGACAGATGAATGGATAAAGAAGATGTCGTGTATATATACAGTGGAATATTATGCAGCCATCAAAAAAATGAAATCTTGCCACTTGCAATGACATGGATGGAACTAGAGGGTATTATGCTAAGTGAAATAAGTCAATCAGAGAAAGACAATTATCATATGATCTCACTGATATGAGGAATTTGAGAAACAAGGCAGAGGATCATAGGGGAAGAGAGGGAAAAATGAAACAAGATGAAACCAGAGAGGGAGACAAATCATAAGAGACTCACTGAGGGTTGCTGGAGTGGAGGGGGGTGGGAGGGTTGAGGTGGCTGGGTGATGGACATTGGGGAGGGTATGTGCCATGGTGAGTGCTGTGAATTGTGTAAGACTGATGAATCACAGACCTGTACCCCTGAAACAAATAATACATTGTATGTTTATAAAAAAGAAAAAAAATGTTGTGGCAGGGGCGCCTGGGTGGCTCAGTTGGTTAAGCGTCTGCCTTAGGCTCAAGTCATGATCCTGGGGTCCTGGGATCAAGCCCCACATCGGGCTCCCTGCTCAGCAAGGAGTCTGCTTCTCCTTCTCCCTCTGCTACTCTCTCTCTCTTTGTCTGTCAAATAAATAAATAAAATCTTTTAAAAAAATGTTGTGGCAATTTCCTTCCTTCTGGCCTTGGTGTTTTTGATGAGAAATCCTCATTTATTCAACTCATTTTTCCTTTATCTTTAAAGATTTTATTTATTTGAGAGAGAGAGCATGAGCAGGGAGATGGGCAGAGGGACAAGCGGACTCCTTGCTGAGCGTGGAGCTCAATGCTGGGCTCTATCCCAGGATCCTGAGATCATGACCTGAGCCAAAGTCAGATGCTTAACCAACTAACCACTCAAGCACCCCTGTTTTTAGTAGCTTGAATTTCATGCCCTTGGATGTGGATTTCTTTGAATAAATCCTGTTTATGGTTTACTGAGCTTGAATATATATGTTTCACCAAATTTGGGGATTTTCCAGCCATTAATTCTTTGGGGGGCTTGGGGGTTTTTTTTCAAGTTTTTTTTAAGATTTAAAAAAATATTTATCTATTTAAGTAATATCTACACCCAATGTGGGGCTCAAACTCATAACCCTGAGATCAAGAGTCACATGCTCTTCTGACTGAGCCAGCCAGGCACCTCTCAAGTTTTTATTTTAATCACCTGGTGCTCATCATGACAAGTGCACTCATTAATCAGCATCACCTATTTCACCCATTCCCTCCTCCCACCTCCCCTCTGATAACCATCAGTTTTCTATAGTTAAGAGTCTGTTTCTTGGTTTGTGTGTCTCTCTCTTTTTTTTCCCTTTGCTCATTTGTTTTGTTTCTTTTTTTTAAAACAGTTTTCTTTTTTTTTTAAGATTTTATTTATTTATTTGAGAGAGAGAGAATGAGAGATAGAGAGCACGAGAGGGAAGAGGGTCAGAGGGAGAAGCAGACTCCCTGCTGAGCAGGGAGCCCAATGTGGGACTCGATCCCGGGACTCGAGGATCATGACCTGAGCCGAAGGCAGTCGCTTAACCAACTGAGCCACCCAGGTGCCCTGTTTTGTTTCTTAAATTCCACATATGAGTGAAATCATGGTATTTGTCTTTCTCTGGCTGACTTATTTCCCTTAGCATTATACTCTCTAGCTCCTTCCATGTCATTGCAAATGGCAAGATTTCATTCTTTTTTATGGCTGAATAATAGTCCATTGTGTATGTATGTGTGTGTGTGTCCTTTATCCATTCATCAATCAATGGACATTTGGGCTATTTCCATATCTTGGCTATTGGAAATTATGCTACTATAAACATAGGGGTGCATATATTCCTTTGAGTTAGTGTTTTTGTATTCTTTGGGTAAATACCTAGTAGTGTCATTGCTGAATCATAAGGTAGCTCTCTATTTTGAACTTTTTGAGGAACCTCTGTACTGTTTTCCACAGTGGCTACACCAGTTTGCATTCCCACCAAAAGGGCACGAGCATTCCTTTTTCTCCACATCCTCGCCAACACCTGTTGTTTCTTGTGTTGTTGATTTTAATCATTCTGACAGATGTGAGGTGATGTCTCATTGTGGTTTTGATTTGCATTTCCCTGATGATAACTAATGATGAGCACTTTTCAAGTGTCTGTTGGTCATCTGGATGTCTTCTTTGGAGAACTGTCTGTTCATGTCTTCTGTCCATTTTTTAACTGGATTATTTGTTTTTTGGGTGTTGAGTTGTATAAGTTCTTTATATCTTTTGAATGCTAAACCTTTATCAGATATGTTACTTGCAAATATCTTCTCCCATTCCATAGGTCGCCTTTTAGTTTTCTTGATTATTTCCTTCACCATGTAGAAGCTTTTTATTTTGATGTAGTCCCAATAGTTTATTTTTGCTTTTGAATCCCTTGCCTCAGAGGACCTATATAGAAAAAAGTTGCTATGGTGTATGTTGGAGAAATTACTGCCTATGCTCTTTTCTAGGATTTTTATGGTCTCAGGTCTCACACTTAGGTCTTTAATCCATTTTGAATTTATTTTTGTGTATGGTGTAAGAAAGCGGTCCAGTTTCATTCTTTTGCACGCTGCTGTCCAGTTTTCCCAACACCATTTATTGAAGAGACTATCTTTTTCCTTTTGCATATTCTTGCATCCTTTGTCAAAGACTAATTGACCATATAATTGTGGGTTTATTTCTGGATTTTCTATTGTGTTCCATTGATCAATGTATCTATATTTGTGCCATCACCATACTGTTTTGGTTACTATTTTGTAATATGACTTTAAGTCTGTAATTGTGATGCCTCCAGATTTGCTTTTCTTTTTCAAGATTGCTTTGCGTATTCAGGATCTTTTGTGGTTCCATACAAATTTTAGGATTGTTTGTTCAAGTTCTGTGAAAAATGCTGTTGGTATTTTGATAGGGATTGGATTAAATGTGTAGATTGCTTTGGGTAGTATAAACATTTTAACAATATTTGTTCTTCCAATCCATGAGCATAGAACGTCTTTTCCATTTCTAAAAATATGAAATGCTTCATGATTTTGCATGTCATCCTTGCACAGGGGCCATGGTAATCTTCTCTGTATTGTTCCAATTTTAGTATATGTGCCACCACAGATAGCACCCAACCATTAATTCTTTGAACATTTTTCTGTACCACATTCTTTCAGTTCTCTTTCTGGGGTTCTGATAACATTGAAGTTAGATCTTTTGGTGTTACCCTATAAATTCCTGAAGCTCTGTTTATCTTTCAACCTTTTTTTAAATTGTTGTTCAGAATAGATATTTTAATGGAACAATTTGTCATCCTCATTTTGCTATTGAATCCATCCAGTGAATTTTTCAAATTTTCAGTCACTATATTTTTTTAGTTCTAAAATTTTCATTTGGTTCTTCATTGGGGATATTCCATTTCTTTGCTGAGACTCTATAGATTTCCATTTATTTCACTTCTTGGAGAATTGTTATCATACCTACTTGAAAGTCTTTGATAATTCCAGCATATATGTCATGTTGGCATCTATTGTTTGCCTTCTCACTTGTAAGTTAAAATTTTCTTGCTTCTTTGTGTGCTGAGTAATTTTAGATTTTAATCTGGAAATTCTGAATATTATATATGAGACTTGGGTCTACCTTAAATTCTCAGGAGAATGTTGATATTCAGGTTGCAAGTTTTGATCTGCATTCTGTGAATTGTGGTTCTAATGTCAGTTCAGTTTTCAAAGCTTTTCCAGTGTTATTCGAAACTGTCCCACATGTGCACCACCCAATGGCCAGTCGAGAACCTGATCAATGGTCTACTGCATTATTCAGTTCTCAAAGCCTTTGATACTATGTAGAGTCAGATCAACGCATCACAGCCCATACGTGAACCCAGGATTTGATACACCACTTTATGGGTGTACTCATACACTTTATGGGCTCACTCTTTTGAGCTCCCTTCTCACAGTTGCTGGGACATTTCCAGCTCCCTGAAGTCCTTCTTCTGGTCCTCTGTCCAGAAAGCTAGGACTTTAGTTTCCATAATCTCCCATGTACTTCCCATGACTATCCCTGCATCCAGGACCAAGCAGCAGGAGAACAGAGAGATAAAAATGCAATGGATATTTGCCCCCTTGGTCTTGGACCACATTTCTCCTGGTCAGAGGGGATTCCTCTCAGTGTTTTAGGTACTGCCTCTTCACCACTATCTAAGGGTAAATTGGTTCTGAGCAAGGGTCTCTTTAAGAATGAATGAGTTTTAGGGGCGCCTGGGTGGCTCAGTTGTTAAGCGTCTGACTTCGGCTCAGGTCATGATCCCAGAGTCCTGGGATCAAGTCCTGGGATCGAACCCTGCATCAGGCTTCTTGCTCAGTGGGAAGCCTGCTTCTCCCTCTCCCACTCCCCCTGATTGTGTTCCCTCTCTCGCTGTGTCTCTCTCTGTCAAATAAATAAATAAAACCTAAAACAAAAAAAGAATGAATGAGTTTTAGTAAAAAGGAATTTGTGCCGTATCTTCATATCTTGTATAATAGCTTTATTTATTTTTTAGGGCAGGTAGCAATTATATTATGGATAATCAAATCTCCAAATAAGTTTTCTATAATAATAGGAATTACTTTTATAATCACAAATAATAAGTACTATTTAAAAATAAAATAGCTATATAGATTGTTAAGAAGCTTCTCCTTATTCTGTGATGCTGGTTTAATGTGATTGCTCAATTCACAGGCACATAACACCACTGTTCTGATACAGAATCTTTTTTTTTTTTTTAAGTATGCTCTATACCCAATGTGGGGCTTGAACTAATGACCCCGAGATTAAGAGTTGCATGCTCTACCGACTGAGCCAGCCAGTCGCCCTTGTTCCCACACAGAAACCTGAATTTTTAAAGCTTGGCTGAGCTCCAGTCACAGCAAAGCAATCAAAGGACCCTTCTAACTTTGCGAAATTCCATGTTCTCTTTGTTCCCATCTTATTGTGGCTGTTCACAATGAGAGATAAAAGGTCAGGACTTTAGCTTTCAAAAAACCAACTTGGACAAATCAAGATAAATACAGTCCTGAACTCATTTGCATGAATGAATCCCTAGTCAATTCTTCCAGACAGAAGATGTCCTTGAGGGGAGTCTGGCATGAGCTTGAAAATATTATCATAGAATTCATGTTTGACTGCTTCCTCTTTCCCATTCATGGCTGAAGTTCAATGGTCAGAGAAAGGTAAACAGTTAATGGTTTGATGTTATGGAAACTGAATAATAAAAGTTCACATATTGAGAAGGAGGAATATGATATCAGAAAAAAAAATCTCCTCCCTTTAATAAAGAAACTTTAATTAGAGGGAAACCATGAAACTAATCATATGACTTCATAGCAGCTGTTTTGTTTTTTTTGTTTTTTCCCAGACACTTTGTTATAAGGCTCTGTGTTGATGAGAAAGCTAATGGATATGGAATTATCACCTACGGCAAATAAAATAAATAAATATTGAAATAAACAAAAATATTCAGTCAATTCTGTCTCTGCCACAAGAATAGTATTGTTATTGCAGATTTTAGGTAATGTTCACAATATATGTGAAAAGTGACTAAACTGTAGGAACAGAAAGCAGATCAGTGTCTGCCAGAAGCTGGGGGTCACAGAAGGAGGTGATCTTAAGAAGCACAAAGAAATATTTGGAGTGATAGAATTGTTTCACAATTGAATTGTGGTGTACTTGTATGCTTCTGTCAAAACTTGCAGGGAGAATATTACTGTACTTAAATTATACCTTAATAAAAAATATTTTACGTGCCTAGCACATAGTAGTCAACAAGAGAAACAGAGAAATAAATTTTTGCTTTAGAGGATGTGTTATGTTCTAGAAAATGGAAAGAACGTGAGGGCCAATCCATAAACTTCATACTCATGTCTTGAAAAGCCAGTGTGATCAGTGTAACAAAAATTGGAATGCCCACAAACCTTGTTTCTATCATTCCCCATTGATATATAGGAATAGGGTTTTAAAAGGGTGGCAGTCGGGCAGGCCCTGTCAGGTCTCTCTACTTTGGAGGTAGAAAAAGCAATTTTTCAAGTAAATGACTCAACAGAAGTGTATTTAATGGGCCTTTAAACCCGAGGGCTGAGAGCTGCACAGTCGTGACAACACTCTAGGTCACGGTCACATTGGCCAGTAACATTTGAATAAATGAAGCCGAGGCTTTCCCACAACTCTCATGTACTTTGAAAGATGTGCTTCCGCAGATATGTGACTGGAAAGGGGACAGAACACGAGGCACGTAGCAGCCACTGAAGTGGACAGAAGTGAAAGAGGGTCAAACAACGGAGTATTTTGCAAGCTAAAGTTATTGGCATACTATAGTTTTATTCACTACTAATAATGGTGAAAAGTTAACATTTCTTGAGTTCTTACATATAATGTCCAGAAATTTGCTAAATATTTTACATTTATTACTCACAATAATCTATTACTATAGGTATTATTATTGCCTCCATTTTACAGATGGGAGAACTGAGGCTAGGATGTTGAGTGACTTGCCCAAAGTCACAGAGTAGGTAGGTGTGGCAGAACTGGGATTTGAATCCAGTCCTTCATAATCTAAACTTCCTGCTCCTAATCAGTGTCCTACAATGGCTATTCACTCAGTGGAAATGCTTTTTATTAGGTCTTCTAATAGCAATACAGTATTTATTGAAGAAAAATATTCCTTTCTTTTATAAATTGCATGTTCCAGAGAGACCTTGCGAAGGACAGATGGATTGAAAATTCAAGGTATTTTAGATTTTTTTTTTTTTTTAGACAGCACGAGCAGGAGGGGCAGAGACAGAGAGGGAGAGAGAATCTCAAGCAGACTCCGTGCTGAGCGCTGAGCTGGAGGCAGGGCTCCATCTCATGACCCTGAGATCGCCACCTGAGCTGAAACTAAGAGTTGGCCACTTAACAGACTGTGCCACCCAGGTGCCCCTTAGATTTTTAAATGAGGGCCTGAGAGCTCACATCTTTAGTCTAAGGCTTAAATATTACTTTATTTCCAAGGGAAAATAGCAAATCTTTGTGGAGATTGGCAGCATTCTGCTGAGGGTCCTAATGCCTGCACTTCTAACATTAAGGCAGGGCACTCTGACCTTGCCCTGAAACACCAGAAGCAAGGTTTGGAAAGCTGCACCTCATAAAAATGGGATGGAATAAACCAGAGCCTTGAAAGATAGCTGAGCAGATACTGAGGTCAAGAACTCTACATGAGTCTTAGTCTAAGTTGAAGCCCAAATCTGGAAATCAAATTCTCTATTTTTTTTCTTTTTTTAAAATTTTATTTTATTGTGTTATGTTAATCACCATACATTACATCATTAGTTTTTGATGTAGTGTTCCATGATTCATTGTTTGCATATAACACCCAGTGCTCCATTCAATACGTGCCCTCTTTAATATCCATCACCAGGCTATCCCATCCCCCCGCCCCCCTGCCCTCTAGAACCCTCAGTTTGTTTCTCAGAGTCCATAGTTTCTCATGGTTCATCTCCCCCTCCGATTTCCCCCCTTCATTTTTCCCTTCCTATCTTCTTCTTCTTTTTTTTTTTTAACATATATTGTATTATTTGTTTCAGAGGTACAGGTCTGTGATTCAACAGTCTTACACAATTCACAGTGCTCACCATAGCACATACCCTCACCAGTGTCCATCACCCAGCCACCCCATCCCTCCCACCCCCCCCACCACTCCAGAAACCCTCAGTTTGTTTCCTGAGATTAAGAATTCCTCATATCAGTGAGATCATATGATACTTGTCTTTCTCTGATTGACTTATTTTGCTTAGCATAATACCCTCCAGTTCCATCCATGTCTTTGCAAATGGCAAGATTTCAGGTTTTTTGATGGTTGCATAATATTCCATTGTATATATATACCACATCTCCTTTATCCATTCATCTGTTGATGGACATCTTGGCTTCTGGACATTGCTGCTATAAACATCTATTTCTTAAGACTGACAATGATCCTACACCTCTGGAAGCCAGTACATGGAACAATAATAAAGTCTCATAAGCATCCAGAACACAGAGCTTTTATTATATGATGACTTGACTTTGATGAAAGAAAAGTTCTGAAGAATCAGCATTACTTTTCTTTGTTCAGGAAAAATTAGAACTCATTTCAGAAACTGTACTTTTTCTGTTAGAAGGACTGTGTTGAATTTAAACATACCATGAATCATTCAATAAAACTGTTCTTACCTTTCTAGAAGGTAGTAGAACTAGAGTCTATGGTTATTTTATTTATTGTCTAATAACACATAGACTTATTATTGGTACCAAATGTTTTAGCTCTTGAATATATGCAGCTTAAATACTTCATTTATACTATTTTTTAATTTTCCCATCTTTATTGGTCTGGCCTTCTTAAGCTTTTTGTAAGAGAAAGAACGAAATCTTTCTTCTGCAATGAAATATATGAATATTCACATTAAGTGCAATAAATAGACTATGAATAGTTTAAGTCAAATTTTACTATAAATCAGTTACAAAAAAGCCTTTGTTTTCTAAAAATATTTTTGGATTTCCGATATCAGTTTATGGACCTGTAACAATATGCTCGAGAGGAACTTTATTTAACTGAAGAGAAGTTATACTTTAAACTTAATTAAATTACAATCCTAGGCTTAAAAATACACATGCGCATAGATACACACACAAATTACAAACAGGTACTAGAATCCTTTTCTTACCTAAAGCCTTTAAGGGAGCATACACACACATTCACAATACTGAATCTGAGATTTGTTTTGAAAATGTTGATGCTTTTAGCAGGATAGTAACACATTACATCCATATATTACTTTATATTTTGTCAAGCACATTCATATTTACTGTCACATTGATCTTCGCACCATTTCTGTGAAGTAAACAAAGCAGGAATTATTATTTTTTTTAAATCACATCAATTTTTATCTGGTTACCAAAGGAAGGCATTTCTTGTGAACGATAACAGAAGAAAGAAAAAGTTGGCAGGTTTCTCCCCCTCGTTTTACAGAGAGACACACACTTGAGAATCTCTCAGTCTAACAGCTAGAAAGTAGATCTGGAGTTGAAATCTAGTCTGACTGCAAGATTTGTGAATTTTATTCTTTCAACAATATTTAGTGAGCACTGAAAGTGTCAGGCTCTCTGATAACCATATCCACTATACGACAAGGCCTCTCAGTTAGGAACCACAAGACACAGAATTTTACAGCTTTAAACATCTGTAGAACCTAGATCCAAAGATAGGACCATACTGTTAGCAGAATTATTTTTTTCTTTTTAAGGAGAATGTTTAATTTGCTAAGTAAAGTAGAATCTTCCTTCCCAAAATTCTGTTAAACTGTTTGGCAAGTACCTTGAATCCAACAATCACTTCAGCGTTTGAGGGTCTGTACACTAATGTAGATTAGAGCTACCACAGACCAGCCATGCCCATAAATGACCACACTTATTTTGTAAGATGTAAACTTTAAGATGAGCAGCTACTAGAGTCTATTGATGGTTGAGTTTGAAGGGATGAATGTAGGCCAGTTTGATGAACTATTGAGGATATTTCCAAAGTCTTAGTCTTGCCCCTTTACTATGGTGAAATGGTTGTCATTAAACTGTTCTTGCAGGTTTTGAAAACTGACTTTTTAGTGAATTGACCTAGAAATATTTGGTCCAAGTGTCAACTTTATGGTAAAGGGTCTCAAATTTAGGATTTTATCTCTAACTGAGGTCATACATATACTCTATATTTAGGTTTGGGGCTGCCATAACAAAGTACCACAAACTGGGTGGCTTAAACAACAGAAATTTATTGTTTCACAGTTTTGGAGGCTAGAAGTCTGAAATCCAAGGTGTCAGCAGAGTTGATTCCTTTAGAAGGCTGTGAGGGAGAATCTGTCCCATGCCTCTACTAGCTTCTGGAAGTGTAGGCATTCCTTGGTTTGTAAGTGGCATTCTCTCTATGTCTTCCCTCTGTGCATGTCTGTGTCCAAATTTCTCCTTTTGATAAGGACACCCATCATACTGGAATAAGGCCCACCCTAATGATCTCACTTTAACTTGATTAACTCTGTAGAGATCCTAGTTGCAAATAAAGTCACATTCTGAGGTACTGGGGGGTTAGGAATTCAATATCTTTATTCAGGTTATGATGGTTAATTTTATATGTCAACTTGGAAGATGTTTTTGGATGAGATTAACATTTAGATTGGTGAACTCTATGTAAAACAGTTTGCCCTCCATAATGTGGGTGGGCCTCACCAAATCAGCTGAAGGCCTGAACAGACCCAAAACACTAGCCTTTTCAAGCAAGACTGCCTTTCAACTTCATCTGCACTATTGCCTCTCCTGGGTCTTCAATCTGCTAATCTTTGGACTAAAACACTACCATTGGCACAGTCCTTGCTAGGGATTCTCTAACAAGTTAAAAAGAGACATGCATCATAGGAACAGAGAGACACAGCGAGAGAAGGAACACAAGCAGGGGGAACACAAGAGGGAGAAGTAGGCTTCCCGCAGAGCAAGGAGCGCGATGTGGGGCTCAATCCCAGGACCCTGGGATCATGAGCTGAGCCAAAGGCAGACGCCTAACGACTAAGCCACCCAGGCGCCCCAAACAAATGTCTTTGAAACATACCATAAATTTTGCAGTTCTGTTTTGGAATTTATTTCTATTTTAATATTCTGGAAGCCTCAAAAACTGGAGCTTAAGTTTTTCTCAACCTCTGGCTCTATTTAGCTGCTGCTTCTCCACTTATTACCTCTCCCACTTGCTTCCTATTGCCAGGAAAACCTTGCTATTTCTTGCCTACTGGCCTTTGCACACATTCTTCTTTCCATGAGGTCACATTCATCACCTGCTTTTAGAAATCTTCCTCAATACGGGCACCTGGGTGGCTCAGTTGGTTAGGTGTCCAACTCTTGATCTCTGCTCAGGTCTTGATCTCAGGATGATGAGTTCAACCCCTGTGTTGGGCTCCATGCTAGGCATGGAACTTACCCAATAAAAAAATAAATTGGGGTGCTGGATGGCTCAGTTGGTTAAGTGTCCAACTCTTGATTTGGGCTCAGGTCATGATCTCAGGCTTGTGAGATCAGGCCCTGCATTGGACACTGTGCTCAACCAGGAGTCTGTCTGCCCCTCTCCTTCTGCTCCTCTCCCACTGCCATTACTCTCTCTCTCTCTCTCAAATAAATAAATAAATAAAAATTAAGTCTTTTTTAAAAATTAAAAAATAGGGGCGCCTGGGTGGCTCAGTCGTTAAGCGTCTGCCTTCGGCTCAGGTCATGATCCCAGGACCCTGGGATCGAGCCCCGCATCGGGCTCCCTGCTCCGCGGGAAGCCTGCTTCTCCCTCTCCCACTCCCCCTGCTTGTGTTCCCTCTCTCGCTGTGTCTCTCTCTGTCAAATAAATAAAATCTTAAAAAAAAAAAAATAAATAAATAAAATAAAAATTAAAAAATAATTTAAAATTAAAAAAATAAATTTAAAAAGTCTTCTTGAATAAACCCCAGCCTTATTTAATCACTCTCTAATGTTTTTCTTTTTTATAAATGTATTTATTTAGAGAGAGAGTTGTGGGGGAGGGGCAGAGGGAGAGGAAGAGAGAGAATCTCAAGCAGACTCCCCACTGAGCACGGAGCTGCATGTGGGGCCCAACCCCACGACCTGAGATCAGACCTGAGCTGAAATCAACAGTCAGTCACCCAGCTAACTGAGCCACCCAGGCTCACTTAACTACTCTCTAATTACTATATTGTATTATTATCTGTCTCTTGAGAGTTTTAGATGTATTATATCTGAATGGTGGAAATTCTACATAATGGTGTGCTATACATCACTTCCCAACTTCAAATCCAGTGACATGATGTTAGTAGCTTGAAATCAGCCATGGTGGGAATATTTACACCACATAGAAATTTGAAAATACTCCAAATCAAAGCTTTTTTCCCCAGAGGAGAGCTAATTGTTAAACATTAAACACAACTGGAAATAATCCAAACATCCATCAAAAGCATTCTGGTTGAATAAACCACGATATATCCATTCATTGAAGTACCATACAACTATAAAGGAAATAGGGCTATTTTTATATACTCCTATAAAAGTGATCTCCAGAGTATACAGACAAGTGAAAAAGCAAGTTGAAGAAAAGTATGTATACTATGCTTTTAAAAGCAGGGAGGATACAAAGGCATGTATGTTTTTGCTAATTTTTTTTTTAAACAGAAGCCCAAGGCAGGAAAGTTTTTAAATGGCTACAACTAGGAAGAGAGAAGAAACTATAAGAGAGATGGAAATAGATGATCTACTTCTTTGACTATACCTTATTTGGTAGATTTCTTTGGAACCATACAAATGTTTTACAAAATTAAAACTTAAGATCTTATTATAAAAAAGAAATCCCTAAACATCTGAAGCAAAATGAAACAAATCAATCTATGCAATGAATTGATGGCATAATCACATACAGAAGAGTTATTTGAAATGAACTGAAAACACAATAATTTTATTTGGCTAGTCAGATATATACTGAGGACCAACATAAATACATGAAATGTAAAAAAATCTTAAAAATTTCTCAGTAATCATATTGCTAGTGATAAAATTGGTTATGTTATTCTGAAACTATTGTATACAACCTACGACAAAGAAAATAAGTAATGATGCTTATGCCATTAAGAACTAATATTTTTTCACAGTAGTAGAAAACATAAATATAAAATCAAATATAAAAGCAAAAACATTGTAACCTTAAATTTAAAATATTATGAACTCATATTTTCTCTTTAAAAATATTTAGGTATTTCCTAGCTCTGTGCTCTCAACAAGCCTAGAAACAATGACCAATGCAGCAGGAGTGAGCATGCCTAAAATCCAGATTGTGATTTCTTACTACCACTTTCCAATCCTGGATTCCTTGCAGAAATAGATGATTGCAGTCCTGAAGCAAGAGATGTCTAAGGTGATCTTAGAATCATGCCAGAAAACAACAAGGCTACCAAAGACTATTGAAGCTTGCCAAAAGGAATCAAGAGCCAAACTGGAAGAAGCTCCTACTAGTCAAAGATGGCATAATTTGAGCATCAATAAAAATAATTGCTGTAATGGGTTGAAACACATAAAAATATTTTTTAAAGTTCATTGGCCACCCATGCAGTATGATACAGAATCAACCCATTATACTAAAAGCTGATAAGTAAAGTGAAAGAATATAGAGTATTTCGTCTTTCCCATTTAAAATGTACTGCTGGGGGTGCCTGGGTGGCTCAGTCGTTGGGCGTCTGCCTTCGGTTTAGATCATGATCCCAGGTTCCTGGGATCAAGCTCCACATTGGGCTCCCTGCTCCACGGGGAGCCTGCTTCTCCCTCTCCCACGCCCCCTGCTTGTGTTCCTCTCTCACTGTGTCTCTCTCTGTCAAATAAATAAATAAAATCTTTAAAAAATAAAAATAAAAATAAAATGTACTGCTGGGTAACCAAAAGTTGTGAGAGTAAGTTTCTTTTTATAGAAGTATTTCAGCCAAGGGGTGCCTGCGTGGCTCAGTCAGTTGAGCTGCCGACCCTTGATTTCAGCTCAGGTCATGATCTCAGGGTCGTGGGATTGAGCCCCTCCTTGGGCTCCATGCTCAGTGTGGAGTCTGTTGAGATTCTCTCTCTCTCTCCCTCTGCTCCTCCCCCCACCTAGGCTCATTCTCTCTCTCTCTAAAATAAATACAGAAAATCTTAAAAAGAAGAAGTATTTCAGCCAATAAATGAAGATGCAATGACAGAACATTAATATTTTATAACCACTGCCAGCATAATGGATCTATTCTAAACAATGACTATCAAAAGTTATCAAGATCGCAAAAAAGAAAGACAGACTTTATATGCCTCATGATGGAGGTGCCCAGTACTTCCCATGAAGTATTCTTATAAAAAAATAAACCTGGATAGTATGGAGTTTCCTTAAGAACTTAAAAATAAAACTACCCTACAATCCAGTAATGACACTATGACACTACTGGATATTTACCCAAAGAATACAACAACAACAACAACAACAACAACAAAACTGACTCAAAGGAATATATGCACCCCTCTGTCTATTGCAGCATTATTTAGCCAAACTATGGAAGCAGCCCAAGTATCCATCGACAGATGAATGGATAAAGAAAGAAGATGTGAGATATATATGTAATGGAATATTATTCAGCCATAAAAAGAATGAAATCTTGCCATTTGCAAACAACATGGATGCAGCTAGAGAGTATAATGTTAAACAAAATAAGTCAGTCAGAGAAAGACAAATGCCATATGATTTCATACATATGTGGAATTTAAGAAACAAAACAAATGAACAAAGGGAAAAAAAAAGAGAGACATGCCAAAATACAGACTCCTAACTATAGAGAATAAATACATGGTTACCAGAGGGGAGGTGGGTGGGGGGATGGGTGAAATAGGTGATGGGGATTAGGAGTGCACTTATCATGATGAGTGTAACAAGAAATACAAAGAACAAAGGGAAATGACAAAGCAATGGCTGTTTCTTCATCAAATATATTTCCGGGGCAGGGGGAGGCAGAGGAAAGGGGAGGAATAAGGAGGGCTAAAAGAAATTTAAGAGACACATCATTAATTGCTATATTTGGACTTTACTTGGATTTTGATTTAAATCAACATTAAAAAAATAATTATGAGACAACATGTGATACTTTGATAAAGTTTTTAAAAAGAGTCCTTATCTTTTTAGAGATAAATGTGAAAATATTTGTGTGTAAAATAGCATGGCATTTAGGATTCATCCCAAAATAATCTAGTTTTTTCAAATCTGTCAGACACAAAATTTTAAAGACACATTTGCTATACACCTATACTGTGATTTTTCTATATTTTAGTGTTTGCTAAGATTAGGAAGAATTTAAATTTTAAGGAAGAATGAAGCTTTTAAATGCTGTAAAATAAAAATGATCAGCTTTTCTGACTGCTCAAAGATGATCTTCTTTAAATTTTCAAATCTTATTTTCAGTTTCAGTGAATAAATTGTTAGCATTTACGTTCTTGGGTTCTTAGAGAGACTCTCCACATTCTCAGGAAGTTTATTTGTGATGTGGATAATAGTGAAAACCCCACTTTCATCTGCATATATGCAGTTGAGGAATTTTCAAGAGCTAAGTACGTCGCACGTGGTAGAAAATGTTAGAGATCTTCCTCTCAAATAATCTATTTGTAAGAATCAGTATTGTATTAGCTTATGTTGTTACTTGATAAAAAAACCAAACCAAATTCAGTGTTTTTTGGCTTGAATTTTTAAAACCTTAATAACAATACTAGAAAATGGAAGATACTTACTTTCCCATCTATGTGTGTTTGATTTTAAATGTTGGTCAAAGATCAAAATGCAATTATCAACAAGCTGGCTCTCATCTGTACAAAAAAAAAAAAAAAAAAAGAACAGAGGAAAATGACCTGGTACTTGACATGAACTGCATGATCTGAGCAAGCCTATGAAAAGTGAATGTACCACTTCTCTATGTGAGAGGAAAAGAAATAATAGATATATTGGAGCTGCCAACTACAGGACCAAAGCAGGCTCATCACCTGGCACAGGGACAGTTACATACTAGGTGTTCAGTAAATCAGTGTAGAACAAGCAAATGAATAAATAAATAACAGATGGAGCTTGTGTTTGCACCAGTAATGAGAAGCAGGAGGCAGCATGTTAAGTAATAATAGCAGATCTGTACTGCATGGTTATCACGTGCCCAGCACTACCAAGAATTTTAATGGCCAAGATTCGTTACTGCTTACCACGTGCTCTGCTTACCAGACCATTACTAACTGAAGCCTCAATAGGTAGTACTATCATCGTCATCATATCTAATCATTTCACCTTACGAATGAGTACACTGAAGCACGAGAGGTTAAGTAACTTGCCCAAAATCACAAAGCTGGTTAATGGTAGTTCTGAGCTTTGAACAGTTTGCATTCAAAGCCTGCTCTTTAAACCACCAGTCCGTGTTGCCTACATTCTGTGTAGTTAAAAACTCTATTTGTTGCATTTGCTAAAATCCTTCCAGGTTACCCAAATCCTTTCAGTATGTGTTAGTACTAAACATTGTCAAGGCTGTCTATGGGGCCTGTCTCTACTACCAGCAGCCTCACCTGCCACTCGTGGAATATATTTGTTTTCTGGAATCACTGACTTTCAGAGCTGAGTAGCTGACAGGAGTCAGTATAAAGTAGTGGCCAAGTACATGGGCTTTGGTCTCCAGCTAAATGCAAATCCTGGCCTTGTCCCATACCCCAAGAATTTCTTAAAGTTCTGACTATTATTAGCCTCCCTTGGAAAAAGAGGCAAGTAGAGTGAGAAGAAAGTAGTTGCATACTGCTTACCAGCTATTGACTGGAATAGTTCAAGTTCTTACTTTTATTTTTTTTTTAAAGATTTATTTATTTTAGAGGGGTGGGGAGAGAGCTCCCTGCACATGCGGGAGGGGAGGGGCAGAGGGAGAGAATCTTCAAGCAGACTCCTCCCATGAGGGAGGAGCCTGACCTCATGACCCATGAGATCATGACCTGAGCTGAAACCAGGAGTCAGACACTCAATGGACTGAGCCACCCAGGTACCTCTAAAGGTCCTACTTTTAATAACTCTGTCTCAGTCAGCAAAACAGGGCAATCGAGTCATTAAGGAGTGGGCCCCTGCTTATGATAAGTGAGCCTCACTGTCAATGATTCCTTACTTCTAATGAAGCAACTTAATGAGAAATGGAGTAGTGAAAAGCTGGCCCAGTCTTCTGACAACAGGAGAAGGGGAAAAGTCAAGACCATAATAGTAATGAACTCTAGTCTAGCGGTTTTCTAAATCTGCACCGTCTTGAGGTCTCCAAAACACTTACGGGCAGTCTGCTAGGCCAAAGTTATTTTTACAGTAAAACTAAGACAGCACTTTTCTTCTTTACTATTTTAATGTTCACTAGTGGTACAAAAACAATGGTGGTAAAACTGTTGGTCCCTTAGGAAGAATCAAGGCAGTGACACCAACCATACTGGTAGTTACATTCTTCACCATGATGTGCTCACAATGTAAATAAAATGCCAGAGTCACATAAGAACGTCTTTATAAGACAATAAAAAGGATTTACTTTCTTAAATCTATACATCTTATTAATATTCTGTATGATAAATTGGGAAGTACACAGAAAGTATTTCTGTTGCATATGGAAATATGATGTCTCTAGGGAAAAAAAATTATGCCACTGAGCTACAAAGCAGAACCACATTGTGTTTTCATGGAACATCATTTTTACTCGAAAAAAAAAAAAAAAGAATGACAGACAAATAATGGATTACCAGATTGGGTATTTGGTAGACTTTCACTTTTTTTTTTTTTTTTAATGAACAAATAGACCAGCTACTCCAAGGAAAACAGCAGATGGTATTTTCTTCAAGAGAAAATTTAAATTTTGGAAAACCTGAGTTTACCACAGTGAAATTTACAATTTCTCGATACTTAAAAAACTTTTCTAATGAGAATGGTAGTGATAGTAACATAAATTTTTTCGATATTGTATAATGAAATAAGCCAACATTCAGAAGATCTGACTGAATAAGTCAGTGAACCAATATTTCCCCAATGACCAATGAACAACATTACAAAATCATGCATTAGTAAAAGATCCATTCAGTGTTCATGACAGATCAGTAGATTTTAACACAACTGAGTACACAGAGTTTATGTGTTTTCAGATTCCACATTGCAATTAACCTTTAAAACCTACCACTTGTAGAGGTTTGGTATAATATAAAAGATGAAAGCAGGGACAGGCAGAACAAGTGAGCTGCCCAATATCAAATATAAATTGCTGAGGGTCTGAGCCTAGAACCTTGGCTCCTACATCCCTTCCTCCCAAGAATAGGTTTCTAATAATATTAACCCTGTCCTAGTAGTAGTCATTCTCATTAAGATCCTGAAGAAAGACATGGCCCCAACTTGATTCCTAAGCATTGGAACTTAAAATTTTGAAAGAATTGGTCTACAAAATTGTCCCAACTTTTTAATGCTAAAACATTTTGAGTACTTCTACATTTAGTGCTTATATAAGAAGCATCCATTGACAAAATGCTACAAGGAATTATATTCAGTCTCTAGGCAGTATGTGGTATACATTTTGATTCAGGGGACCCCTCCCAAGGACCCAAATCCCACAAATTAGAATTCAAAGGTCTTTACCTAAGCCTTTGAAAGGGCAAATAACAGGGGTAGCCATCAGATTCAAACTGACACAGAAGACAGCAATTTGTCCCATCAGCTGTGGAGAAATCTGAAAGGCGCGTGCACGCGTGTGCTTGTGTGTGTGTGTGTGTGTTTGTGTGTGTGTAAGAGGCAATTTTCTTTTTTTTTAAAGATTTTATTTATTTATTTGTCAGAGAGAAAGAGAGAGAGCGCACAAGCAGGGGGAGCGGCAGGCAGAGAAGAGGGAGAGGGAGAAGCAGGCTTCCCCAAGCAGGGAGCCCAATGTGGGACTCGATCCCAGGAACCTGAGCCGAAGGCAGACGCTTAACCAACTGAGCCACCCAGGTGTCCCAAGAGGCAATTTTCCCAAGAGGAGTCTGTCTAGTGCCTTTTCCAAAATTCTAGCAGCTTGGGATTATGGGAGAAATAGGGCTCAGTCAAATCTTCTTTGTGAGGTAATACTACTCTGGCTTTAACCAATGTTCCAGCTAGATCTCATTTCAACTCAAAGATATAATAGCACCATATTACTCCATTGCCACACCGAATGTGGAATGGAAGCAGACAGGAGATGTAAAGCAAATAGGTGTTGACAGTGTCTGATCCCATTCTGTCCAACATTTAGATTCAAAGAATTTCAGATTCAGCAGAAATCTTACATATCATCTAACCTATCCTCATTTTTCAAAGATGAAAAAACTCTGGCCCAGAAAAATTAAGTGTCTTGCTCAAGTTTTTATGGTGAGTTAACGCCAGAGATGGAACTGAAAACCACAGGCTTTTCTCAGTACCACAACTTGATCATCTAATTGCTTTTTTCCTTGATTGTTCCCTATCTTTAAATCTAGACTGAGGTTTTCTTAACCACAACAAAAAAGACACAGCATGCTAAAGAATTGGTTAAATAGAATCAGGGAACCCTATTTACTTTCAAAAAAAGAGAAAGGTTTGTTAAATGCTAAGAAGTTCATAATAGTCTAGTCAGTTAACACAGGTTCTTCGGTTTCAATTACAGAAAAACATTACTGCCAAAGTCCGCAAGTGCTATCCTAATTTTTCAGATTACTTCCTTAGAAAGTGTGCTTTTGATCTGCTCTTCCAAAGAAGAACACAAGTGCAGACTTCAATGCTTAATAAAGTTAAAAGCTTCTCCCTGGGGTAACTGAAATTTTTATCAAAGGGGCGATAGACCTGGCTGCAGCTGCAACAAAGAAGTGCCATATAAAGCCAAGTGGAAAGCAGTTAGACATCATTGGTGGTACGGGGCCATTGAACGTGCTCATATTAATTGGAATCTATTGCACAGGACATTCCACTACATGCTGGGCAAATGACCCTGAAAGTTTTGAGTCTCTCTGGTGTATAAAAAAAGTTCAGATGTAAAAATAATCATACAGATGGTGGATTCTCTACCCTTGAATGGGCCTAGCCACCCTGAGATCTGGGTGGCTGGAAAATTTCTTTTTTAAATAATGCCCTTTGAGTGAGTCCCCATATATGCATCTTCTTTTACAACCATTTGAAAACTTGTCTTCTAATAATTTCACACAGCGCTTTCAGCGTAGCAACATTCAAAAGAATAAAACTAATGAAATACAGCAACTTTTACATTTTTACTTTTGTGCTTTGGGAAAATTCCGATTAAAAGATGTGAGGCAGTTCAAGTTGGAATTTCTTTATTGCTCCCAAAATGAATAACTTCTAATTTTATAGAAAAATTAGACAGATTTAAAGCCAAGGGAGTATGGAATATGTTTCAGGCATATCAGGATGCAACCCTTCTGCACTTATGATTTAAATTCTTACATCTTCATATCTCATATTGTTCCTGATTGCGGGTTATGTGTAAAGAGCTATCATGGCATTTCTCCCTGAGGCAGAAGCCGTTCCTGAACTTCATCACAGCCTCTTTCTTACTCTTTAAGCTAAATATTAAAAGAAAATCCCAGATATTATAATGTCAATGAATAATAACCCTAACATGTCAGAAATATTATCCAAGAGGTAGCCAAGTGATAAGATGAATCCCTATCTCAGATTCCCAAATTTTGCCCAATTTTATAAACAAATTGTCTAGAATATAAATCAATGAAAATGTAAGCCCTACCTAGATGATGGCCAGAAGACGAATGTCCTTTAAAAGTATTGTGCATCAAGCCAACTTTCATTTACTCAAAACTGGAAACCTCAAATTCTTATGTATATCAACCTTTTCATCAAGCCATACAACACATGTTTTTTAAAAAATGCTTAGTTTATAGTACATCTAAGTTCTCTTTTCCCCCAGAGATCAACACATAATGTTGACTGGATTTTTGATTAACATATTTATCTAAAACATAACATTCGTGAGCAGTCTGAACCCAGAAATAACACATTTACAAACATCTTAAATTAATTAAAGCAAACAGAATAACTATACTTTTTTTTCGTCCATAACCATAACCAGTACCTTTTCTAAAAATATTTACATTTCTATCAACAGGTAAAATTTCAGTGAATTCTACCTTCCACAAAACGATTACTGCAGAATCAGTTGGAGCCCCCAAATGTGGGCATTATTATTGCCTAGGAAAACAGAGAGGATATTTTAACCAGAGCTTGTTAGATGTGGGAGAGCTTCCATGGATAACCTTTTTCCCAAGGTCAAATATCAATGAATACAGTGTTTACTTAGATGCAACATGACCTCTTGAATCATACTCCACTAGGTAGGATGGAACTAATGAAAGACAAATGACAAATGGAAGATCATGATATTCCACTCTGGACCTTGCTCCCCTCTGAGTGGTGTCTTGCATCGAGCGAGTTCCAGAACCAAGATTTAATGGAGATTACAGATAGGTGAATTCTTTATAATGAATAACTTTGGTCATTGCTAATTTAATCAATGATTAATAATCCACTGTGGCTATCATTGAAAAAAAGTTAACAGGACATTAAATGAATCATTTTACTACCAAGTCATTATGTTGCTCATAATACTTTCTCCCACAGCTCTCTACTAAAATTGATTTAGCCATAACATTTTGTGAGGAGTGTGAGCAATCACTATTCTCTAGGTGGTCTCACCACAGAATACAATAGGTAGAAAGCTATAATGGGACTATGCTTTTTCTAGATTATCTACTTTCATAAATGTACCTCACCTACTATTACACAATCAATATGTATGTACACTGGGTAATCAAAGTAGAAAATTTTCATCCCTCGTCAGAGTACAAAGGTTTTCAAACTATCATGTTATTGTTTTATTTTCTTTAGTGACTGATAAATTGTAATCATTTTACCTGCCTAAAAGACCTACCAAAGATATCTGAGGAATGTTTGAGGGTCCACTTAACTAAAAATCACTCACTGACAGTGTAATATAGTGGGTTCAGAATCAGACAAATCTAATTTGAATTCAGACTACAACACATATCAATTCTCCAACTTAGGTCAGGTTATATAAGTTCCTAATCATTAGCTTTTTCATTTTTAAAATGACAATAATAATACTTTCAATACAGGGTTGTTATGATTAAATGTGATAATACATTTGAAACACTTAGCAGTGTCAAGCACATAGTGATTATATGGATAAGTGGTAGCTATCAGGGCCACCATCCAACTTTATAATTCTTTTGAATTAGAAAAAGCCCTGTGGGTACTCAATTTGGAAAGCAAAGCGTGAACTGGATTTTAACCTTCCCTGGCCACCTCAGCTAGGTGTTTCTGCTCAGTACACAGACTATACAACTGTGCTCAGAGATCTTTAGAGCTACTGTCAGCTATAGCACCTGAAATTTCCATCATTTAAATAATTCCTTGTGAATACGTTTTTTTTTCCACCCTCTAGAAAGCCCCTGCCATTTTAATATTTAATAAAAATAAGGTGATGAGATGGATAATTACTATACTGGTGAGAGTATAAACTGGTATCATATCTCTGGAGGGAAAAATGGTAATATTCATTAAGAGCCTTAAACAGGCTTATATCTTTTGGTCTAGTAATTCCATTTTGAGACTTTACTCTAGGAATAATCAAAGACGGGGCTCCTGAGTGGCTCAGTCAGTTAAGCGTTAGGCTCAGGTCAAGAACCCAGGGTCCTGGGATTGAGC
This sequence comes from Phoca vitulina, assembly GCF_004348235.1. Classification (NCBI taxonomy): domain Eukaryota; kingdom Metazoa; phylum Chordata; class Mammalia; order Carnivora; family Phocidae; genus Phoca; species Phoca vitulina. The sequence continues at coordinate 61,982,758 of NW_022589711.1, read as the reverse complement.
CCCGAGTTGAGCTCCTTGCTCGGTGGGGAATCTGCTTTTCACTCTCCCTTTACCCCTCCCCCCGCTCGTGCATGTGCTCATTCTCTCTCTTTCAGATAAATAAAATCTTAAAAAAAAAAAGAAAGCACCAGAGACAAAGAAATATATTTGTCTAGTGTTATACATAATAGTGAACACTGAAACTACCCAAACATCTGATTATAGTGAGATGGAATACTGTGCAGCCACTTAAATTGCTTTTCAAAGAAGTTTCAACAACAGCAAAACTTACTAAAATGTTCAGTGAAAAAAGCAAGATGCAGAATTGCATATTTATATGATTCCATTAAAAAATACATAGAAAAAAATCCTGGGATAAACTAACAAAATATTAAAGTATTTCTCTTTGAATAGAGCAATTACAGGTGATTTTCAGATTCTTTTTCACATATTCTCCTTAGAATGAGCCATTTTTATTATTACAAACAAAAAAAGTGTTATTTTAAAAAACATTTTGGGGGCGCCTGGGTGGCTCAGTCTGTTAAGCATCTGCTTTCTGCTCGGGTCATAGTCCCGGGGTCCAGTCCTGGGACTGAGCCCCGCGTCTGCCCCCACCACTCGTGGTTGCACGTGCTCTCTTTCTCTCAAATAAATAAATAAAATATTTTAAAAATAAAAATAAAATAAAAATAAAAAACATTTTGGAAAAATTAAATTGCTTAGAATGAAAGATACATTAGTCATTAGCATTGGTCCTTTAATGAATCAACAATATACAACACAATGAAAGAATGAGCAGGTATAATGCGGTAGGAGGGAAGATACCAGGAATTCCTGGAGCTGAGATTCCTTTGAGTAGTCTGAATTACAAAGGAGGGAATAGCTGAGGCTTTAACTTAGTTGGGCAAATGGACATTAAATAAACATATGAGGGATGTCTGCTTCTGGCCAAGGTGGAGTAACTAGGACCAGATTTACACTCCCTCCTGAAACAACCAAAAACCCAACAAAACACATCAAATGATGGTTTTTAAAGACATTGAGCATTAGACAAGAGAGAATGACCTCTGAGACAGGAAACAAAGAAATTGAGCAATTACCCAGTTAACTGCCTTGAGAGAGTGTCCTGGCTGTGACACAGGGAAAAGTACCCTTCCTCATTTGAGGAGTTGGAACTGGGCATTTGAGAGTCCAAAGTAGCCAGAGTTCACAAAGCAGAATCCCAGAGAGAATAAATCTGCACTGAGAAAGAACTCCTGATGTCTGCACAGGTTCCCCCTAGAGTACTCAGGTGAGTACTGATCAGTGCATACATGTAAGGAAACCACTGTAGACCACGGGGAAAAGCAGTCAAAAAATTAGAGGTATAATCCTCAGACCCCATACAGGACAGGAAGCAGTTCTAGTTTCCAACACTCAGATTGGAAAATTTTGTGATTTATGCAATATAAGGTCAACTACACAGAAGAGTTTTGCCTCAGAAATGGGGCAAAATTATCCCAAGATTAAATGCTTTGTTGGTATTGCCTATCAAAATTTGATCCAAAAGGATCAAACAGTGCCTACGCAACTTAGCTATATCCCAAAACAAAGTTCAAGAGTCTTTTTAGAGATAGAAAAAATGTCCATTTTACCCCATAAGGTAAAGTTAGAATGTCAGAATACAGTAAAAAATTACAGGGTGTGCAGATAAGCAAGGAAAGAAAAAATAATCAATAGAAACTGATCCAGAAATGACATAGGTGATAGAATTAGTAGATAAGGACATTAAAATGTGTATTCCACGCATTATAAGTATATACCATATGTTCAGTAAGTTAGAGGAAAGATTGAAAATGTAGAGACGTAAAAGATATTTTTAAAAAGACACAAATTGGGAGTGCCTGGCTGGCTCAGTTGGTAGAGCACACGACTCTTGATCTCGAGGTTGTGAGTTTGAGCCCCACGTTCGGTGTAGAGATTACTTAAAAATAAAATCTCAAAAATAAATAAATTAAAAGACACAAATTGAACATCTAGAGATGAAAACTACAATATCTGAGATGAAAAATACACTGGCTAAAATTAACTAGAGGAAGACATTGCAGAAGAAAAGATTAGTGACTAAAGGAATGTGAAAATAAAAACTATCAAGTGAAAAATACAAAAGCAGGGGGAAGACTGAAAAAAAGAAATAGAACATCTATAAGCTAAAGAAGAGTTTTTCTTAATGACTGGTTAACTGTGATCATTTTACCTACCTATAAGACAGCGTCCAGGCAACAGATACAACAACACAGATGTCGTAGCAGAGCTGCTCATATTCTCGGGGTGACTCTGAGAAAATCTTAAAAGCAGCCAGAAGAAAAAAGACACATTATGTACCAAAGGAACAAAGACTACAGATTTCTCATTGGCAACAATGGAGGGTGAAAGATTGTGGAGTAACATCTTTAAAATACTAAAAGGAATAAACTACTAACCTAGAATTCTATATTCAGCAAAAATATCTGCCAAAAATTAAGGCAAAAAAGAAATTCATTCAGATATACAAAAGCTCAAAGAATTCATCATTAGCATGAAGAACTGCACTATGAAAAAGTTAAAGGAAATCCTTTAATCAGAAGGAAATGATAGCAAATGGAAATCTGGATCAATGCAAAGGAATGAAGAACACCAGAAATGGTAACTACATAGGTAATCATAAAAATATTTTCTCTTATTATTTAAATCTTTTAAAAAGATAATTGACTAAAGTAAAATAATAATACTGTGGGGTTTATAAAACATGTAGAAGTAAAACGTATGACAACAATAGTACAAAGACTGGGAAGGAAAAAATGGCAATATACTGTTATAAGGTTGTTATAACATATGATAACTGATATCACTTGAAGATAAACTGTAATGACTTAAAGATATATGCTGTAAACTCTAAAGCAATTAGTAAAATAACCATCAAAGAGTTATAGCTAATAAGCCAACAATAGAGATAAAATGGAATAATAAAAATGTTCAATTAGTCCAAAATAAAGCAGAAAAAGAATGAAAAGTAAACAAAGAACAGTTGGCACAAATAGAAAACAAATAGCAAGAGGATAGATTTAAAATAATTTTTTTTTAAATTTTATTTATTTATTTGAGAGAGAGAAAGAAAGAGAGCATGAACAGGGGGAAGGGGGAGAGGGAGAGGGAGAAGCAGGTTCCCAGCTGAGCAGGGAGCCCCACGTGAGGCTGGATCACAGGACCCTGGGATCATGACCTGAGCCGAAGGCAGACACTTAACTGACTGAGCCCCCCGGGCACCCCTAAATCCAAACATTTCAATACTCACATTAAATGTAGATGATTTAAACACCCCAACTAAAAGGCAGAGATTTTTCAGATTGGATAAAACAGCAAGACTCAACAATATCCAAAACTCACTTCAAATACAGTTATAAATAGGTTAAATATTAAAGAATGGAATGGAAAAAATATACCAGGCTAATAATAATAAAAATAAAGCTATAGAGACCACATTAATATCAGACAAAATACACTTCAAATTAAAAAAAAAGTTTCCGGGGCCCCTGGGTGGCTCAGTCGTTAAGCGTCTGCCTTCAGCACAGGTCATGATCCTAGGGTCCTGGGATTGAGCCCTGCATCAGGCTCCCTGCTCCCCAGGAAGCCTGCTTCTCCCTCTCCCACTCCCCCTGCTTGTGTTCCTTCTCTCACTGTGTCTCTCTCTCTCTGTCGAATAAATAAATAAAATTAAAAAAAAAAAATGTTTCCAGAAATAAAGAGGGCCATTTTACAATAATATTTATTATTTATAATAATAAAGGGGTCACTTCATCAAAAACACATAATAATCCTGGGATGCCTCGGTGACTCAGTCAGTTGGGCATCTGACTCTTGGTCCCAGCTCAGGTCTTGATCTCATGGTCTTGGGTTCAAGCCCCATGTTGGGCTCTGCACTGGGCATGAAGCCTATTTTATTTATTTATTTTTTATTTAAATTAAATTAATTAAGATATAATGTATTATTTGTTTCAGGGGTACAGGTCTGTGATTCATCAGTCTTATATAATACCCAGTGCTCATTACAACACATACCCTCCCCAGTGTCCATCACCCAGTTACCCCATCTCTCCACCCCCCTCTCCTCTAGCAACCCTCAGTTTGTTTCCTATGATTAAGAGTCTCTTCAGGTTTGTCTCCCTCTCTGGTTTTGTCTTGTTTCATTTTTTTCCTCTCTTCCCCTATGATCCTCTGCCTTGTTTCTTAAATTCCACATATCAGTCAGATCATATGATAATTGTCTTTCTCTGATGGAGTTATTTCACTTAGTATAATACCCTCTAGTTCTATCCATGTCATTGCAAATAGCAAGATTTCATTTTTTTGATGGCTGCATAATATTCCATTGTATATATATACCACATCTTCTTTATTCATTTGTCGATGGACATCTGAGCTCTTTCCATAGTTTGGCTACTGTGGACATTGCTGCTATAAACATTAGGGTGTATGTGCCCCTTCAGATCATTACATTTGTATCTTTGGGGTAAATACCCCGTAGTGCAATTGCTGGGTTGTAGGGTAGCTCTATTTTTAACTTTTTGAGGAACCTCCATACTGTTTTCCAGAGTGGCTACACCAGCTTGCATTCCTACCAACAGTGTAGGAGGGTTACCCTTTCTCCACATCCTCATCAACATCTGTCATTTCCTGACTTGTTAATTTTAGCCATTCTGATTGGTGTGAGGTGGTATCTCATTGTGGTTTTGATTTGCATTTCCATAGAGCTTACTTAAAAAAAAAAAAAGATAATAATCTTAAACATATATACACCTAAAAACAGAGCTTTAAGATACATGAAGCAAAAATTTATGAATTGGAAGGTGAAATAAACTCACCATTAGAGTCAGAGATTTTAATTCCCCTCTGTCAATAATTGACAAGTAGACAGAACATTAGTAGGGGTATAGAAGACTTGAACAACACTATCAACCAACTTGACCTAACTGACTTTTATAGAACAAGCCAGCCAACAACAGCAGAATACATAGTCTCTTCAACGCATCTGGAACATTAACAAAACTAGACCATATATCCTGATCATAAAACAAAACTTAAAAATTTAAATGAATTAAAATCATACAAAGTATGTTCTCTAAATAATATATAATTATTTCAGATATTAATAATAGAAATATAATCTGGGAAATCCTCTAAAATTTGGAAACTAAAAGCACATTTCTAAATAACCAAAGGGTCAATGAAATTAATAAGGAAACTAGAAAGTCTTTGTGACTGAAATAATATAAACATATCAAAATGTATAAAATACACCTTAAACAGTATCTGGAGGGCAATTTATAGCATTAAATACGTATCTTAGAAAAGAAGGTCTCAAACCAATGACCTTAGCTCCAGTCATAAGAAACTAGGAAAATGAGGCTCCTGGGTGACTCGGTTAAGCGTCTGCTTTTGGCTCAGGTCATGATCTCACGGTCCTGGGATCGAGCCCCACATCGGGCTCCCTGTTCAGCGGAGAGCCGGCTTCTCCCTCTCCCTTTGCCCCTCTGCCCTGCTTTTGCTCTCTCTCTTTCTCTCTATCTCCAGTGAATAAAAAAAAAAAAAGAAACTAGGAAAATGAGATCAAATGAAACCAAAAATAAGCAGAATAAAGGAAATAATAAAACCACAGCAGAAATCAATAAAATAGAAAGCAGAATAACATTGGAAATTAATAAAAACAAAAACTGGTTATATGAAAAGATCAATAAAATTGACAAACCTATGGTCAGACAGATCAGGAAAAATGACAAAGATCAGGAATGAGAGAAGTGAATTGACTTCAGATTGTATGGATATTAAAAGTATAATAAGGAAATATTATGAACAACTTATGCCATAAAATTCAACAACTTAGATAAAATATTAAAATTCCTTGAAAGACATGAACAACCGAACCATTTCCTCTGGAAATACCAATTCTGTTCAGTGGGCAAGAGCAGATTAGTATATAATTGAAAGAGCACAGAAACAACATGAAAAATTATAGGGCATAGTCATAATGATAGTTTTTAACACCCAGAAATTTTTAGTTCCTTTATGATCAGCTCTTTAGCAAAAAGGCATCAGTAGAATATAATCTTAAATGTGTCAAAGATGCAATGGAAATCATTTGGCTTTTTTAAGACCTAAAAAAAGGAGTCGCTGATTTTTATATATATTTAATGTAAGATGTTAAATAAAAACTAATTTTAATACAGTGATTAAGGCAAAGTGAATGATTTTTTGTATTCTTCAAAATTATCTTTCTTGAACTTGGATAAAATATCTATATTATTCATAAATGACATGAAATAAATATCTGTAATATATAAGGAGCTTCTACTAATTAACAAGATCAATGAGGCTGTAGAAAAATGAACAAAGGATATTGATATTGTGACAATTCACAAGAAGAAATTACAAATGTCCATAAACAAAAAAATACTAAAACATCTTCAACCTCACTATCAGAAACATGCAAAGTAAGACTATGAGACAGCAATTTTCACCTATTAGATTGACCACAAGTAAAAGACCTTAATAACAATCATGGATGACAATGAGGTAAGTGGGAAATTTCATAATTTCTTTCAAGAATATAAATTACTGTAGCTTAAGAAGAGCAATTTAGCATTATCTATCAAAGTTTAAAATGCACATATATGGGTGCCTGGCTAGTTCAGTCAGAAGAACACTCAACTCTTAATCTCAGGATCCTGAGTTTGAGCCCCACAGTGGGCATAGAGCTTACTTTAAATAAATAAATACATACATACATAAATTTTTTTTTAAAGATTTTATTTATTTATTTGACAGAGAGAGACACAGTGAGAGAGGGAACACAAGCAGGCAGAGTGGGAGAGGGAGAAGCAGGCTTCCCGCTGAGCAGGGAGCCCGATGCGGGGCTCGATCCCAGGACTCCGGGATCATGACCCGAGCCGAAGGTAGACGCTTAACGACTGAGCCACCCAGGTGCCCCCATACATAAATTTTTTAAAATGCACATATGGAAGCGCCAGGGTGACTCAATTGGTTAAGTGTCCGGCTCTTGATTTTGGCTCAGGTCAGGATCTCAGGGCTGTGAGATCGAGCCCCTCATTGGGCTCCATGCTGGGCGTGGAGCCTGCTTAAGATTCTCTCTATCCCTCTCCCTCTGCCCCTCCCCACCTAAAAAATGCACATATGATGAAGAATGGATAAAACCCACATGATCACCTCAATAGATGCAGAAAAACCAATAGACAGAATCAAATACACTTTTAGGATAAAAATACTAAACAAACTAGAAACAGAAGGAAACTTCCTCAACCAGATAAAGGGCAACTACAAAAAAAACAAAAAACAAAAAACCTACAGCTAATATCAACTTAATGGTGAGAAACTAGATGATTTTTCCTAAGATCAGAAATAAACAGTGTGTCTGCTCTCATCACTTTTATTCAATATTGTACTAGAGGTTCTAGACAGGCAATTAAGCAAGAAAAAGGAATAAAAGACAACCAGATTAGAAAGAAAGAAGCAAAACTATGTCTACTTGAAGATGGTAAAATCCCGTATGTAGAAAATCCCTTTCTTTTTTTTTTTTAAAGATTTTATTTATTTATTTGACAGAGAGAGCACAAGCAGGGGGAGTGGCAGGCAGAGGGAGAAGCAGGCTCCCCACTGAGCAAGAAGCCCCATGTGGGACTCAATCCCAGGACTCTAGGATCGTGACCAGAGCCAAAGGCAGCCACTTAACTGACAGCTATCCAGGTGTCTCCCATATGTAGAAAATCCTAAGGAATCCACTAAAAAACTATAAGCAAGTTTAGCAAGTTTGTATCATACTAGATCAATATACAAAATCAATTATACACACTAGCAATGAACAATCTGAAGCAAAATGAATAAAGCAATCCTATTTATAATAGCATAAAAAAGAAAATACAAAAAAAAAAACCTCCAAGACTTGTACACTGAAAATTACAAAACATTATTTTTTGAAAAGATTTTATTTGGGGCACCTGGGTGGCTCAGTCGGTTAAGCGTCTGCCTTCAGCTTAGGTCATGATCCCAGGGTCCTGGGATCGAGCCCCTCATCGGGCTTCCTGCTCAGCTGGGAGCCTGCTTCTCCCTCTGCCCCTCCTCCCTGCTCGTGCACGCACTCTCTCAAATAAATAAATAAAATCTTAAAAAAAATAAAATATTTTATTTGAGAAAGAGAGAGCACGAGCAGGGAGGAGCACAGGGGGAGGAAGAGGAAGAGAGAGAATTCCAAGCAGACTCGGCGCTGAGCTCTCAGAGCCCGATGTGGGCCTCAATTCCATGATCCCAAGACCATGACCCAAGCCAAAACCAAGTCAGATGCTCAACTGACTGAACTACCCAGGCACCCCACAAAACATTATTGAAAGACATTAAAGAAGGGATGCCTGGATGGCTCCATCAGTTAAGTGTCTGACTTCGGCTCAGGTCATGATCCCAGGGTCCTGGGATTGAGTTCCGCATTGGGCTCCTTGCCTAGCAGGAAGCCTGCTTCTCCCTCTGTCTGCTGCTCCCTTTGCTTGTGTGTGCTCTCTCTCTCTCTCTCTGACAAATAAATAAATAATCTAAAAAAAGAGAGAGAGATTAACGAAGATCTAAATAAATGTACACACATTCCACGTTCATGGATTGGAAGACAACATAATTAAGATGTCAGTATTCCCCAAATTGGTCTATAGATCAACACAATCGTATCAAAATCCCAATGGAAATTTTTGAAGAAATTGACAAACTGAACTTAATATGGAAATTCAAGTGACCCCAAATAACCAAAACTTGGAAAAAAAAGAACAAAGTTGAAGAACTCACCCTTTCCAATTTTGAAACTTACTATAAAGCTATAGTAATAAAACAGTGTGATACTGGAACAAGGTTAGACAAATAGATTAATGCAATATAATTGAGATTACAGAAATAAATCCTTACATTTACTGTTGGTTGATTTTGATTGGGTTGCCAAATTCATTCAATGGGTGACAGAGCAGTCTATTCTCAGACCAATCACTGTTTCCAAAGAGTCGGACCACTATGATTTGTGGAGTCAATATCAAGTGGCCATTCCTGAGGTCAAGAATTCAAGGTCCTGGGTTGGACACCTCTCACATCCACACACATGGAGTGGGTGAGCAGCAGTTCCCACTCACATACCCCAAATGCTAGGCAGATACAAATAACAGATTTCAACTATATCAAAAATAAACATTTTTTTCTGGAAGTTTGACCTTGAAAGGGAGCAGAGAGAGAAGCTGGTATAGCTAAAGGGGAATGTGGAAATGAGGAGGTTTGTTAGAAGTGACTTGAATATATTTAAGTGCTTGTGCATAGTAGGCAATAGGAAGTAAGCAGTTAAACATACAAAAGAGGGGTGCCTGGGTGGCTCAGTCAGTTAAGCATTTGAATCTTGATCTCAGCTCAGGTCTTGATCTCAGGGTTGTGAGTTCAAGCCCCAGGTTGGGCTGCATGCTGGGTGTGGAGCCTACTTTAAAAAAAAAAAAGGATACAAAAGAAATGGAAGATAGTCAATGAATCTAAAGAGATATTTCCAAATCTTCCTCAGAAAATATATTCAACAAAGGAATTTCCTGGGTACTTGGGAGATAACCCAGATTCTCCTTTAACTTTCCTCTTCATGCTTAGGTCATACAAAGTTGAACCACCACTTTATTTTTTTTTTTTAAAGATTTTATTTATTTATTTGACAGAGAGACAGTGAGAGAGGGAACACAAGCAGGGGGAGTGGAAGAGGGAGAAGCAGGCTTCCCGCTGAGCAGGGAGCCCAATGCGGGGCTCGATCCCAGGACCCTGGGATCATGACCTGAGCCGAAGGCAGACGCTTAATGACTGAGCCTACCAAGGCACCCCTGAACCACCACTTTAAATCACATTTTACGGTCTATATGTCACTGGAATCCAAAATTCCAATTCCCAGGTCATTATGTTAACCAGCACTTCAATCTCCATTAATAATAGGATTCTCTCTATTTATCCTCTCATTTAGCAAGGACATGATTATAGGGAGGCCTTTGCAAAAGGGGACATGTTAGACTTCTTTCTTGTTTGTTTACCTCCTCCCGCATTCTCAGCTCCCTTTGCTGACCCCTCTAAGTTGGAGTACTAGGAGGGAGGAGAGGAAAAGGAGGCAGAAAAGTTCTTCCATGATTGGTACTATTTTAAAATGGCTTTGCACTCTCTGGTTTGGCAGATGTTTAAAGCTGAGTCATTCTTAAATATGGTTTTATGGATTCTTTGGAGACTATCCTGCTAGACCCTTCCAACTGCAACTCCCATGACATGAATCATTCTTTCTGTACTTATAGCAACTGATACACCTTAGTTGCTGGTGTAAAGGTAGCCCAATTCTCAGATTCTTTATTGGTGACCCATTACCTTTCCAGGCAATCTTCTTAGAACTTCTTGCTATGTGAAATTATACATTTTTCTTATTAAGTCAACTGAGTCATAGTCTTAGGTTATCTGCAACCAAGGCACTTTTACTGATAACAATGACACATCAAATTGTATTTTTCCCTTCCTGGTGTCCTGCTTATTTTATTGGAGGGGAGTTGCCAATTGTTGAGAAGTCTAATGAATTGATTATGATTATAAATAAAAATTATAATAAGGAATTATATTTTAAAGTCCTGAAAGCCTTATCCCAAAACAAACTAATGGCAAGGTTCCCAGACTTTTCTCTTTAAACCTCCCTAAGTGAGTTTTTTCTAAGATTGACAGATTTTATTTTCACTGTATTTTGGAAATCAGATGGAATGCCCATATGTTGTAAGCAGTAACTGTAATATATTTGCCTTAAAAACTGACAAGAAACCAAAAGAACTAGAACAAAGAGCCCTAATTTTGTACCCAGCTGCATGCTAAACACACAATGAACCAATTTGAACCCAAATATAACTGCTATTTTCAGATGTCTGTTTAATTTCTTAAGTAACCCATGAATATGTTCTATTATGAAAGATTCAAACAATCTCAAAGTTCCTTTCCTTTTATAAGTATTTACATACATACACACATATAACTTTAAATATTTTACATAAATGGAGTCATCGTAAATGTATTGTTCTGCAGCTTACATTTTTAGTTAATAATTTGTTTTGAAAATTTTCTAGTTGTACAGAACTCATTTTAACACCTGCATGATATTCAATAATGGAATGCATATAATTTATTCAACCATATCTATTAATGGATATTTAGGTTCCTTCCAATTTTGAGTTATTACAAACAATGCTACAACAAACTATAAACATTCCTTGCTTCACATTTTTCTGCAGCATTTTGAAAAATCAATTGAGACAGTATATACCCAGAAGAACAATATATCCCCTGAATGACTCCCATATGCTTGATTAAAGTTCTTGCTTCATTACATATAGAGATTTATCTAACAGGTTATAATAACATATTAATTGAACAAATGGATCACTGCCTGTGTGGATGTTACCTAAAATAGTATGCTTAATAAAAGTCTCATGTCTCAAAATGGAACTGCAACAGACAAGTTCATGAGCTGACTAATCTAATTGGGAATGCAGGCTGACTTTAGGCATGGTTTATTAGACCAAATTTCTTTCCTTCCTTCTTCCCTCCCTCTCTCTCTTCCTCCCTCCCTTCCCACCCCCCTTACTTCCTTCTTTCCTTTTTTCCTACTTCCCTCCTTCCTTTCTTCTTCTCACCCTTGTGCATATCAGTAACCCCTTATTAAATGTTAGAATATACCTTTCAAGTCTTGGTACTTCCATTCACCACTGAGACATATCTGTGAAATAGTTACGATGTATGGACAATTACTAAGAGCAGTTTCTAATTTTCACAACTTTGAGACTTAAAGATCAGTTTTTTAAAAGTGGTTCTCTTTTAAGCAATTACAGAATTACACTTGTCAGGCTGTTTTTCATTACAAGGGAAGACTTGCATTATGTTTTTATTGCCTGGAAAAAACCCAGCCATGTTTTTCATGTTATTATGTAATCTATAAATAGATTTTCTCATTCAGCAGAAAGGAAGCAGAAATTTGATAAGTTTTACATAAGATATCAAATATTCCTATGGTTCATGGGTCAACAAACTGAACTACACCAAATCTCCCTCATATACTACAGTCCGCATTAGCAGTAATTCTTAGTTTAGCAACCTAAGAAGAATATTGTAACAGAATCAAGGTCTGAAGGCATCAGAAGGTATTTTTAGACCTCAGTGGGGTCATGATCTGTTCTTTTTAGGTGTGGATTTCATATATTAAAATTCAGTGACTAGTTTTCCCAACTTCATAAAGGCCTTCAGGAAAAATGCATGAGGAAAAATTCTGTGGGGTCCCAAACAGTAACAAGGGATATGTCTGAATTTTATTTCCAGTGTTGTTTTCAGTAGTTATTCAATTTGTTTACTGTTATGCCCTAGATATACCTAGGCAGCCAGTTGTGAAAGACTTCTGTGATTTGGCAGTATAAGAGCCCATAAAGGAATGGACACTGAGCTATTTCCAATTAGCACAAATGCCAGGTTAGATACCAGTCAAGTGCGGCGACAGATAACATTCCTTGCATGTGTAAGGAATTTTTGTTAAACAAGACTTCCTGCCAGGTTGATTTAATTTAAACATACTAAATAAAGAAAACTTCCGGAGACTTTGTAAATAGATTTCTTAGAAGGCTATAAAACTGGCTTGGCTCTCAGTTAAGTCTTTTTAAAAATCTTAATTATACTCTCTCAGCATTTTCATACTAACATCCAGAGCAATCTCTTTGTACTTTGACCAAAGATTGTTTTAAAATGTAATGAAGTAGAATCGCGCTTTCATTTGCACCTGCAAAGGCACTTACAAAATTAGGGAGATTTTTTTAAATGCACTAGTAAATCCACAAGAGATTTTCATTCTAATTTTGATTCATCCTAAATAATTTTAGGTAACTGTCACAACTATTTCATATCACTTGTGATTTATAAATCATAAATGCTTTCTCAGGTTGTGATTGTATGATGACATAGTGTTCCAAAATGAGTCAAGTATTTAAAGCTTGTATTTTAATCACATAGGAGCAAAAAGTGACTACTATCAGTTCTTAATTTTGCAGCATGTGCAATTTATTTATTTATTTTTAAAGATTTTAGTAATTCGTTTGACAGAGAGACAGAGAGCACAAGAAGGTAGAGCGGCAAGCAGGGGGAGAGGGAGAAGCAGGCTCCCTGCTGAGCAGGGAGCCCGACATGGGGCTCGATCCTAGGACCCTGGGATCATGACCTGAGCCAAAGGCAGATGCTTAACTGACTGAGCCACCCAGGTGCCCCATCAGCATGTGCAATTTATTTGATTCCTGCTCAGTAGTGGATGGGGTTAGGTCATGAGAGGTGAAAGTTCCACTCATTATTCATTTTCTATGACCAAAATTTGCCATATATTCACCACTAACTCCTTGGTTACTTTTTTATAGATAAGGAATATAAGGCATGGAGATGTTGAATAACTTTTCCAAGCCCACATAACATATCAGTAACAAATCAGAATAGTCTTTCTGGAAAGTTCAGGATGTGACTTAACCTCCCAAATGATCTTAAAATACTAATGCAGTGACTGAACATAGCAATGAATTGTAGCTGATGCCATAGAGCAGAAGCTTATTGTATTTAACACTTTTCCTAAGAGGAAAAAAAAAGGGCAAAGTATATAAATAGAATAAGAAATATGACAAATAACCAATTAGCATATAAAAATATGTACTCTCGGGCACCTGGGTGGCTCAGTCAGTTAAGCGTCTGCCTTTCGCTCAGGTCATGATCCCAGGGTCCTGGGATCGAGTCCCGCATGGGGCTCCCTGCTGAGCAGGGAGTCTGCTTCTCCCTCTCCCTCTGCCTCTCCCCCTGCTTGTGCTCTCTCTGTGTGTCAAATAAATACATAAAATCTTTAAAAAAAAAAATATGTTCTCTCACTAAGAATTAAAAAAAATGTAGGCGTACATGGGGTACCTGGGTGGCTCAGTCGGTTGGGCTTTTGGCTCTTGGCTTTGGCTCCCATTGTGATCTTAGGGTCCTGGGATCCAGCCCCACCTCAGGCTCCGTGCTCCGCTGGGGAGTCCGCTTGGGATTCTCTCTCTCCCTCTCCCCCTGCTCTCTTTATCTCTCTAAAATAAACAAATCAATCTTAAAAAAAAAAAAAAGTAGGTTTACATAGAACAAAGACTGGAAAAATACATACCACTTTTAATAGTAATTACTTTTGGGAATCAGGATTGTGGAAGACAAATCTTTTACTTTTAAATTTAAACATTTTTGTATTGTTTACATTTGTTATAATCAAAAAGCATGATAGTCAACAAATATTTATTGAACTTCTACAGTGTACCAGCACTGTATTTGGACTACCTCAGTGAACAAAACAAAACTTCTTGTTGCTATGAAGCTTCCATTCAGCTTCTATTATATTGGAGTTCAAAAAACAGCTGAAACACCTTTAATGTGAGTTTAATGTAAACTGCGGCAGAAAAAATTAACAGAGGGAACTGCTTTCTCAAGCAATGTAAGTTACATCAAGGTAGATATGTTTGTTTTCAATGACTAGGGGAAAAAAGCCCCATGAGGAGGTGGAAAATGGACAAAACAAACACATTAAAAACAGGATTTAGTGATAATATCATAGGTAAACTGTCTTTATCTCCAATACTAGCTATGTTCCATGATTTCAAAAAGTTATCTAAAGGATGAATCAGAAAACTTAAAAGTAAACGAAGAAGTGGAGTCAGAGTTTATAGTTATAATAGAATATGGTTTCTGGAGCACATTTAAGAAATTTGCATGTTTTTGTAACTTGGGTGTCAGGTGACATGGGAGGAGGAGATCTATGAAGGAAATGAGAGTATAACAAAATACAATGTGAAATGCAACTTTGAATCTTAGTCCACCTGGTTCAGCTAATTTTCTGCACAAGGTAATTGTACATACTCCAGAGCAGGAGCATTTACTGCATTGCAGCTGAATAAACCGAGGGGCCAACAGATTGCTTAATTAAAAATTGATTCCCTTCTTACAAGAGCCAATTCATATTTCTTATTTAATATTATTTCTATTTTAATATTTTGCATTATCAAAAAGTGGCTTACACTGTTCCACACTTAGAAGGCTCTACTTTTTATTTATGATCACATACATATTTCTCAAATGCCTTTCAGATGGATACATGATATGTATCCACATGTGTTCAGATATATATGTGAATTGTGGATGCAATTAGGTTTGATTTTTAAATGTTCTTAAGTGTATATTTGAAGATTTTCTCTGCTGCATGATACATGTTATCTGAGTTTGATTTTAAATACTATCAGAAAGTTTTCAAAATGCTATGTATACCACGTACTTTGTAAATCATACTGAAGAAAACACTAATTTCTGAGTACTCATCCATAACAATCATAGCTATATTCCTATTAAATACAATAAATTATGCTATAGAGACTATTCCACATATGATGGTGAGTTTTGTATCATACACTCATTAAACTTTCATTTTGTTCATCTTGGATTATGAAAAATATATTTTTATTATATATAATACATACTCTGAATCTATTAATGTTTATATGTTAAAATATATTGTATAGACCTATATATTACATGTTTTTTTATATATTGTATATATGTTTTTTCTTAATTTATTTAACTAGCAAATAAGAGGCAAAATAATATCAGTGGACAATGGTTTCTTAATATTAGAAGAAAGAATGAATATTCTTGGTATACTTAATATTATTTTTCAAGTGTTAATACTTACCAGTTAAGCATTCCACATTTTAAAATCACATTTTCCTAGGAGTGAGGTGAATTATATATTATGAAGTGAATCAAAATACTCTTGATTCTTTTACACATGATTCTTTTAAAAGTTTCTTGGTAAAATCAAATAGTCATCCAAGAACTGATAGGCATATTTTTTGGAATTGTCTATGATATTTTATTGTTAAGTTCTACTTTTGGTTTTACCTTCTCAAACCAGAAGTTCTATTTTATGGGATATGAACTAAACTGATCCTGAAAATCTTGGATTCATGCCTAAAACTCTGAATTTATGAAATACAAGTTAATTGGAGCAGGTTGGAATGATTAATTTTGCTGCGGTGTTAGGAATCAGAAAGAGTAGGTTTTCGTTTTCTTTCAAATTCTGATTTAATTTAATGTCAATGATAATACCCACAAAATATTTACATGTTGTTTTAGTAGCCATCAATAAAGACTAGGGGAAAGAAAAAAATAAATACCTAACCATTGTTGAAGACCTAAACTTGCCAGGAATTGATACAAATGTTTTTTCTTCAATCTCTACAACAGTGTTATGAGATCGGGAATGTTATTTTCAACAGTTTAAATTTGAAGGAAAGTAACTTTCTCAACGTCACACAATTATTAAGTGGCTGTGTGGTTGAACCCAGGATTGGTGACTTCAGAAACTCAGCCCTTCATGACTATACCCTGATGCCTATCTGACTGGTCTTAATTTCCTTTTGTTTCCTGGTTCAGTGTTAACTTCCTTTTTATCCTACTTCTTTTTCTTCCCCCACCCCCTCTTTCTTTCCTTTTCCAATATGAATGTAAGAACACAAGAGAACAAGTACAGCTTCATTGTATTGGGAAAAATACAATATGAATATCCGAGACATTTTACCTTATTTGTTTTCAAATTCTTTGGGGTAAATAAAGCTCAAAAGCAGCAGAGTCCTAAAGGATTTTATCAGTGAGGGACTGGTAGGAAATTGAAGACATACTCGAATTGGATCATTCGAGGACAGTTTTAAAAAGAAACTATTTTAAAAGTGCCCTCAGGATGTAGGGAAATTACCATATGAGATAGTGCAGTAGGAACTGGGCTGACTTGCCACTGGTAGGCCTGCAGAGCGAGGGGATCTGTGGCTTCCAGAACCTGGAGACTCGGGAAGCTCTGTGGAGAGGGCCCTCTGACAGGTATTCTAACCTTCAGTCAATGGATGCAAACAGATGTGAGATGGTGGAACCAGCTCCCCGTGGCTACTGCCCTCCTACCATCTCCTTCTGGGGCTCTCTCTTAGTGGCAACCACTCAAAGCTAGAAGGTAAAGAAGCCTGCAGAGGCAGCCTCTGCCGGTCAGCCTCCCAGCTCACAGAGCAGGCTGAAGGAGAATAGAGAGAGGGCCTAGTGAGGCAAACAGAAGATAATCCAGCACAAGATCTAAATTGCGATAAAAAGAGGCAGTGCAATGTCTGTAGCTGGGGTGATTCCTTGTCTATCAAAAGCTTTCGTTTTTGCTAATATCAGAAATAGCTCTCCCTGATTAATTCCCATCAAAATGCATGTAATTTCTTTGTACAAATTGCAATGACATTAAATATTTTATCTACGCCTGATTAATTTATTGTTTTTCATGCATATCATTGTTCCTAAGTTTTTGCAATGTGTATATTTCATGTATGCTACTGCTGAGTCATAGAAAGGAGCAGGGCTGGGGCCTCCTAGGTCAGATGGCTCGGCCCTGGACAATGTTGAGAATGCTATGATCCCCAGATACTAGCCACAGGTAGCCTGTACGGCACAATGCTTAAGAATAAAGGCTCTGAGGGGAGCCCAGGTGGCTCAGTCGGTTAAGCAGCCGACTCTTGGTTTCAGCTCAAGTCATGATCTTGGGGTTGTGAGATCGAGCCCCGCATCAGGCTTTGCACTGAGCATGGAGCCTGCTTGAGATTCTCTCTCTTTCTGCCCCTCCCCCTGCTTGCTCTCTCTCTTTGTCTCTCTCTTTCTCTAAAATAAATCTCATTCTCCCCCTGCCTCTACCCCTCCCCCCCTTCTCTCACTCTCTCTCTCAAAATAAATAAATAAAATCCTAAAAAAAACCCAAAAACTAAAAAACAGAATAAGGGCTCTGGGGGCGCCTGGGTGGCAGTCAGTCAGGTGTCCAACTCTTGGTTTCAGCTTAGGTTGTGATCTCAGGGTCATGAGATCAGGCCCCGTGGTGGGCTCCATGCTCAGTGCAGAGTCTGTTTGAGACTCTCTCTCCCTCTCCTTCTGCCCTGCCCCCGCCCCCGCTCGCTCGCACTCTCTCTTTCTCTCAAATGAATAAATAAATCTTAAAAAAAAAAAAAAAAAGACTAAGTCTCTGAAGCCACATTCTGCTACCTGCTAGCTGTATGGTGTTGGGAAAAATTATTTCTCCCTACGCTACCTATTCATAAAATGGGGAGTAATGATACCATCAACCTCAAAAGGTCATTCCAAAGTTTGATGAATTAACATGTGCAAAATGACTACAACAATGCCTAACACATTGTAAGCACTAAACAAATGGTAGCTTTATGGTCTCAAAAACGAATGTTTCTGGTCTGACACAAATGACATGATTAAAAGAAGACTATGCATAAGAGTAAAGATAGATTAGTGTACATTACAATTCTAAAAGGAACTCAAAGTGACTTCAAGACCACATAAATAAACATCAGGGCAGAAACCGTATCTAAATGGCCAATTTGCAGCAAAAACATGAGCCCAGAAACCAGTTTTGCAGTATGGGGTCTCACATCAAATCTGCTTTATGTTTAGGTTGACTATCATAGTTCCCTTATTCCACAATACTTTACCAAGTATTTTTGAGTCATCCAAGTGACCACAGGTCAAATTGTTTTCCCTCTGGCTCCTCCTCACTGATCCCATATCTCAAATGTCTTGAACGAGCCGCTTTCCCTCTCTATGTCTCCAGCTCTGATCTGGTTTCATTTAATGCCACTTTATTTTCCTTGCTCCTGGGGACAATGGTTTTTTTTCACCATTTCTGTTCCCACAGTTCTCTTCTTAACTTTGTCTAGTTCACGCTTAGGGCCCTAGGTTATTCTCTCCAGAAACCTATAGCTTTATCGACTTTATTCCTATCAAACAATTTCTACCTCATATAAAGTGATTGCTTTTGAGTAGTCATTTTATGTATATGTCCTTAACTTTTGTAGCTCCAAAAAGTGAAAGCACAGAAAGCATGTTATCATAGGTAAATGAAAAAGTATTATTAGTAATCTAACAAGCTCAAGGTTTTCTAAATTGTGGGCCATAACCCATTATAGGTCATAAGCTAAGTTTAGTTGGCAGACTCTAGAATTGTTTTAATTAAGCAAAATATAATAAGATAGGATGGGATAAAAAATAGAAAGCAGCCATAAAATAAGACTATGCATTGTTTCATGTAACTTTGTTTTATTTATTTATGTGTGTATGTGCTTGGTCACCACATAAGGTCACCACGTAAAATGTATTTCTTACTCTGGCTCAAGATATAAAAACTTTGAAAGCCACTCTACTATATCTCATTTACTTGTTTGTTGCTTTAAAAATGCTCTTAGTCCTTTCTATGAGAACATTTTTATGTTTTCAATTAGATTGTAAGCTGTTTGAGGGAAAGGACTCATTCCGTTTATCTTTTGTATAACAGCTCCACCATTCAGTTGACCAACATTACTGAAAGCCTTAACACATACAATATAATAAGGATTTAATAAACATTGGCCATTTTGACATTTATATAACTAAAGAAAAATGAAGGGAGTGCTAGCTGAAAATGAATCTATAAATGAAATATCCAATTATAACAGATCTCCAGTTTATCTTATTTGCTCAATACCATTAAATTAAATGAAAAAATTCTCTCAATATTATACTCCAGACCAGGCATTTTGCTAGGTGTTTAAGGGAGAGATGTGATTAATATATGGTCTGCTCGGAAAGAGTTCATGATCTATAAGAGATATGTGTTTTGATGAAAAAGAACTGAATTGTAAGTATTAAGTATTTGGTGTTTTCCTCTCACAACATTCTATTAGAGTGGGTATCATATTCCCACTTTAAAGAAGTGGAAACATGTTTAGAGATGTTAAGGTATTATTGGGATTTTAATCCCTCTAAATTCAAACTCATGACTTTATACCTTATCCACTGTATTAGGCCTGAAATTTTTATGACTTACTTTGCCAAATCCCAGAATGTGGAGGGGTGTAGAACTGTAACATTCAGATTTATTAACTAATCAATAAATTTTTGAGGGCCTACTATATGCTCATGTTCTAGAAAGAAGATAAACATGTGAAAACTTAGCATAGAAATTAACTACCTAATGTAAGGAATCCCACAAGATGGACAAAATCGATTGCCAGAGGGATAGACTTCATAAGAACCACTACAAAAGTGAAATTGTAGAAAATTGTTATCGAAGTCAAATAAGTCAAGTTAGGTCTGGTTACATACAGCATTGCAAAGCATTTCAAAGAAGTCATAGCTCCTATATCACAAAATTGGAATAACCCTACGAACCACCACTTGTATGCCTCCCCCAAACCCATTCACTCTAAAACGTGTAAATCTGGACCAAAATGGCTGAGAATACCAGTGTCAAGTAATTATGGTTTAAAGTAGTAGTTTCCCCCATAATTTTACAAAACTGACAGTTTCCTCTGTGGCAAACTTACAATGAAGTCTAAAATGGAGAAGAGATAAAAGCCGAGCTAATCATGTAGCAATGAACGGTCACACAGAGCAACACCGTTCCCTCCCAAAGTGTCCAAGTGTTATATTATTAGAAATAATTCAATCAGGCGGAGTTTCCTAGTTTACTTCATTACTTACTGGCATTGGTGCCAACCCTCAGGGGACAAGAGGAAGTTGGAGGAGCATACATTTAAAGAGCCTTTAGGAGTTTATAAAATACATTACTACATATCATTTTCTCAAAACAATCCTGCATGATAGGTTCTGGCAGAGATTTTAGATACTTTGGTCAAAATTGTGACTTTTTTTTTAATTGGTTTTTCCTTCAGGGGTATTCATACAAGTGGTTTTATAAATATGTTCTTAAAATAATTTGAAATCGAGAAAATATTTTGAAATACAGGATTCCTTGGTAATATCAAAAATCCTTTTCATTTTGTCTCAGAATAATAATGTATTGGTGATTAGTGATGGCAAAATGAGTCTAAACTTTTTCATTGTCTTATTCAGTATGCTTTGAGACTTCCTGAATAACTGAACATTTTACATTCTTGGTTCTCTTGATTTTAAATTGCCAAGCAAGAAAGGTTTATTTTTTTAAAGATTTTATTTATTTATTTTTGACAGAGAGATTGACAGTGAGAGAGGGATCACAAGCAGGGGGAGTGGGAGGGAGAGAAGCAGGCTTCCCGCTGAGGAGGGAGCCCGACGCGGGGCTCGATCCCAGGACCCTGAGATCATGACCTGAGGTGAAGGTAGACACTTAACCGACTGAGCCACCCAAGTGCCCCACAATAAAGGTTTAAATTATGTCAGCTTTATATATTCATACCTTTTTTGAAATATACCTAAGCTCCATATACATTGATTCACGGGATTAGAATTCTGATTATACCTTAATATGTTTCTCATTCTTTAAAGTGGGGATAAAGTTGCTCACCTAAGGATAATCTATTGTAAAAATTACCTGTCAGATGTCAAGTTTGTGAAGGTTTATGGATGTGTCTTTAAGTATTTTCATTATAAAGCTTAACCTTGAATGACATGGGTTTGAATTGCACAGGTCCACTTACATGCGGATCTTTTTCAACAAATACAGCATAGCACTATAAGTCTATTTTCTCTTTCTAATGATTTTCTAAATAAAATTTTATTTTCTCTGGCTTACTTTATTGTAAGAATATAGTATGAAATACATATACAAAATATGTGTTAACTGACTGTTTATGTTATCAGTAGGCTTCTGGTCAACAGCAGGCTGTTTGTAGTTAAATTTTGGAAAGTCAAAACATTATATGTGGATTTTCCAATGTACAAGGGGGTCGGCACCCCTATCTCCCTTCTTTATTGAAGGGTCAACTGTAATTTCCATATATTCCAATTATAGATGTATTGTGTAATTTCTTACTGTAAGATCTCAGCTTAAACCTCACTTCCTCGGGGAAATAATGCATTGCCTCTTCCCATGATTATGTTATGATACCCTGCCCTGGGGTCTAATAGAATCCAGTCCTTTCCCCATCTGTAACCTGTCTCACTTTATTGTAATTCCTTGTTCATTCACCTTCTTGCCTTATAAACTGAAAGTTCTTAGGGAACAAGGACTCTGTTTCTTACCATTATATTCTATGTGTACCTAGCATGACATACAACAGAGTAGAAGTCTAATAAATACTTGCAAGGTGAATGAAAAATCGAAGTTGCAGCTCTTTCTCCTTTTCATAAAATTTTCATATTGAAGATCATTATTTTAAAAAATAACTTTATTAGTAATGCAATCCCCTAAGATTTTGATCACTTTAATCTTCCTCTAACCCATTAATATGAACATTTTTGCATGGAAAATGCAATCATAATAACAAAATAATATTAAAATGCCTTCACAACATATTTGCGTAGAAAACTGGTGTCTTTGAATGAGGAGTCATTAAGATGAAATTCAGAGTTATCACACTTGTTGAGTTGCTATGAGCTAATTACATATTATTCTCTAAAAATGTTCTCTTACCAAGGACATCCTTTTCCCCTAAGAAGATAATACTTAGTAGAGAGGAAAAAAATGTTTCTATTTTCTAGCCATGGGAGAAAAAGAATTTATAAAGCAAGATCACAAAAAGAAATAAATCTATAAGCAACTTTCAGAAAACAAAACTGTAATAAAATATCAAGACTGCATTGGTGCTTTAACAATTTTTTTTAAGTTCTCAAGCCATTTCTTAGGTGAATTGTGTAAATTTTAGTCTTTCTCATGATGAATACCAAGCCTATCTTAGTTTAAAAATACAATATGACCTATGAATAAGAGTATGATAGTTTCTATTTTGATATTAAAGCTATGTACAATGTAATTAGTAAATTGGAGAATTCAAAGGAAATCGGAGATCAAGAATTACCTTCTTTTTTTCCTCTTTTCTCCCACTGTTTACTCCCTGGGGAGGGGAGGGATAATTCATATAATATAAAAATTTTTACTCAACATATACCCATCAAAAGAAAATGAGAGTCAAGTAAATTAACTGTATATATATATATTTGGCACCTAACAAATGCTTACTATGTTGTATATATCCCAGAAGTGTTTAATTGATGGATGAAAGAAAAACAGATTTTATAAGAATTAGTTATTCTTAAGATCACATTAGAATTTTCAAAAATTCTATCTTAGTCTCCATACAAATGTGGATTTGCTTATATTTTTTATGTTAACTAATACATCTAATAATACTTGGCAGAGGAAAAAAGTTATTTATGGTCAAGAACCTAGCTTTATTTAGTGGACTGAACCCAATACAACTTCTACAATCCCTGCTTTTATGGTTTCTTAAAAGCAGTGTGTCATTAGAAGAATTACTGCAACTCCTTTTTCTTAAATCATTAACTTATTCACAGAGAGCAGAATGAAAAACTCACAAAAGAAAAACAAACAAACAAAATAGCTAAACCAGGTCAAAAGATTCATCAAATCTAGGACAACCAAAAATTTTTTTGTCTACCCTCAATTAGAGATGTCTTCTTTCCCATTTTGCCTAACTGAATATACCTGATTTAATGTTCTTTATATAGAAGTATCTTCCTCTCAACATCACCAAGTATAGATTTAAAGCAAAACAATTTTAATCAAATTCACATGCAGATTATGTGGGCTCCAGCCAATTCCTCTTATCATAATTGACCAGAACTGTGGTACTGCCGTGCTTTATAGAGTTTTAGAATAATTTTCTTTGATGCACATTTCATATTATTATGAATGATATGGCCTGTTTAAAAATATGTCTTATAAAATTGTTGCCCTCTCCTGTCTTATTAACTCTTGAGAGTACTGAACAGTAAAAATTTTGGAAGTTATTTATTTCCATCTTTTTGGTTTTGAAATTTCCTTTATATCGGAAATCAAAGAAAACACTATTAAATTTCAGCTGTTTCAAAGTAGTTTTACTTATCCCAAATATATATATATATATATATTTAAATAGATATATTTTAATAGATAATTTATATGTATATTTTAAGTAAGCTCTAGACCCAGTATGGGGCTTGAATTTATGACCCTGAAATCAAGAGTCACATGCTCTACTGACTGAGCCAGCCAGGCACCCCTCCAAATATATTTTGAAAGTGTTATGAAGTATGTGTTATCTGCAGTTATGTCTCATAGAAATGGCATAGTCAAAATTAGCCAAAGACGTTAAGTCCGAAAGACAAGGAATTGTATAGTAAAACTGGAAATGCCTATCATTTTTTTAGTTTGTAAATCATCTTTAAAACATTTTTATATATATCATATATTCATAAAAACATATAAAAAGCAGACCATCTAGAGAATAAAATAATATCAGAATGAACACCCATAAACCTAGTAGCCTAATAAATAAAACATTACTGGTATCTAAGAAACTTTTTTTATGTCAGTCTCAGATTGAAAAATCTTTCCTTCGGGATGCCTGGGTGGCTCAGTACATTGTCTGATTCTTGATCTTAGTTTAGGTCTTGATCTCAGCTTAGGTCTTTTTTTTCTCTTTTCTTTTTTTTTTTTTTAAAGATTTTATTTATTTATTTGAGAGAGAGAGAATGAGAGAGACAGCACATGAGAGGGGGGAGGGTCAGAGGGAGAAGCAGACTCCCTGCCGAGCAGGGAGCCCGATGTGGGACTCGATCCAGGGACTCCAGGATCATGACCTGAGCCGAAGGCAGTCGCTTAACCAACTGAGCCACCCAGGCGCCCTCAGCTTAGGTCTTGATCTTAGGGTCATGAGTTCAAGCCCCACCTTGGGCTCCATGCTAGGCATGGAGCCTACTTAAAAAAAAAAATCTTCTTTCTCTGATCTCAAGAGGTTAGCTGCTATCCTGATTTCTCTGTTAACCAGTCCTTGACTTTTCTTTATAATTTATATCACCTATCCCTAAGCAATTACCTGTTTATTGTTTAATTTTAAAAACCTCATTAACAAACCCAAATCTAGATGTATATAGAAAGGGCTATATTGCTACTGTTACACATACCTTCCAAGGAGAAGAGAAACTGAACAGTTTGTATGTTATAGTCTTGTTTCAGCTTCCCTGAGAATTTAAATTTAAATGAGCCCCTTTTTAAGAATTCAGTGAGCAAGGCCATAAGTGAATAGACAGAGCATCAGTCAAGACAGTAATGTGGGTCAACTTGAAAGAAACAGAGACAATGAAAGGAGGACAAACTTACACAGGATCATTACTCAATAACATCATTAATATACCCAAAATGTAATAGGAATGTATATATATACCTATGTGTGTGTATACGTGTGTGTATTTCTCTGAAGTATATAAATTACATATATAAAAACCACATACATGCATAAACTGCATACATGCAATGGACTGAATGGTTATGTTCCTCTAAATACCTATGTTGAAATCCTAACCCTCAAGGTAATGGTTTTAGGAATTGGGACCTTTGGGAAGCGATTAGTTCCTGAGGGTGGAGTCTTCATGAATGGGATTAGTGCCCTTATAACAGAGGGCCCAGTGAGATCTTGTGCCCCTTCTACCATGTGAGATTATAGTGAAAAGATAACTATCTATGAGGAAATGGGCTCTCACCAGATACCAAAATTGCCAGCACCAGGATCTTGGACTCCCTACCCTCCAGAACTATGAGAAATAAATTTCTGTTGTTATAAACCACCCAATCTGTGATATTTTGTTATAGTGGTCCAAATGAACTAAGACAATTACAGATTTATTTATTTTAGAAAATTAGAAAGAGCCCCTGGATATTAAAAATATGATAGCAAGATGGGGCGCCTGGGTGTCTCAGTAGGTTGAGCGTCTGACTCTTGATTTCGGCTCAGGTCATGATCTCAGGGTCATGAGATCAAGCCCAGCATCAGGCTCTGTGCTCTCTCTCTCAAATAAATAAATAAATCTTTTTAAAAAAATACTGATTCTAACAGTGTAATCAGTGCTTCTGGAGTTTAATAATAATAACTAGGCACTCATTATATGCCAGACACTGTACTCAGCACCTTTACATATATTGCTTCCCTTAATTTTCTCATTAGTCCTTAGGAGTGGCCATTAGTATTCATCATTTCACAGAAGACTAAACCAAAGCTTAGAGGTGTTAACTAACTTGCCAGAGATCATATAACAAAAACTCAGGTCAGAATTCAAATTCAATCTTTCTAACTCTAAAGTTCATATACTGAACTGTTACATTATAACATCTTGTACCATTAGCAAGCTAATTAAGGTGGAATGGGCACAAGGGTTAGATAAGAGTTTCCTCAAAGAATGGTGGAGGAAGTCAGCTTAAGAGCAGCCAAATGGGGCACCCGGCTGGCTCAGTTAGTAGAGTGGGCAGCTCTTGACCTCAGGTTTGTGGGTTTGAGCCTCATGTTGGGTGTAGAGATTACTTAAAAATAAATTCTTAAAAAAAAAAAAAAAAAGAATGGACAAATGATGTGATAATGTGGGCCAGGAACAGGAATCTGAATTTGAGAACCAAATCATGTCTATTGACCTTCTGAACATGCTTCCACTTTTCTTAGTCACCACTGGTGTTACCAGACATCAAACTTTTCAGTCCTGGATTCTTAGCAGAGCACACAGGATACTCTTTCTTTCTTTTGAAAAATTGTATTTTTCAAAAACTAATGATGTAATGTATGGTGATTAACATAACAATAAAAAATTTTTTAAAAATTATATTTTTCAAATATAAATTGTCTCTTTCCCAGAGACAACCACTTTTAACTTTTAGCTTATTATTTTGCTATCTTCTATATCTCTAAATAATATGTAGGCATCATCTACTGACTTCCCACTGTGGAAGAGGAGGCCTCAGCTCTCTCCTTTTCCCGCCTTTACTACACATGCACACTTTCTATTGTTCTGTTGTTCTTCCTCTTATTTAGTCTTATTGGAATTTAGGTTGGATTATTATATTATATTATATTATATATTATACTTATATAATATATATTCAGAGCTGAGCCATAAGATAAATAAGGGTTACTTTTCTGGGATGACTTTATATTTTTCCTAGAGTTTTAATATTTTTTTACCTTGCTTAATGTTTTAATTACTTATCAACAGTTAAATCCCAAACTCTTCACTAGTTGTCTAAACATCATTTCAAGGGGTGCCTGGGTGGCTCAGTTCATTAAGCATCTGCCTTGGGCTTAGGTCATGATCCTGGGGTCCTGGGATCAAGCTCCATGTCTGGCTCCCTGTTCAGCAGGGGAGTCTGCATCTCCCTCTCCCTCTGCCCCTCCTCCCACCCCTCACTCGTGCTCTCTCTCTCTCTCTCTCTCTCAAATAAATAAATAAAATCTTAAAAAAAAAAGACCCTGAGATCATGACCTGAGCCAAAACCAAGAGTTGGTCACTCAACTGACTGCACCACCCAAGCACCCCTAGAATCAGTATTTTAATTTAAGCATGAGATTAATTTATGTGAAATCACTATGGACTCTTTGTGCTTTCTAAAATTGATTCATTGGGGTGCCTGGGTGGCTCAGTCATTAAGCATCTGCCTTTGGCTCAGGTCATGATCCCACGGTTCGGGGATCGAGCCCCGCATTGGGCTCCCTGCTCTGTGGGAAGCCTGCTTCTCCCTCTGCCACTCCTCCTGCTTGTGTTCCCTCTCTCACTGTGTCTCTCTGTCAAATAAATAAAATCTTTTTAAAAAAATAAAAATAAAAATAAATAAATAAATAAAACTGATTCATTATCAGATTATGGAATCAATTCAGTGGATCATTATCAACTTTTAAAAACAAAAACAAAGTAGTAATTAATAAACCAGAGTACTAAATGTAGTGATCCGAAGGGGCATGTGCACCCCAATGTTTATAGCAGCAATGTCCACAATAGCCAAGCTATGGAAAGAGCCCAGATGTCCAACGACAGATGAATGGATAAAGATGTGGTATATATATATACAATGGAATATTATGCAGCCATCAAAAAAATGAAATCTTGCCATTTGCAACGACATAGATGGAACTAGAGGGTATTATGCTAAGCGAAATAAGTCAATCAGAGAAAGACAATTATCATATGATCTCACTGATATGTGGAATTTGAGAAACAAGGCAGAGGATCATAGGGGAAGAGAGGAAAAAATGAAACAAGACGAAACCAGAGAAGGAGACAAACCATAAGAGACTCTTAATTTTAGGAAACAAACTGAGGGTTGCTGGAGTGGAGGGGGTGGGAGGGATGGGGTGGGTGGGTGATGGACACTGGGGAGGGTATGTGCTATGGTGAGTGCTGTGAATTGTGTAAGACTGATGAATCACAGACCTTACCCCTGAAACAAATAATACATTATATGTTAATTAAAAAAAAGAAAATTAATTAGGAGCAGTTGAATTAGACCATAAAAATGAAAACTGCTCCATCAATGGCTAAGGCGCCATAATGCTAACCTAGGGACACCATTCCGACCAGGCCCACCCCTAATGCCGGTGGGGCCCAGGGTGAGAAAAGAAATGAAGGCCTATGAACCACATGTAGAAACATTTTGAAGTAATAAACCAAGTGGACAGACTGTTAAAAAATAAAAAATAAAAAACAAAATAAAACAAAACAAAAAACCCAGAGTACTTTGTACTAATAATGGTTTATTTAAGTATTTGAGAAATATTGGCCTAAGTGTTGATGGGAGTGAAGCATGCTATCTGAAGGTAGCGGTGGTTCTCTCCTTTAAGTAAAATCATAGTCACAGAAAAATAGGTTAAAGATGTTATGAATAATTGTGTTTTCAAAGTTTTTGCTGCAATAGTAAGTTATAATAAAATCTAAATCAAGTCCAATAAAATAACTCCTAGTTTTCAAAACTACCAAAGTCCAAAAATGTGCTTTTTGGAGTCCATTGCATCCTAGCTCATCTTGCATGCATAAGAATAAAATTCTGAAGTCTTATAAATAAATTTAGTTTATACAAGTGTCTTTGACAAAATTTCATATTTTAAAAGAAGAAGGTATATATTTATCATTCAGACCTTGGTTTCTATATCCAATTCCATGATAAAAGTAATCAGGGCTCTCCAGAGAAATGGCTATTTCCATAACAGAGGGTGGAAAAGTATAAAATGAACTTAGAATGTATTGTCGTGCAAGAAAGTACATATTGCTTAAATAGTGATGAGCCATCTTAAAAGAACTTGCTAGCCAATTTGAAGAGATTCCTGCTGGCCAAATCTTTGACAAATTGTGAATAAAAAGAAATACTTAGAAAAATATTGGGCTGAGGTAGGGAAAATATAAAATGAACCTCGATCATCTTATAGTAACAGAAAACAAGTAAATAGACACAAGAAAATGAAACAATGGGAGTTTATCAAAAGACAAATGGGAGTTTATCAAAAGACTCCTATGCCTTTTGTTCAATGGCCAAAGCTGGAATAATTTAAACAAAATAAATAAAGTAGTATTGGATTATATCCAAAGTATAAAATAAATTACCATGATTCCATACTTATATAATTAAATGATTGAATAAATAAATGAGAGTGAAGGGACAAATTTCCCTTACTGAACGTTTTCAAAAAACATATGAAGATACTCTTTCCTCCTAGAAATGAAACTTAATCCCACTTCCCCCTCTCCATTCCCCAAATCCCTTGCCTTGAGTGTGGTTTGGATTTTTTTTTTTTTTAGAGAGAGTGAGAGAGAGTGTGCATGCATGCACACATGTGGGGGTGGGGTTGGGGCAGTGGGCAGAGGGAGAGGGAGAGAGAGAATCTTAAGCTGGGCATGGAGCACAATGCAGTGCTCGATCTCACCACCCTGAGATTGTGAGATCACAATCTCAGCAGAAATCAAGAGTTGGACTCTTAATCAACTGAGCCACCCAGGCACCCCAGTTTGGATTTATTGACTTCCAAAGAATACAGTATAGATAAAGAAAAATTGCAGTGGAAAAATCTGGAAGACGCTAGCTTACCCAAGTGATCGAGGCTAATATCATTAGTAACAAGTCATGTTGTTGACATTTTATCTCTGATACGATGTGATGAAGACACTTCACCTCTATGGTATTCTTCTTCCAAATTCATAACTCCAGTCTAATCATGAGAAAACCATCAGATAAAAACAAATTGAGGGACATTGTAAGAAATATCTGTCTCAAAACCATCAAGGTCATGAAAAACAAAGAAAGACTAAGAAACTGGCACAGACCAGAGGAGACAAGGAGACATGACAACTATATGCAATCTGGTATCCAGAATTGGATCCTAGAACAGTGAAAAAGTATTAGTGGAAAAACTGTTGAAATTTAAGTAAAGTCTGGAGTTTAGTTAATACCAATATTCCAATGTCAGTTTTTTGGTTTTAACAAATCTATGATGATAATGTAAGATATTAGCATTAGGGGGAACTAGGTGAAGGATATATGGGAACTCTCTGTACTAACTTTGTAATTTATCTGTAAATTTAAAATTATTCCAGGGGCACCTGGCTGTCTGTAGAGCATGCAACTCTTGATCTCAGGGTTGTAAGTTCGAGTCCCACATTGGGTGTGGAGCCTACTGTAAAACAAACAAACAAAAAAAATCATTCCAAAATAAAATGTTTTTAAAAAGAAGCAAATATAATTTAATAACAAATGTTAACAAAGAATTGAAAGCAAAGAACTCTAGTATAAGGAGGCTCATAATCTTTCATGCAAGTTCTGGAAAATACTCAGAGAAATGTGGAGGTGAGCAAGTTTTTAGAAAGTTGATCACAGCCCCCAGATGATAAATTTGAGATCACCGGGGCGCCTGGGTGGCTTAGTCATTAAGCGTCTGCCTTCGGCTCAGGTCACAATCCCAAGGTCCTGGGACCAAGTCCTGGGTCTCCCTGCTCAGCAGGAAGCCTGCTTCTCCCTCTCCCACTCCCCCTGCTTGTGTTCCCTCTCTTGCTGTGTCTCTCTCTCTGTCAAATAAATAAATAAAATCTTAAAACAACAACAACAAAAAGAATTGAGATCACCTATTTTCAGACTTTCATATTTAGAGAGTTTGAGAATTTTCCTAAAGTCACCTGGCCAGGCAAGTCATGTGAACAGCTATTCTGTAATAGCCTCTGCTCTAAGCTCCACGTTTTGATGAAACCATATACTTTCTTGCATGAACTGTCTGACCTCGTAGAGCTACATCTTTGCTTTATTTTACCTTTAGTGGGATTGTTCTCAGTATAAAATTGAAACCCCTGAGGCGCCTGGGTGGCTCAGTCGTTAAGCGTCTGCGGTCAGCTCAGGTCATGATCCCAGGGTCCTGGGATCGAGCCCCGCATCGGGCTCCCTGCTCCGCAGGAAGCCTGCTTCTCCCTCTCCCACTCCCCCTGCTTGTGTTCCCTCTCTCGCTGTGTCTCTCTCTGTCAAATAAGTAAAATCTTTAAAAATAAAATAAAATAAAATTTAAACCCCTGGGTGCCTGGGTGGCTCAGTGGGTTAAGCATTTGCCTTGGGCTCAGGTCATGATCCAGGGGTCCTGGGATCGCCCTGCATCAGGCTCCCCGCTCAGTGGGGAGTCTGCCTCTCTCTCTCCCTCTGCCTCTCCCCCTGTTCATGTTCTCTGTCTCTCGATCTCAAATAAATAAATAAAATTAAAAAATTTAAACCCCTTAATTGTTTGCCAAGGATCTCTAGCCAGGTTCATTTCTTGTCATATCCCCCCTATACTCTATGCTCCAGCCATTCTACCCTTCACGAAATAGTTTTCCTCTGACTAGAATATTGTGCCCTTTACTACTGTCCCCATTCTACGTGGTTAAATCAGGAATCATCTTTCTCAGGTTTCTGCATAATGGCAATCCTTCAGAGAGGTGAACTGACTACCCTAAGGTAACCACAATAGAATTGGGCCTGCCAAAGAAAGCAGTTCTCCAGCCTTCTGGCCAAATATGCTTGAACAGTTTTCTTTCTCATTAAATTACATTATGAATGGAACTCCAAATAAATGCAGGGGAAGAAAAGCAGCATTCCAATCATACTAACAAATTAAATTTTTTTCAGTTGTCTAAGTGCTTATTCTTATCTATGTGCACAAATAAATTTTACATAGCTATATCATTATGCAGATTGACTTTTATATTCTGCTTTATTTTTTATTCACATATTGTTAAGCATTTGCCATATTATTACATAGATTAGGTGTTTATTTTTATTATTCCTATCGCATACATTTATTCATATTTAGAACCTACAATATTTGGAGTTCTAGGCAAGATGATGTTGTACAGGAGCAGAAATAAATCTTGGCTCTAGAGGAGTTTTTATCTAGTTTACATTAGTCAGACACTTTGCTTTCTATCTTTTATTAATATTATTTTTATTAAATACTATAGTCTATATTAATAAGATAATATTATCTTGTGTTCAGTAAGTTATACTATGTACCCTCTTTTTCCAAACTCCCAAAACTTAATCTCTACCCTACACCTCTACTAAAACTTCACAGGATGTTTTGAAAACATCTCAATGCAATATTTCCAAAATAGAACTTCTTATCTGCCTCCACAAATCTTCCCTTATGTTCTAAACTAATAGCATCATTATGTGCCCAATTGCCCAAATAAAAGCTAACATTTATCCTTGAGTCCCTCATTTCTCATCATATCTCTAGCTATTAGATCCCATTGCTTCAACATTTTAAGTATCTCAATTTTATCTCTTTTTTTCATTCTTATTGCTTTTATTTGGGTTCTATTTATCTCTTATCTAGCTTGCAATAGCCTTTTAACTGGTTTCTGTCTTCACTATTGTGATTTTAAAATCTTTCTTCCTCTCTACTGTTAAAAATTTTCTTCCTTAAGACCCAAACGTGGTTAAGTGATCTCCCTACTTCTGAACTTGTGATGGCTTGTTCATTATCTAACTCCATCACCATTTATTGAACATCTAATATATACCAGGCATTCTTCTAAGTTCCTTATACATATTATTTCATTTAATCCTTGCTCAAAGTTGCAGCTAGCAAGTGGCAGAGCCAGTAGTTTGACTGTAGCGTTGTTACTCTTGTATTACATTACATTACAGCTGCCTTTCAGAAATATAATAATTCTAAACCTCTTAACATGGCTTATAGTATTCATACCAATTGGGTCCAAATTCCATCCATCATTTACCAAATATTTACTAAATACCGAGTATAGTTGAGTATAAACAGAAATTTCTGGGGTGCCTGGGTGGCTCAGTCGGTTAAGCGTCTGCCTTCGGCTCAGGTCATGATCTCAGGGTCCTGGGATGGAGCCCCACCTCGGGCTCCCTGCTCAGCGGGGAGTCTTTCTCTCCCTCTCACTCTCCCTCTGTGCTCTCTCCCTCTCTCTCTTCAAATAAATAAAAATCTTTAAAAAAAACCCCAGAAACTTCCTTCAAAGTGCTTGCTTACAGGTTGGTGGAAAATAATATGAGTACAAAATGTTTCAATTAAGTGGTATAATACAATGAGATAGAAATATTCCCAAATTCTATGTGAACAGACTAAAAAGCTTCAGCTGGACTAAATTTTCCTCTTTCATACATTTGGTCATTTTTCATGCTGTTCTAGGGTTTGGAATGTCTCCTTCCTTGACTACATGACAACTACAATGTCTGCAAGGTGCCACTAAATAGTCTTCTGCTCTGGGGAGGCACACTGACTTCTCAGCACAGAATTGGCATTTCTCCTTGGAATATCCATTTTACATGGGGCAAAGTTGTAAAACGGTTCTGTTTGAATTGTATTGCTTATTTATGGAGCTATCCTCTACCCAACCGCCAAACTATAAACAGAGATCAGTCTGATTTTTCTTTATTTTTTTTTAAAGATTTTATTAATTTGAGAGAGAGAGAGTGAGAGAGAGCATGAGCTCGGGGAGAGGCAGATGGAGAGGCAGAATTTCCTGCTAAGCAGGGACCCTGATGCAGGGCTTGATCCTGGAACCCTGGGATCATGACCTGAGCTGAAGGCAGACACTTAACACCCAGCAGCCCCAGTCTGATTTTTTATATTCCCTTCTATCACCTAGCATTGGTCATACACTATCAATAATTGCTTAAAACATAAAAGATGTCACCACTTTACTGTTTACTATGTATTTGGCTTTCTTTTAAGTGTTTTAGATAAATCAGATGAATAAATTAATAAAATCAATGAATGAATAAATAAAAGAAATAGTCTAGAGAGAGGCTGGTTGGTTAAGGCTGTGCTTCACAGATTCTCAGAGTCACCGGTAGGTTCTGCTCTCTTTATATTACGGTCGGTAGAATTTTATTTATTTATTTATTTCTTAAAGATTTTATTTATTCATTTCAGACACAGAGATACAGAGAGAGAGAGAGAGCATGAGCAGGGGGAGAAGCAGAGGGAGAGGGAGAAGCAGGCTCCATGCTGAGCCAGGAGCCCGATGTGGGACTCCATCCCAGGACCCTGGGATCATGACCTGAGCTGAAGGCAGATGCTTAACCATCTGAGCCACCCAGGCGCCCCGTCGGTAGAATTTTAATATGACCCTCCTGATGCTTGCTCCCTGGGTACCCATGTTTTTGTGTGGGCAGAATATGTAACTTGCTTCCAACCAATAGAATAGGGGAAGGTGAAGGAGTTTTGCAAATGTTGTTAAAGTTCCTAATAAATTGATTTCAAGTTACTTAAAAAGGAGATGATCCTGGATGGAACTGACCTAATCAGGTGAGCCCGTTAGAGGAGCATCTAGAAGTCAGAGACCATGATGGTTAATTTTATTTGTCAGCTTGGCTAGTCTATTGTGCCCAGTTGTTTGGTCAGACACTACTGTAGATGTTGCTGTGAAGGTATTTTAAAGATGTGATTCTTTTTTCCAATACCACCCAACAATTCTCCAATTCTCCAATTCTCAGCAGACACTAACTGGGTGTTCTACAAATTTAACTCAATTTTGACATTATCTACCTAGAGATAGCATCAGATCCCACAGTTTAAGGGACCAGTCCCATAAGACGTCACCTACTGCAGAGGCCAATAGCCAAGTCCAGGTTGTCCTGTGCTTCAGCCCACAAACTGGAGTTTTCCATGACCTCTTCCTTGGGTTTAACTAATTTGCTAGAGCAGCTCACAGAAACATTTACTTATGCTTACCAGTTTATTATAAAGGAAATTATAAATGATACAGATGAAGTGGTACATAGTGTGAAGTCAGGGAAGTTCACCAGCATAGCAGTTTCTGTCCCTAGGGAACTAGGATGCACCACCCTCCCAATATGTGGACGCATCAACTTATCTCCTGGTTCAAGAGTTTTTTGTTTTTTTGTTTTTTGTTTGTTTTTACAGAGCTTTAATTTCCAGCCACTCCCCCATTTTCATTACCAGAGGTCAGCGGTGGGGCTGAAAGTTCCAACCCTCTAATCCCTTGGTCTTTCTGGTGACCAGCCTAATCCTGAAGCAATCTGGGGGCGCCATCCTAAAACACCTCATTGGCATAAACTCAAGAGTGTTCAAAAAGCTTCCATATGATTAACAAAAGACACTTTATCCCACTTAGGAAATTCCAAAGGTGATAGAGAGAGACAGAGACAGATAAAGTAAAAGTCCTACAATTTGAATTGCTGGCTTAAACAGTATGATTAACTTAAACATTGATACCATTTAAAGATGTCTCCATGGCAGGGTGCCTGGGTGGCTAAGTCGTTAAGCATCTGCCTTCTGCTCAGGTCATGATCCAAGGGTCCTGGGATCGAGCCCCGCATCGGGGGCGGAGAGCCTGCTTCTCCGGGTCCCACTCCCCCTGCTTGTGTTCCCTCTCTTGCTGTCTCTTTCTGTCAAATAAATAAAATCTTAAAAAAAAAAAAAGTCTCCACGGAGGTTGAACCAATTTACACATTTGTTACCAATATGACCCTTTTCCAAATTTTTTCTAACACTTGTTTCATCAAACTTTATATATTTCTATATATTTATTATTTATATATATGTATATTATTTATAAATCTTTATGTTTCAGAGAGGGAAAAAGTGGTATCTAGATGTATTTCTTTTGATGAGAGTTCTAGTTGTGTTTTTAGTATATTGACCATTTATATTTAGTATTATGTCAACTGTTCATGTCCTTTATCCATTTTTCTTTGGGATTATTTGTGTTTCCGTATGGTTTTCAAGAGATCTTTGTTTGGTAAGGAATATAATCGTCCCTCCCCCCCCCAGTCTATCTTTTGACTTTCTTTATGATAATTTTTTTCCTTTGAGAAGTTTCAAATGTTCATGTATTCAAATTTACAAGTCTTTCCCCATTGGCTTCTAGGTATTTTGTTTTGGCAGAATCAATTAAAAAGTAATTTAAAAGGTACCCATACTTACCTGTACTATTTTCATGGTTATTTTTACACTTGGTTTTGTTTTAATAGGAATTTATTTTAAAGCAAGTAGTAGAGTAAAAATTTTAGTAGCCTAAAAGCATTGTCTTCACATTAATAAAATTTTCTTTCTCATTTACACATAATTCAAACTAGAAAATGACAGAGTTGGACTTCAAAAGGGCAATCCATGTTCAGAGCCCATGCTCTTAATTCTATTAATTATTCTTCAAGTGGACATGTGATCTAGTCCTTTCTGCTTTAAGTTCAATTTTGCATTAGGTTAGGGCCTTGGGGAGGAAGGAGATTCAATTTCTGACTTGCAAAATAAAACCAATATGGTTTCTTTCTTCTTTCACCTTGATTTTCCAATGTCATAAGAAATAGATTGAGGGACTTACTACAATATGAAGACAACTAAACTCAATTTAGTTAGGTTTAATGTCGTTTTCTTTAATACTAATTCTTATACTCCATGTTTGATAACACCTAGTTATAAAAAAAAGATCAAAGATGCCTGTGGAACAAAAGCTGAAATATTTTAAACTATGACTCCTGAGTCTTTCATTAGCTATTTATAAAATAGGACACAATTTGTTTTGGAAACTGTTGGTTGAAATATTAAAAGTTAGTTCACACTTTTTTTTTTAAGTTTATTTATTCCTTTTAGTAATTCTACACCAAACATGGGGCTCACACTCACAACTTCAAGATCAAGAGTCACACACTCTTCCAACTGAGCCAGCCTGGCACCCATATTTCACAGTTTCTAAATCTTTGTTTCTTCAGGAAGGAAAACTCATAGTCCCAATTTAGTCAAGTTTAAATTATTTTCCAAGGCAGTACTTAGAGAAGATTTAAAACGATGATAGCATGTTTCCATACCACATTTCATTAATACAACTCAAACTAAATATAGTGCCACAAAGTTGATAAATATCTTAAATTCTTAGTGTTTCAGTAGCTGTGTATACAAAGTTTCATTATGCACATGTTTAATTCTATTTTTAAAGAACACATTCTTTTTTTCTAAAGATTTATTTAATTATTTTAGAAGAAGGGAGGGGCAGAGAGAGAGGCAGGAAGACACTCTCGAGCAGACTCCCCCCGCTGAGCACCAAGTCCAAAGTGGGGGCTCGATCTCATGACCCTGAGATCATGACCCCCAGCTGAAATCAAATCAAGAGTCAGACACTTAACCAACTGAGCCACCCAGGCATCCAAGAACACTTTCTTATTTCATTTATAATTTTTTTTTTTTTTAAAGATTTTATTTATTTATTTGAGAGAGAGAGAATGAGAGAGAGCACATGAGAGTGGGGAGGGTCAGAGGGAGAAGCAGACTCCCTGCCGAGCAGGGAGCCCGATGCGGGACTCGATCCAGGGACTCCAGGATCATGACCTGAGCCGAAGGCAGTCGCTTAACCAACTGAGCCACCCAGGCGCCCTCATTTATAATTTTTAAAAATTAGAAATGGTACTACTTATCACGGCAGAAAACTTGGAAAACCGAAAACAGGGAGAAAACTGATCATTCATAATGATACTGCCTTAAGATAACCATTGTTAATTTTTTGGTAGAAGTCTTTACAATGTATTTTCATGCAATATATGTATATATTTTCTGTACAAAATCGATTCCACAAATAGTATTTAACCATCTTCTTTTTATAGGTATGTTATAAACATTTTCTCGTATCAATAAATTTTACTCTAAAACTTCATCTCTAATGGCTGCAGAAGAGTCCATGGCATAGTGTTTAAAACATGATAATACTTTTTAATGTGAGAATCAAGTGATTTGCTCATTCCAAAAAATCCAAACAGTGCAAAAAAATATAACAATTATAAAATTTATGTCAACCATAAGTCCACCTTCTGGAAATATACACTATTAATACACTATTTTAAATGTGATTATGCATGCTGTTTTGTGCCTTTCTTTTCCTTTAAAATTTTTTTTACTTTTACTTTTTTCCAGTTTTATTGAGATATAATTGACATTCTTTCCTTTTAATAACAAACATCTTTTCAAGATGATGAAAATAGATTTACATCAAAATTTTAAACTTTGTGTAATATATCATTATGACTATAACAGGGTCATTGATAGGGGTTTTAGAAATGGAAAGGGGAAGGGCGCCTGGGTGGCTCAGTCGTTAAGCGTCTGTCTTCGACTCAGGTCATGATCCCAGGGTCCTGGGATCGAGCCCCACATCGGGCTCCCTGCTCTGCGGGAAGCCTGCTTCTCCCTCTCCCACTCCCCTTGCTTGTGTTCCCTCTCTTGCTGTGTGTCTGTCAAATAAATAAATAAAATCTTAAAAAAAAAAAAAAAGAAATGGAAAGGGGAGGGAGTTCCTGGGTGGCTCAGTTGGTTAAGTGTCTAACTCTTAGTTTTGGCTCAGGTCATGATCTCAGGGTTTGAGATTGAGCTGCATGGGTGGCGGGGGTGTCTGTGCTCAGCAGGGAGTTTTCGGGAGATCCTCTCTCTCCTGCTCCCTCTGTCCCTCCTCCTGCTGGCGCATGTTCTTTCTCTCTCTCCCATATAAATAAATCTTAAAAAAAAAAAAGAAATGGAAGGGGAAGACTTAAATTCTAGTCTGCTACTTAGAACTGTGCGATCTTAGATAAATGACTGGTTGCTGTGAATCTCAATTGCTTAATGGAAATCATGAGGTCTACTTAGCAGTAGTAGTAAATTGTTGGCGGGAGCAGGTGGGGGTGGGGGCAAACTCAAATGTTTTTAGCATGCATGTCCTGAAGAGGACCAACTTTAATTCTTCAAAGTTCAGATAATATAGAATACTTTAGTTTGTGTCCAAATGGAATTTTTGCAGCCCTACCCAAAGTCACTCACATTGGGAAGCAGAAGAAAACAATACACTGAAGGCCAAAACGACAAGAAAGAAGGGAAGGAAGAAACAAAGATGAGAGAGAGAAAGAGAAAGAAAGGAAGAAAGAAAGAAAAACCCATAAAGCAAACTAGACCCTTCATCCATTGCTGATGGAAATGCAAATGGTGCAGCCACTTTTTTTTTTTTTTTTTTTAAGAGAAGGGAGCCTGATGTTGGACTCGATTCTAGGACCCTGGGGCCATGACCCGAGCCTAAGGCAGACACTTAATAGACTAAGCCACTCAGGAGCCCGGTGCAGCCACTTTGGAAAAGAGTCTAGCAATTCCTCGAGAGATTAAGTGGAGTTATTACCATATCAAGACAGGGAAACTGAAGGACTCTATAAAAATCTGCTTTTTGCTCCTTTTTCCTGCTTCTCCACCCCACTTTACACATGCCTTGTAAATAGCGTCTATCCTCCTTGTCTATCCTCATGATCCCAGGGTCCTGGGATCGAGCCCCACATCGGGCTCCCTGCTCTGCGGGAAGCCTGCTTCTCCCTCTCCCACTCCCCCTGCTTGTGTTCCCTCTCTTGCTGTGTCTCTGTCAAATAAATAAATAAAATCTTTAAAAAAAGAAAAAAAGAAATGGAAAGGGGAGGGAGTTCCTGGCTGGCTCACTTGGTTAAGTGTCTAACTCTTGGTTTTGGCTCAGGTCATGATCTCAGGGTTTGAGATTGAGCTGCATGGGTGGCGTAAGGAGTAATGGTTCTCCAAAATAAATAACATCTAAAGAAGGACCAGGTGAGAATGACCAGGGAAGCTATCCTAATGCACATTCTAGACCACTGGAGCTAGACATCTGAATACAAGACCCCCTGGTTCCAAGGAATGACACCTGGGCTCTTGTCTTTGTTCTAACTGGTTCCTGGATGCCTGAGAGGACCATACACCAGAACTCCGCCCTCAATAAAAATCCCCAGGCCCCGAAGAAAGATGAGACTCACTCCTTTCCTTTCTGAGTCTCCTGGACACTCACTCTGTTAATTGCTTTCTCTTTATCTTCAATAAACTCTGCTTTCACCTCCTGCTGGCTCACGTTTGATATCCATCCTGTATGAAGCCAAGGACGGCCAGCCTGCTGGCATCAATATGAGCCAGCAATTTCAATTCTAGGTATATACTTAAGAGAAATGAAAACATACATCTATTAACTTGAACAGGAATCTTCTTTCCAACATTATTCCTAATAGCCAAAAAAGTGTAAACAACTCAAATGTCTATCAAAGGGTGAATGAATTAATAGAATGATGTTATATATCCATGCAATGGTATATTTGACAATAAAAAGGAATGAGTAGCGATACATGCTTACAACATGGATGAATCTTGAAAACACTATGCTCACTGAAAGAACTGTCATAAAAGACCACATACTGTATGATTTATTTCATGTATATGAAATGTCTGGACTAA
This sequence comes from Phoca vitulina, assembly GCF_004348235.1. Taxonomy (NCBI): domain Eukaryota; kingdom Metazoa; phylum Chordata; class Mammalia; order Carnivora; family Phocidae; genus Phoca; species Phoca vitulina. The sequence goes on along the minus strand of NW_022589711.1, from coordinate 61,942,154 downwards.
GCAAATCTATAGATAGAAAGCAGGTTAGTGACTGCATAGCTCTGGGGCTTGGGTGAAATGGGGGGACCGCCCACAGGTACAGGAATTCTTTTGGGACTGATGAAAATGTCTGAAATTGATTGTGGTGGTAAATGCACAACTCTGTGAATGTACTAAAACCCGATGAATTGGACACTTTAAATGGATGAAATGCATGGTATGTGAATTATATCTCAATAAAGCTGTTGGAATAAAAAGCAAACTAGCGCATTGTAATTCTGAAAGATCATAATAAGATGGTATATAAAGTGTTGGACAGATGAAGCCCTTAATAAATGGTGGCCATAACTCATTGAGGGAATTTAGTTTGTTTACATTTTCCTCACCATAATCAACATTTTATAAAGATCATTTTGGGGGCTCCTGGGTGGCTCAGTCGTTAAGCGCCTGCCTTTGGCTCTGGTCATGATCCCAGGGTCCTGGGATCGAGCCCCACAGGGGGGTCCCTGCTCTGCGGGGAAAGCTGCCTCTCCCTCTCCCACTCCCCCTGCTTGTGTTCTCTCTCTCTGTCCAAAAAAAAAAAAAGGTAATTTTGTATATAGCAAAGCAATACCGAACACTGTTGCAGACTGTTTTCCTTCTGAACCTTTGGAGATGTAGATGTGCTGACGAAACGTTATGTACATTATTTTTAGGACCCCCTGTCCTCAGAAGGGCTGGGCCCATGGGCATTTCTTTGCGAGTATGGAGTGCCAGCAAAGCATCCTTTTTAAAGTTTTTCTGTCAAAATGGTAATAAAACACACACATAAAATAGTCCTAGGATTTTTTCCAAAGGCCTTGCTTTGGGAAAAGGTTTTGGTATTGTTAAAATAGATATTCAAACTATCTCCAACACAATGCTTGGTAGAAAGCCATACAAGATGACTCTGCTTTGATCCTTTTTGTGGAAATCTGCATGCATTGCCGAAGGGGAAAACGTGGTGTCCTGCTCAGTACCAAGTTTCCCTACTTCTAACAATGGGTATTAACGTAAACTCTCACGCAAGTTGTAAACACGTCTGACTCAAAACTAACTTCAATACTTAGCCTGACTTTTAACCAGCTGAAACGTTAACAGGTTGGGAGAGGGCTCCAGCGAACTGTGTGAGGAGGCGTGGGACTGTGGATTTGAGTGAAGAGAAGGCCACCGATTTAAATAAAAAAAGTGCGAGATGAAAGAATTTGGAGGACATAGTATGTACAATTTTACGCTCCCTCCCCCGCCCCAAAGTTTGTGCCAGTGGGCAACTGGAGCCCCCAAACTTGGTGTTCCCTCGTGAGGAAGTTAGTTCAGGGCTACCAGCACCTGCAAGAAGCTTAGGGGCAGAACGCCCGAGCGCCGCGGAAAGCAGATGAGTGGGGCAGGCGGCGGCCAGACAGTTCACGCCGGGGCGGCTGGAGGTACCCACCGGCCGGAGCAGGGAAGCCGTGGGCACTGGAGGGCGGGGACGTAGAGGCGGGTCAGCAAAGGTCTGGCGATTGTGTCGGGAGGCGAACGGGGCGTTGGCAGCGGCGGGCGGAGCCCAGGACCAGTGATGTAAGGAGCGGAGGGATCCCACTGGGAGAGTCGAAGTTGCGCTGTGAGACCCCGAGCTGCGCTGTGAGACCCCAGGGCTGTGGGGCGGGGGATCCCAGTCCCCGCCCTGTTTTCCCCGCCCCTCCCCCCGCCTCCTTTACGCCCCTCCCCCCTCCTCCCCTCTGGTTGGAAAGTTTCTAGAATCTCTTCCCAGCGGCCTTTGCGGTTCCAACATGGCGGAGCTGACGGTGGAGGTTCGCGGCTCCAACGGGGCTTTCTACAAGGTACTGACCCTCTTGCCGCTTTGTCGGGTGTTCTGGGGGCTAAGGCAGGTTTGGGGGAGGGCTGGTGGTCCCGGAGAGTGAGGTTTGGAGTCGAAAAGGGCGGCCAGGCCGAAGCCCGGTGCTGCTGGGTTCCTCGCTTCTCCCCCCTCCACCCGCGGTTTAACGGTCTCGGGGGCCAGGGCTCCGTTATGTTTTGAAACAACACGTCGGACATCTCTTGCGTTTTCCTACTTATGAACCTTCTTCTTGGATGCTAGTGCGGCCCTTTGCGGGCCGGTGAGGAGAAGCCGAGTCTCTGCTGGGCGGCGGGGAGCTCCCTGGGAGCAGGCCTGAGCGCCGGGAGGTTGGGGAGTCGTGAAAGGAGGTGGTGGGATTGTGTGGTCACAGCCGCTCCCCCGCCCCTCGGACTGGGCCGAGCCGGAGCGCCTCGGCCCGCTGCTCCGACCCCTCCCCACCCCTTTGGAGGGGGGGGCTGCGTCGCGGAATCTTAAGAATTCACCTTTGTATTAGGATCTGGGGATAATAAACTTTAGTGTCTCACGGGGAAGCGGGTGCCAAATTGAGGGTTAGGATCGAAGAGAAAACTGAAAACCTTGTAATGTGGCGGGTTGAAATATTTTTGCGGCCTGGGAAATTGGGCGGCGCCTTAGCCCCTTTATTACGGAAGAAAAGGCTAGAGTTAGAGGCTTTAAAGTAAGATTGAAAAAAGAAGTCGATCAGGGAGACTGGTGGGGAGGTGACTAATTTCTTAAATCTTAGTTATCCAGTGTTTTTGGAAAGAACTGTTGATTTTTGTTTCTTCCCCACGAGGTTTTTTGTTTGTTTGCACCGCGAGGTGCATTATTATGGGATGGGGACTGGAAAACAGAAGAGGAATTCGAGAGTAGAGGAATTTAGTGGGGGCTTCCAGTGTAGGGGTCACATAACTGAAAATGAAGTCCTTACAGTTTAGTTTTGCCATTATAACGGCCCCTTGTCCCGATTCTTTCTCCAAAAGTATACCACGATGTTACAAGATCAATACAAAATCTCCCCAGCTGTGTCTGTCAGTCAATCTTACTAAGCCAGGATCTCAAATGTTTGAGAGTCCTGGCTATTTTTATGAAGGGCCTCCTCTTAATACAGGAGTATTGGGTGTACGCAGAATATATTCTCTCTGGGTTTCATTTCAGCGTACCTTTTGTCCCACGGGGTGGTCGTAATTTCCTCTTGTTAGCGTTGTTTTCCCTTTTGTAGTTTACTGATAAGCTATGTGGATTTGGTTTAACTGTCACGTGGTAATAACCTGGTAGGGAATCAGTTGGCGTCTAAAGGATCTCCCTAAGCTTTTTACAAGTTTAAGTCTCCTTAGGTGGTCAACATAAAGTAAAAACAATGACTGCCCGGTGGAAAGGAGTCTCTTTGCTTGACTCCATATATTAGCAGTCTAGATTTAACATTTGGTGTCAAACAAAAGATCTAAGTGAAATTTGAGTAGATATTTCATTGACTTCTGTTATTGAAACCTAGTGGTTGCCTTCTCTTACCCTAGATACAGTTGTGGCACAATGCACAAAGAATGGGCTTTGCCATACTTTTACTGTCAAGGGTATGTAAGGTTCATCATTTTTGCACACCGCCCGTGGAAAAGTTTCATATTCCCACTGTATGGTGATACAGTTGTTGTGTAACAGAGGTATGCTTTTTTTCCCCCCTGGCAAATTGAAAAAGTAAAATTTTTTTGCCTTTACTTTGTAGCATGTGGATGGTAGATAGGACTTTCCTTTTTTAGCCAAGTATTTGTGTTGATCACTATAGAAAATACTCATTTCTTATTTTTATTTTATAAGATTATTTAAGGTTATCAGTTTGAAAGTAAGATTGTTTACAGTTTTTTCTTTTTTTAAAGATTTTATTTATTTTGAGAGTGAGAGAGCATGAGCAGGGGCAGAGGGAGAGGGAGAAGCAGAGTCCCCGCTGAGCAGGGAGGTGGGCTCGGGGCTCCATCCGAGGACCCTGGGATCTTGACCTGAGCTGAAGGCAGACGCTTAACCGACTGAGCCACCCAGGCACCTCTGTAGTGTTTGGTTTTTCATAGTTTTTTTAAAAATCAAATTCACAGTGAATGTCCCCATTTTGGAACTCTGAAGTATTGTTGATCCTTATCCTTATTCTACAGATCTGCTTGATTCTACTTAGACATTGAGTCCATTACTCATTTTTACTTCACAAAGAAAGGTGGTACTTTGGCAAAGGTTGGGAAGGATCCTAGCCACAGTGTGTACTAAAATAATTGCACTTGAAGGTTTAGAATTTTATGTCCTATTGTAATCCACTTGGACATTGTGGAAACTGGGGTCTTCAGAACTCTGGAAGATCGAGAATGGTGAGGCAGGAGGAGCCCTGGATTTGAAGTTAGGTAATGGTAAACTGAAGTACAGACCTAGAATTCCCATGTGTTTACCCATCCGTGCACTCCTGAGCATATCTTTTCTGTAAAATGAAGGGTTTGAAGTAGTTCATATCCCCAGTTTTTTAATCCCACGGAACTGCTCACTTGGAAAAAAAATTGGTTTACTGCACAAGCAATTTATTATTTTAACTACACGAATTTTTTTAGATTAATTTACATGTGATAAAATTTACCTTTCTGGGACATAATTACGTGAGCTTTCGTAAATGTCCTGTAACAACCACCAACACGATGGAGATAGAAGAGTTCCACTGTCCCCCAAATTTCACTCATGCACCTTTGTAGTCACCTTCTCTTTTCATCCCGAGATCCTAGAGGGTTTTCCTGTCCCCATAGTTTCACCTTTGCCAGAATGTCCTCTATGTAGATTCATACAGTATGCTGAGGGTTTTGATTCTGGCTTCTTTCATTTAGCATAGCAGCAATTTAATTTTAAGTAAAATTTTCTAATTTAAAAACAATAATATTGGTCAGGGCATTTTGGAAACAAAAGTTGCCTTCGGATACAGCTGTTAACATTTTGGTTTATTCTCTCCCTGGTGTTTTTTTCAGTGTGCAGGTGATTCTGATTTTCCTCATTTTCTTCCCTTCCCCCCACAAACACACACAGCTGTAAATGCTAATCGCAGTACAATTTCAGTCATGGGTTTAGTAGCCAGTATCATCATGCCTTGAGGCAGTGCTCTGTAGACATTTATTAAAGATTTTCTGGTGGAACTGAAACTTCATCTTACAAATTAATTGGAACCAGTGAAAAGCTAAAAGAAGATGTGACCTAAAATTAAGATCTTTTTTTTTAATACTGTTTTGCATCTTGCTTTTTTTTTTTAAACAACCGTGGATCTGTAGTTTGTTAAGGAGATAAAAACTTAATACGCTTCTCTTTGCAGCTCTGTAAATCTTTGGGGATTGGGAAGAGTGGGAGATATGTTAAGTACCTGATAGGGGATATAGTTTTATATAAAAATTTGTTTATAGCCTTTTTTACCTAGAATGAGGCATCTTAAGGTTTATACTACTGGCCATTGAAGGTGCTTTAAGATAGAATTTACATTTTATGGTTGTTAGTGTATTATAGAGTTGTGCAACCATTATCACAACCTTACTTTAGAACATTTCAGTTACCCCCCAAAAAACCCTGTGCCCATTTGGAGTCATTAAAATGCTTAACAACTGATGTATATGATACTGAGCTTTGTAATAGCATTGCAACTTGCATAGCCATGGGCAGAATATAATTTAAATAGAGGTTGAAAGTAAGTCCCTCGATTTCTGGCTGATGTAAAGGAAAGTTTCCATGGTGTTCCAAGGAAATGTGTAATCTCTAAGATGGCTGAATGAAATTTCAGGCCTTCTCTAGAAGACAATTACTTTTGGAGTTCTGCAATTTCTGCTTTGACTACAAATTTTAAAGTGCTACAATATTTCCAGAATTTCCTATTACTTTACCTTAATTTAATATTAAAATGGAATTTGAGAGTAATTAAATTACGCAGTAGGTTTATTAACATTAATGATGATGACCTATAGAGTTTTAGTAGAGGAGTTTCTTGAGAGAGTACGGACTTTTCAAAGTTAGTATTGAATATTGATTTCTTTGTGCAGATTAGTAATTAAGGAAAAGATAGGTAGTGGTTGTCTTAATACTAGGGACACTGTTAAATTAAAAACACATTTCAGATATTTTAAAGATAATTCTCAGTTGTACATTTTTTTATTGAAATATTTTTTTAGCGAAAGATTTAACTTAATATTGTACATATGGGGAGTCCACACACGGAAATTCCAAAGATCGCCCTAATCATGCAGGTTTTAAAATGTGTTTTTATAAAAACCTGAAAGAACTAAGATTTAACTGAAAAGGCCACTTAATTTTTAAAAATTAAACTTTTTTGTAAAGTTTTGTTTTTGTATTATAAAAGCAATATGTAAGTATGAAAAAATCTGAAAACAGAAAAGCAAAAAAAAAATTTTACCTACCGAGAGATATATTGTCAAGGCCTGGCTTTATGTATGTACAGAAAACATACTTTTTCCCATATTTTCATGTGCCTCTATGTTTCTTGTAACATCAGATATTTGTGTGCATTTTGTAAGATAATAGTTTACTGTGTCTCTTATTTACTAGTCTGTGAAGCTTATACTAGTATCTTCTGATTTTGTTCGTTCAAAAACTCCATGAGATACTTTTTTTTTTTTTTTTTTTAAGATTTTATTTATTTATTTGACAGAGACACAGCGAGAGAAGGAACACAAGCAGGGGGAGTGGGAGAGGGAGAAGCAGGCTTCCTGCAGAGCAGGGAGCCCGATGTGGGGCTCGATCCCAGGACCCTGGGATCATGACCTGAGCCGAAGGCAGACACTTAATGACTGAGCCACCCAGGTGCCCCGAGATACGTGTTTTTATTCCCATTTTACATACTAGGAGACTGGCAATAACAAGTAACTTGTCCATAAATAAATGTAGCTGAAATGAGATTTAACTCTAGAGCTTCTCACTTCCAATGCCTAATTTAGTATAGCAATAGAGGTTCTTCAAAGGAAATCTCAGAGTAGTGGGCTTATACTTAAGTATTTTAGTTAGAAAGACAAGGCAGGGTGCCTGGATGGCTCAGTCTGTTAAGTGCCTTCGGCTCAGGTCATGATCTCAGGGTCCTGGGATCCAGCCCCTTGTTGGGCTCCCTTCTCAGTGGGGAGCCTGCTTCTCCCTCTCCCTCTCTGTCCCTCCCTGCTGCTTGTTCTCTATCTCAAATAAAATCTTAAAAAAACCAGGCAAGGCAAACACTTGATAATTCAAGAAGCAAGTTCTCTACCACAATGTTAAGGATGTAGTAAACTAGTTTTTTTTTTTTTTTTAAGATTTATTTATTTATTTTTAGTAATCTCTGCACTCAACATGGGGCTCAAACTCATGACTCTGACTGAGGTCAAGAGTTGCATGTTCTTCTGACTGAGCCAGCCAGGTACCCCAAACTAGCTTGACTTTTTTTTTTTTAAGATTTTATTTTTTGAGAGAGCTTGCGAGAGTGCATGAGCAAGCACGAGTCGGGGTGGGGAGACGGAGAAGCAGGATCCCCATCCCAGGACCCTGGGATCATGACTTGAGCCAGAGGTCTATGCTTAACGGATTGAGCCACCCAGGCGCCCCGCCTTTTTTTTAAAGTAGTGGGAAGAGCTATAGGCGTTCCATGAGTGATCATAATTCTTGTACTAGGTGGTCATAAGACCCCTCTTTTTCTTTCATCTGCAGTATTAGGCAGTTAGATTGCTTTTTAACGATTTATCAAGTGGTGGTCTCTGCTAGGTTCTGTTCATTAAGGTTCTGTCTAGTTCTAAGAAAGCTATTATTTATTGAGCACTCAGGCTATCAGACTGTGCAGATACTTTATGTGAATTTAGTCTTCTGAATCACAGTGAAGGGGAGATAATGTTACCAGCAGCTGAGGAAACTGAGGCCAAGTGAATCTAGGTCCATAAAATAGGCTGATTCAAAGTTCAGATTGGTTTTTCAGACTTTGGTAAAGTATGATTTTTTAATTTTATTTATTTTTTTTAAAGATTTTATTTATTTGACAGTGAGAGAGGGAACACACGCAGGGGGAGTGGGAGAGGGAGAAGCAGGCTTCCCGCGGAGCAGGGAGCCCAATGCGGGACTTGATCCCAGGACCTTGGGATCATGACCCGAGCCGAAGGCAGACGCTTAACGACTGAGCCTCCCAGGCGCCCCGTATGATTTTTTTTAAATACATATATTTTTATTACAGAAATAAAAAAAAAAACACCCAAATGCAACATTCTAAAAAACCAAAAATTCACTACTGATACTAACCTACAAGTTTGCTGTGCTACAGTACACGTACACAAGTCAAGAAATTAAAACTTAAATATTTAGAAACATTCAACATCAGAAGCTTTAAAATCTAACTGTAGGAAGATGTCAGACAGCTACAACTTGCATTTTTATTTTTTATTTTTATTTTTTTTGAAGGTTTACTTATTTATTTTAGAGAGGGAGCGAGTTATGCATGAGTGGGAGGGGCAGAGGGAGAGGGAGGGAGAATCTTAAGTGGACTCCCTGCTGAGCGGGACGTGGGGCTGGATCCCAGGACTCAGATCTTGACCTGGGCCAAATCGAAACCAAGGGTCAAACTCATAATGACTGCACCACCCAGGTGCCCCAACAACCTGGATTTTTAAAAAAGTATTTTCTCTAAAAATAATCCTATCAGCTATAAAAAAATCTGAACAGTTTTATACTGAAGCTAATGCTGAGCTGCACTTGAATTCACATTCTTAGCAGAACAGTTGTCCCAAGTACACATGCACACTCCTCAATTACAGGATAGCCATTCTTCATCTTCCTTCTCTTCCTTATCATCATCATCATCTTCTTCATCCTTCTTTGAGCCTGTTGGCCTGCCAGGGCCCTTTTTTCCTCCTTCAAAGTGATTTTTTTTTTTAAAGTTCAAATGTATGGCTTATCATGTTATTAATTACATACTATTACTAACAAGCTGTTAATACAGTGGGAGTCAAGAGAACAAATGATTTAATCATGATTTAAAATTTTAAAATGGGATTACCGAGTGCCTGGGTGGCTCAGATGGTTAAGCGTCTGCCTTCGGCTCAGGTCATGATCCCAGAGTCCTGGGATCGAGTCCCGCATTGGGCTTCCTGCTAGGCAGGGAGCCTGCCTCTCCCTCTGCCTCTGCTTCCCCCCGCCCCGACTCTCATGAATAAATAAATAAAACATTAAAAAAAATAAAATGGGATTATCTGTTAAAACATTTTGGATGCGTTGGATTAAATTATTGACGTTAATTTACCTGTTTTTGTTTTTTTTACTTATTTAAATATGGCTATTAGAAATCTTAAAACTAGGTATATGTTTTTTAAATATACTATTCTCAGTTGCTACTTCATATTGCTCATTGTACAGTGTATTTTGGGAAATATTTGAAATCCTTTATGCATATGCAGTTGACCCTTTACATGCATCCACTTGTGTAAATGTATTTTGTCCTGATTTTACCATTTTTTTCTAGCTTTACTTTAAGAATACTGTATATAATACATATAAAATACGTGTTGATTGTTTATATAATTGGCAATGCTTCTGGTCAACAGTAGGCTATTAGTATTAAGTTTTGGGGGGTCAGATGTTTTATGTGAATTTTCAGTTGTGTTGGGGTGGATACCCCTATCTCCTGTGTTCAAGGGTCAACTGTACATGAAGCTTTTTCAAATTTTCTTATGATGAGGCACCTCTGGGTAATCTTGCCACATAATATTGAGTATTAAAAGGTTTTAGAATATTATTTGGCAGATGTTTATTAGTCAATAGTAAGAGTCTTTGATAGTTCTGTTAAATTTTCTAATACCAAGTCGTAATAGCTTGAGCAAAACAAAATGAATACAAAGGATTCCTTTGTTGATTCAAATGTATATATTATTTATACATACAATTTTAGTTTATTTGTCCTTATATTAAAAGATGCTGAAAGCAGTGGCAAAATTGAGCCAGCATTAAATCTCAGTTAAGTATCAGTTGTTTTAACTTGTTTCCTTTATTTTAGCCTCAGCATTTTTTGCTTAGCTTTTTTGGGAGAATGAGTAGAGGTCTTCTCCAGTAATAACTGATGAAGTTTGTAGTTATTTTTGGCAGATGAACATGGCATGCCTTCCCTATTGATTTCTTCGGGGTCAGACTCTCAGGCTTTCTATATCTCTGTGTTTCTTACAGTGGCTAATTAATCATAGTAAAACTTCTTTCTTTCCATTTTGTAACTTTCTGCTTTTATAGTTTTTCAGATTATAGGATATTTTCAAGTCTTAAATTTTCTGGTGGCTTGTTATGTGTATTTAGTACATAGTAGGGCTTTTGTATGTGTTTGTTGAATGAACAGATGAATCTCTCATTCTTGGCTTTGGGACACACAGATTTGTTTTTAATTTATGTAATGTAATGGCATACATGCAGAATTAACTTCATTTCTGATTCTGATTGACTCATTTGAGAAATTTTTTTTTAGCTGTTATATATTGACCTTGGTCGAGTTCTGATGTGGTCACAGAACTTTACAGATACCTAGAACTATGGGGAACTTCAACTCCTTGCCAACTGGAAAGTCATAATAGTTTCAGGTGGCTGTGTGGAACCACTAATTCAGTTTCAAGGAGAACTGTTGGATATGTGAAATTAACAAGCCAAGAACAATGATACACAAGCGTTATTAGGTATTTATGCATTCTTATGAAATCTTCATATCTTCATTGTCATTTTTTAAAATAGAGTAGTTAAATGTTCAATACTAATGAATGCTGAAGGTTTACTTGGAATAATTCTTTTCCGTGTTAGAACTTACTCCATAATGCAATAATTTTTCTAACATAATGTAATCAGTAAATTTGTGGACTTTATTTGTAGAACATGTGTCCATTGATTTCAAATGACTTCAACTTGTAGATTTAGTTATGCAGGTCTTCAAAAAAAGTACTGCTTGAAGTTAAGAAATTTGATTGCAGTATTAGTCTTAAATATTTGTGCTTGTTACTGGAATCAAATTATAATTCAAATGTTTTAGGTGTTGTAGGCATCAGACCAGTTTGTTAATTAGAATCTAGATTTGCGATCCCTAGGTATGGAAAAATTAAAAAGATAACAGGGAGTGGTGCTGTATATATGTGCTGTATGAAAAAAGTGCTGGTTGACATAGTGCTTTAGGATATATCTCAGTTCTTTTAAGAATATATATATGTAGTTTTAAAGATTTTATTTATTTATCTGACAGAGACACAGAGAGGGAACCCAAGCAGGGGGAGTGGGAGAGGGAGAAGCAGGCTTCCTGCTGAAGAGGGAGCCGGAAGCAGGGCTTGATCCCAGAACCCTGGGATCATGACCTGAGCCGAAGGCAGATGCTTAACTAAGCCCCCCAGGCGCCCCTCTTTTAAGAATATTTATGCTTGTATATGCATATGTATAATTTTACATGTAGGCATTGAGTATTCACAAACTTGCTTTGTTGTAAATTTTTTTCCCTTTTTTTTTTCCTTGCTCCCCTTTGCCACATAATCTCTCATTCCCACTCCATTTCAGGTAATATTTATAGCCAGGTATACATCATACTAGATTTTTCTCTACACTCAATAGAATGGTACATAGATACATATTCGTATATACATGTCGGTTTTTTTTTTTTTTTTTTCCAATATTGCTCTATAAAAATAGGATTGTCTGTATTTTGGCTGTCTTCCCTTGGAGTGTAGTTTATTTTTAAATGGTTACATAATATTTCATGGCAAGAATTATGATATCCAGCCATTCCCCAGTTAATAGACACTCACTCTGTTTTCAGTTTTTTGCCACTCCACATATCTGTTTCCATTGGAGAGGTTTCAAAGAATGGGAAGCTTGGTGGAAGGGAACTTTTCTTTTTTAACTCTAATAAATGTTAACATTACTTTCCAAAAGGCTTAACCCTTCCTATTTTCTCTGTGGGTAAATATAAAAGCTTTTCTGTACATCCTTGCCAGAAAATGGGTTCTATAATCTTTAATTTTGGCCAGTCTGTTGGGTATAAATGGTTATCTCAATGGAACTTTCATTTGCAGGTTCCCTCTTGTGAATTTTAATGTTTGTTGGGCATTTGGATTTGCTTTTCCATAAACTGTTGTTCGCCTGTTTTCCTATTGGATGTCTTTTGTCACTTTTTGAGATCTCTTAGGATTCATTTATTGTAAGAGTGCCCTCTTCTCATTTAATACCTGTTGACTTTTTGGTATCTCTGGTTATAGAGAAGTTTTATTTTTTACATACCGAACTATTTTTTCCTTATCAGGGCTCCAGGGTTTCCAGTCCTGGTTAAACGCAGCCTGTGTCATGTTTATACATAGAATTTCTTAAATTTTCTTGTGTTTTTAATTCATGTATTTTATCTTCACTACACCAGGACTTATTTTTGAATATTCATAGGCAAACGTGCTAGTACTGCGTATTAAAAAAAAAATCATCTGTTTTTGGGTTTTTTGTTTTGTTTTTGCATGTTGGGGAATTAGGGGGGAGGATGCCTAGCATCCAGGAGAGCTCAGTCTCATTCAGGGTTGATAGAACCTTCAGAGAATTGCTCCAGAAAGTCTTTGGAGTGCTCTGGGAAGAATGTAAAGAATCCTTGAATGAGGACATTGTGACTTCCTTTGTGGCAAAAATACAGCCAGTTAGGAGTCTTATTACTCTTACCTTACTGCCCTCACCCCTCTTGTTTTACCTGTCACGTAGTAAGTGGATCTGAGACCCAGTCTTAACAGTGAAACCATTGTGCTGTAGCGAGATTTTTTTTCCTTCTCTAATGAGAGTTATTTCTATATCTGTTACCTGAATACACAGTCCAGAAACATAAATGTTTAATTGTCAGTTGTTTACATTGCTTGATGTAAAAGCACCAGAAGGAAGATTTCTCATGGTATTTTGGGGGAGAGGAGTAGCTTTAAGTACTTCGGGCACTTGAATGCCTGGGAATACTAAGAAGTTTTGATTCTTTACGTTTGCAAATTAAGACATATATAAAGTTATGCAATGATGATTACCTGTGCTAGGAGCCTCTAAGTCATTTTTTAACATAATAGATAGAGTGTCTCATCCGAATTATAATACAGAAACACTATTTTCTCAGTTCTTGTAAGGATAGTGCATAGCTAGTACCATTGTAGATGCATGGGAGAGAAGTTAGTTCATTAACCATAGTGAATGTCTTAGTGATTGGGCTGTATTCTCTTAGAACCCTGGTTAAAAAATACTGTGTGCTGTATTCAATTTTATTTTTACTCTTGTAAAAAGGATCATAGCATGTAGAGTGCAAAGCAGGACAAGAAATGATTCTGATTGTTGACCTGTTGATTTGAGGTATGAAAGTGAGCCAGCGACAGAGGTGTCTGTACAGTTAAATTGGGGTTTAGAGTCTAAGGAATAGGCTACTTTTCTATACACAGATTTGGGAAGTTAGTGGAAGATCCGCACAGTTTCATCTAAAGTGACATTAGTTCTGAGAGACACTAAGAAGTGTTGTCAGTTAACATCTGTGAATGGTAGTTCCTACTTACTTTTAAGATCTTTTAAGTAATCTCTACACTCAGTGTGGGCTCAGATGTAGGACCCTGAGATTGAGTCGCATGCTCCACTAACTGAGCCAGCCAGGCGCCCCTGAAAGATGTCTTTAAACGCTTGCATGCATAAAATGGAAGATATAAACAAAATAAATTGGTTTAAACATCTTCACATTCAGGTGATTGTGTTTCTTATTACAATATCTTCCTCAGTGCCATGGAGAGCATTGATGTTACAAGCATACTTTAAAAGAGCTCTCTATTATCTCCAGGATTTTCTTGCAAGAATTTTCATCCACTCTGCAAGTTTTGGTGCTGGTGCTTTCTTGATTTTATCAGAAGGTGTCAACAGAACAGCCTTCTGGTAAGAAACCTTAATCCTTCCTAAAATTGGCCTTCATTGGTTTGCTGAATGAAATGTCAAGAGGTTGCAGTCAAATGGTACAGAAAATTGCAAGCAAACCAAGTTTGAACATGCCCAGTGACATATCCTGATTGCCATGTGGTTATCTGCTATTCTCTAAGATTTGCCATCAATTGTAAGATGTATCCTGGTTTCAGAGATACTAAATTGTTAGATTTAGTATCTAACAAATTGGGCTGGGAAGGTAGACTGGGGCCAAACAATGAAATCAGTAAATAAACGGATAATTGATCAAAGGATAACAAGTGATAATCAAATCTGCAGTGGCTGTTCTTAGGGGCGGTGCATGGAAGGACCTGAGGTGAATTTTGTATAAATTATGCTTTATTAACTTTTCTCTTGGTTATGTTTTCATAATCATCTTTATCCACAGCAGTAACTGATGCAGCTGGGGAAAATGGAGAGTTAGCCCATATAGAGGTAACACAGAATCTGACAAACTGAGCCCAATGTCTTTAATATAGAGAGAATTTATTCTAATCCATGTATTTTTAGAAATACGGTATCTTGTCACAAGTTTACTTCAGTAATTAAGTCATCAACTGTGATGTTTTAACACGCTGGAAAAATGTTATTTGACTGTTGTGGCCAAGTAGAAAAATAAAAATTAAAAATTTCATGAAAGTGATCCTGAGACAGACTTTAGAAAGAAAAGCTTTGATAGAAGTATTAAAGGTAGAGTGAATCTTAAATTATATAAGAATATTTTGAAGGAGACAGTGATGTGATTGTGCGAACTTTTTACCTTTTGCTTAGGAGAATAAATGTGAACTAGAGATTTTTGATGGATCCTTTGCTTTTACTACTTGAGACTGGAGTCTCAAAAAACCTACCCCCCCATTTAGGAAGATTGTATGGTTTCTTGCGGCAGTTTTTGGCTCAGTCTGTTGGCAGTCAGTAAACTCTTCTAACAAGAATTTTGAGGTTGGGGTGCTTGGGTGGCTCAGTTGGTTAAGTGTCTGCCTTTGGCTCAGGTCATGATCCGAGGGTCCGGAGATTGAGTCCTGCTTTGGGCTCCCTGCTCATTGGGGAGTCTGCTTCTCCCCTCCTACCCCTCCCTCCTGCTCGTGATATCTCTCTCTCAAATAAATAAAATTCTTAAAAAAAAAAAAAGTTTTTGAGGTGTAAAAGTTACAGCTTTAGGGTATACATCTTAGGATTTTGGATTTTCCACTCTAAAATCTTTAAATTGAGGGTTCAAGTTGTCTGGTTTCTGGGTAGTTTGCTGAGTATTAAGGTTTTTGAGTTTGTTTTCTGTTTGATAAGGAATGTAAATTTTGTGATGTAATGAGTTGCAATTATAGGAGGTTACGAGTGGATTTTTCAGAAATTTAAAGAAATGGCTGAATTTGAAAGGATAGTTTACCTTGCATTCAAAGGAATTTTTCTGGACTAGAATGTGTTCTTAGTGATTTAGTGGGAATGTTCTCTAAGGGATTCATGCATCTTTTTAGATTTGTACATCATACTTCAAGCAAGGCTTTTGATAAATTGGTTTAAACACTAAAATTTTGTTTTATTTCGAGCCTTTTTTGGTTAAGATAGCTTGCCTTTCCAGTTGTGAAGTATATATTGAGATTTTTTTTTTCCCCCCTCGTGGAACTTTGCCTTAAATAGGCTTTTTAGGAAGGGTGCTTTATTTCTTCAAATTAATATTGCTACCACACTTAACCTTTTGGAATTTAAAAGTACAAATCAGGAAAAGCATTTTATCATGAGTTACTGAAAAGAGCTCCAGAGAGATGAGTGTTTAAATTCAGCATTTATAGCCTCCTAGGGAGTGAATTTTGGGGCTATGTAGCTGTATGTGGTTTTAGCTTCCCTTTCACTAAAATGAGGGATCTGAAAGGTCTGTAAATGAATTTTTTTTTTTTTTTTAAGTAAGCATTATGCCCATTGTGGGGCTTGAACTCACAGTCCTGAGGTCCAAGAATCCCATGCTCTACTGATTGAACCAACCATGTGTCCCAGTAGAAATTTTATCTTCGGAATCAGGTAACTTTCCCACAGACAGGGTCCCTGATTTTTGTCCTGATTTTTGACTATATTTATAATCTTGGTCTTTCAATTCCTGAAATAATTCATACCATGTTTCTTTCTGCTTAACCAATTGGATTTCCCCCCCATGACTGCCCTTGTCAAGCTGAAAACCTGTTTTACAGCTGTAGTGTTCTGTCATCACAAATATATCTTTAAGTTAGGTAATTCTCTGCACTTTGTTCTTTCCACAAGCAGTTTAAGCTCCCACCTCAAAATTGCTAGGTTGCTTTTTATATTCTGATATGGAATGATCTACAGAACAAAAAGTGGGAGGAGAAAAGCAAAGTTCAGAACAAATCGCAGTAAACATAAGATTTTTTATTTTTTATTATTTCTTAAAGATTTTATTTACTTTTCGACAGAGAGAGACTGCGAGAGAGGGAACACAAGCAGGGGGAGTGGGAGAGGGAGAAGCAGGCTTCCGGCCAAGCAGGGAGCCCGATGTGGGACTGGTCCCAGGAGCCTGGAATCATGACTTCAGCCAAAGGCAGACGCTTAACGACTGAGCCATGCAGGCGTCCAAACATAAGATTTTAAAAACGATTTATATAATTAAAACTACAACTTATTTTTTCTGTGATTACCCATTCACATAGTTCATACCCATTGTCACTTTCGCTTATTAGCTTGTTCACTTGTTAGCTCCCCTGAGATTGTTATAAATTGGGAATTTAACTCTCCTGTGTTTCATCCTCCTTTCCTTTCTTTGTTATGATTATTAATTTTTAGCTTTTAGGTAGTATAAACTTGTCAAACATTTTGTGGCTTTTTTAAGATTTAGAGGGAGAGCACGCGTGTGTGTGTGCGCGTGGGGGGGTGCAGAGGGAGAGGGGTGAGGGAAAGAGACCCCCCAGCAGACTCCCTGCTGAGCGCATGGAGCCTGATGTGGGGCTCGATCTCACAACCCTAAGATCATGACCTGAGTGGAAATCAGGAGTCAGATGCATAACTGATTGAGCCACCCAGGTGCTCTTGTGGCTTTTGGGTTTTGTGTTTTTGGTTAGAAAGGTCTTCCTTAGTCTGAAGTTATAAGTAACTTAGGTTTCTCTTGGAATCTCTTTTGATTTAAAAAACTTTGATTCTTTCATCCATTGATTATATTTTTGGTGAAAATGTCTATTTTCATTTTTTTCCAATAATCAGATGTCCCAATACTATTTAAAAACAAACCATTCTTCCTCCTATTTGTAATTTCCTAAATGACTTAGACCTAGTTTTGGAATTTGTTTTGTTCTCTTAAAATGTGTGTGGTTTTTTTTTTTGTTTTTGTCTTGATTGTTATAGCTTTAAAATAAGCTTTAATATTTGGAAGGGATAGTGTGTTTTCTTTACTCTCTACTCCCACTTAAAAGTTTCGATTTTGAGTGTTTTAACTTACTTTAAATATAGACATTGGTGTTATTAAGATTAACCTCTTTTCCCCTAAGAAAATCATAAACTCTTAGTTATTTTAGTGGGGTCCCATTTTTTACAATATCAAGATCTCCTAAGGATGTGATATGATTTACATTTTCCTGAATATTCTATATATATATTCATTAGTCGAATTTCAAAGATTTCTGCACATAGGTCCTGTACATTTTTGTTGTTGTAGTTGTTGAGGGCATTCCTAAGATTTTAATTTTTCATTGCTGCTGCCGTTAGATTATTTTTTATCTATTTTCCAGCTGCTTATTTTATCTAGAGAGCAAACTGATTATTGATTAACTTGCCACCTTATTGAATTATTGAATTAAAAGTTTTTTTAGGCTGTATTGCTTTTGAAAAAAATCAGTTCTTCAAGTAGTTCTTCTATAGCTCAGGGATTTTTGCTGTTCTCTTCATCCCTTCCCTTACCTCCATTTTACACATCGTTTGTGGCATTCCTGGGTTTTTACTATGTAATGTTCTATTTGTTGCTTTGTTGGGGACAACATTCTAAAGGTATTTTGATCACATTTTTGATGTGTTATACTTCCTTGTTGCTTACTGATGATACTTTATAGTTAAGAATTTCACACATAAGCATATAAAGGGACAATTTTATAATGATGTTTTGGAATTTTCGTGTTTGCATATATGTGGGAAGAGGAAAAAGAAACGTAAAAGGTTTTATTCTGAGAAATACGGGTCCTGGGCCAGATGGATGGTGAATAGGAAGAGACAAAATCCCCAAAGGTTGGATTAGAACACGAGGAGGTACAGAAGTTGTGGAGACATAAAGTTATAAGGCCCTGCTATTGTCTTGTGCAGACAAATATGACCATTGTTATTTACTGTCCCCTGACTCGGATTTTGGCAATGACCTAACCCTGCCATTTTGCGGCTTGAGTGTATAGGGAGCTAGCATCATCATTCTGGTGACTTGCGAGCATGCAGAAATACCATGAGAAGTGATGTCTGAGTCCTGCATCAAGTGGACACAATTTCATGGAGTTCTGGCCATTAGAAGCACCTTACCCCTAGAATCTAGGGTTTGGGGATTAGAAAGTGTTTGCTAACTAACAGTTCATTGTTAATCTATTTAATTTTATGCTTGAAGGGTATTAGTAATTTGAGTAGGTGTCTAGAGTTGTATTTTTTCTTAAAAGTTTGTGGAAAACGTACACCCCAACAAAGCTGATGGTGGTGGTGGAAGTAAAGTGGGGATGGGTTGGAAAGAGTTGAGTAAACGTTGACTTTTAGATAGAAAAATAGATTTTTATTATAATGAAGGGTAGAATTTCCCAGTGGCTTGGAGCTCTGACTTGAACTCATTTTGTAAATTATACAGAAATGGCAAAGATTTCTTAGTAAAACATTCTAGACTCTGAAAATTGTGAAGGACTAGAAAACTTTAGTCAAAGTCGAAAAGGACTAATCTCTTGATGGTAAGTTATGTTTTACTTCATATTCATGAACTTGGAAATTCTCAGCTAAATATTCCTTACAAATGTTAAGGGTATTAATAGAGCTAGATTTGTTGGTAACATAAACTATGAAAGTGCTGACCAAAGTGATCGTAGAAAGTGATGTGTGGTTGAAACTACTGGGAATAGAGAAACAGGCCAGGCTGTCGTTATTATAGCATGGTCAGATAATCAGAACTGGAATGGCAGCTCTTAATTTTTAACTTTGGGAAAGAGGAATAAAAATGTCTCCGGAATTGCATGGCAGGAGCTGCTATAGCACTCTTGAATGTATCCAGAGTTTACCCTCACATGAGGATATTTGCATTGATACGTCCCATAGCACACAAATAAAGCAGATAATAGACATTTGAAGCTGGAGTGAGATCAGGGCCAAATACAAAATCATGCAATTGAGTAGCAAATGTGAGAGGAGTGCAATGACTTTTTTTTATTTATTTATTTTTTATTTTTTTATTTTTTTTATTTTTTTTAAAGATTTTATTTATTTATTTGACAGAGAGAGACACAGCGAGAGAGGGAACACGAGCAGGGGGAGTGGGAGAGGGAGAAGCAGGCCTCCCGCAGAGCAGGGAGCCCGATGCGGGGCTCGATCCCAGGACCCTGGGATCATGACCTGAGCCGAAGGCAGACGCTTAACGACTGAGCCACCCAGGCGCCCCGAGTGCAATGACTTTAGATTTGTTTAGTTACCTATGTTTTGTGATTGGTGAATCTATATTAATGAAAATGATTTTATATTTAGCTACATCTCTTACTTTCTCCTTTCCAAGAGTTTCTATCTTCAGATTTTCTGGGGTGGTAGTAGTGATCTGCTTGCTTTTCAGTTTTTCCACTGTGGAGACGTTTCAGTTTTTGGTTTCTATTTGCTTAGAACAATGTCTGACACATAGTAAGCATTTCAGTATTAGTAATTGTTGCTTTGTTTTTTTAAATTGCTGATACTTATGTTTTGTAAATTTCCAAATGTTGCAATTTTTTTTTTCTCTTTATTGTCTTTATTCTTGTTGGTTTATGCCTTAAAGTTCCTTTAGTATTACTAAATGGACTTTTGGGGGAGGAAGATGAAGTAAACTGGAAATGTTCATCCTTACCTTGTTTTAACCAGGTACTGCAAGTGTGTTGTTTATTTAGGTAGTTTTTAGTGGGTGTTAGGAGTCTAGTATGATAAAGATGTTTTAGAAAATTATTTACTGAGTACCTTGTGGCTCAAAGTGTATGTAAGCATTTGACTAAGGTTGAGAACTTCGCATTTCTTCTTGACAGTAATACAAAGTGTCACTTAATGTCAGTTGTAATACAAGTGTCAAGTGGACCGCACTCCAAGGTTATGCACTGGCAGAGCAAGAATTTGAACAGTTATTCTACACCCAAGTCCTTTGCTCTTTCTTGAATGTCAGATCTTAGAGTTTCTTTCAGCAGTATCAATCAAATGAAGATAGATTAAAAATACTAGTTTGAAAATTAATTTTCAGACTAGAAAATGACCACCGATTTTTATTGTGAATCTTTATATTCATTCCAAAATGGTTTTGAAGCAGTGTACTTAACTTAGTTCAATTTTTTTGTTTTTAAGTGAAGGAGGAAGGGAAGTTGGTAGGAGAAATTAAATTAACTGAAGGTTAGTATTCAAAATGTAGTTACGCTTTTTACTAATGGTGGAGTGTAATATTTATTGATATTTGTAATTTCACCAAGTACTGTGGTGAACATTAAATCTCAATTTTCATAATTCCATGAGGAATGATGTAATGAACCATTAGGTTAAAATTAGAATATATAAATATCTGTATATATGTAAATACATATCCCAAGAATATGTAAATGCAAGAGCTTGGGCTATGAACCCTGGCAACCTGATTCTAAGAGCCTGAACTCCTAATCACAGTCCTAAAGACAGCCTTGCTCAGTTTGAGTATCGATTAATACCTATGATGTTTCATGGATGTACATTCATTTTTTTTCCTAATTCTAGGGTAGGTGACACTATGTAGAAACAGATTCAAAGAGGCTAAGTAACTTCTGAGGTTGTATAGCTCATAAATGATGGAGATGGAAATCAAACCCACATCTGTCTAATTCCAAGCTTTGTGTTCTTTTCGGTGTTCCATATTTGTATGTGTAATATAGGCTTTTGCAGTTAATGTAATTTTTTTAAGTGCTCTCTCCGCCCAAAGTGGGGTTTGAACTCAAAACCCTCACAACTCAAAAGTTGCATGCTCTACCGACCAAGCCAGCGAGGCGCCCTTAACGTAACGTTTAATTGGATATTGACATGCTTTTGATAATGTTTTTGTTTTTTGCAGGGATTTATCAAAGATGTTCATGAAGACTCCCTCACAGTTGTTTTTGAGAACAAGTAAGTCATTTTTTTATCGATAGAGATCTTAAAGATTGGTTGTGCTAAATTCGTGTTTGCTTCTGGGTGTTCTAGTTTCGATAACTTTTCACCTTTCTCTGCCCACGATATACTTGTTATTTTTTTCATGACCTTTTTTTTTTCTTTTGCCGAAACATATGTGAACACGAATTAGTATTTTTTGCAAAAATAGATGGCACAAATGGGCTTATACTATGCCTAATTCTTAAAATCCCAGAATGCTGAAACGATGTTGTAGAAGGCCTTCCAAATGGCTACTGGTGTGTATTGGGCCGCCTTTAATTTAAACTTGATATTAATAAGGAATAATATCAGTTTTATAGTTGTTGTAGGGTCTAGGTCTTGTTTAGAAAATGTGTAAGACAGGGCCACCCAGGTGGCTCATTCGGTTAAGCGGCTGCCTTTGGCTCGCATCATGATCCTGGAGTCCTGGGTTTGAGCCCGCATTGGGATCCTCACTCAGTGGGGATCCAGCTTCTTCCTCTGCCCCTCCCCCTGTTCCTCTTCTCTGTCAAGTAAATAAAATCTTTAAAGAAATATGAAAGACAGTATGTTGGGCTTGGTTCAGAAGAGTTATAAAGGAACACTGTATAATTGAAGGTCAGAAATCTTCAACTTTCACTTTTAAGATGCTTCTGGAACGGCCTGAAGAGAGATCTGCCCAGCAGCTGTTTCATGTAGAAACATGTGTTGGGGTGATTCCTGTCTTTGAGCAGCTGCCATTTCACAGTAATGGTGAAAAGAAAGCGCTCAAAAATCTTGTCTCCTGATGTTTTGCCTAGCATCTGCAGTTGGAAGCTATAGGAATTTATTTGCTATTTATGTGTTAGTGTGCCTCCCAGGCATATGAATGACCTCTTAGAACTTAGAATAGGAAAGAATTTTTAACTTTATTAACCCAGTTTTTGCAGTATGACACAAAAAATGTTATCTAAGCAACAGCCAAGTTTGTTTTAATTTGGTCATATTTGCTATAAAGTTAGATGTTAGCTTTTCCCAAGTTTTAATATTAACGTGTGTATTCATTGCAGAAAACGTTAATTCTGTGTAAGAAAATTAAATCTTCTAATTCAGCTATGCAAAATAACAGTAATTTTCTGCATTTCTGTGAACATGTACACACAAAAAATTATGCAGTGAATATTTTATAAGCTCTGAAATTCTGTTCCTTTGATAGGTCATATAGTTGTAAAATTGTTTGAAATAAGTTGGTTGCACTACTCTTTATTGACAGTGTAGATGTGACATTATTTCGAGTCTAAATTATTATGATGAACTTAACCTATTAAAATGTATGTACTGTTCCCTGAGGATGAGTAATTTTGATGGCAATACATAATTAGTATTAATGATGCTAATTTATAAACTTCATCAAGAGTCATGCAAAATCTGTTTTACCTCAACAGACTACTTACTTGGAAAAATATAATATGAATGAAGGTTGCTTTTTATTAGAGAAAGCTAAATGATTAACTCAAAAAATACACACCACCAAGCATAGACTGTATAGCTTCCATATTAGGGACTTTTAGAATAATCTGTTTCAAAGTTGTTAATTCCTTTTCTGATCTTTCAGCTGGCAGCCAGAACGCCAGGTTCCATTTAATGAAGTTAGATTACCACCACCACCTGACATAAAAAAAGAAATTAGTGAAGGAGATGAAGTAGAGGTATGTATTTTAAGTTTTTTTGTGTGACTTTTTTTGTTCTAAATAAATATTCTTTTAGGAAAATCTGTTTAGCTGATAGAGAATAAATCTAATTCCTTTTCTCTAGTTTTTCTATTATTAATTGGCTGTGTAATATAGCAGGGCTTGAGTTTTGGAATCAGAATTGGGATTCATGTCTTAGCTTTACCATTTTTAGCTTTGTGGCCTTGGTCAAGTTTCTTTACCATGAAAATGAAAATAATATGGGAGTAAGAATGATAGTATATTTGAATTGGTTTGTATAGAATCTGGCACAGAGAGCTGTGTGGTGTTGGCTGCTGTTTTCCTTTTTGCTAATTACTTTAAAATTTTTCTTGTACTTTTTTTTCTTAGTATCTTTGTAATGTATTAATAGTTGTCCTTTATTATAGTGATCATTAATATAGTTGATACATAAAAATGTGAAATATTGTAATTAGCATACAGCCTTGTTGAATAGTTTAGAAATGTCCAGAAAATTTTTAAAAGTACAGAAAAACCAAAAGGACTAAATAGGAATTATGTGAGAAGAAAAAAACCACTGTTCACCATTTTTGTCATTCCCAGGCTCTCTCCCTCCCCTATTTTTAAAAATAAAAGTGGGATTATATAGTGCTGCTGCTTTGTACATTGCTTTTTTTCACACTTAGAGTTTGGATGTCTATTTTCAATATGTTAGTGTTGTTAAATATGCCTGATGTTATGTGAAATGAAACATGGAAATAATTGTTAAATAGAGGTGTTGTGAGTCTGTTGGAGACAGAAAATTTGATTTGTGATTTTCAAGAAATTGATGTAATTCCTTCAAGGTGCTCTAATATGCTAAATACATTTTTCTAGTTTATGTAGGATGGGGTTGGGGGAACTGGAGGTATAGGAGAACCTATACAGATGAAATACCTGTCTGAATGTTTTTATAAGCACTTACCAGTGCATACTCTGAGCCAGTGTTCTGAGCACTTGGCACATGAAGTCATTTAGTTATCTGCCCTTTTTATTTTTTGTAATTCTTAATAGTAAATTTTGAGTTCCCATTAATTCTAGATGTTATATGCTAGGAAACCAAAGAATGGTGGCTCGTTTTAATTCCTGGCAGCCTAAACTCCTTTCCATTCTGAAATTTGGCCTAGATTTTAATTACTTGCTCTAAGTTCACTGGGCACCCTTTTGCTTTTGCTAAATCAAAGCATGTTATAACTTAATTGTGTCAGAGCACCATGAGACCACTCTGTAATGGTATAGCCTTCACTTCACTTTTTTCTTTTATAGTTTACTTCCACCAAAAGTGGGAACTAAGAACTTTTTTCTAAGGAGATCTGTAGTTGTAGTCTAGGTGTGGTGTATATTTGTGTCCTTTAGGGAAATGTTGTAGATGGTATGGGAAGACACAGGGAAAGTGGCAGACTGCTGTAAATTAAAGGAGTATGAAATAGGGTACTGGTGGGTACTATGAACTGTAGCCATGATGCTGCTGATTACTACTCTACTTGTTCACTTGGACTTTAGACTCCAGTGAAAATGTTTTTCTCAGTATTGAATCCTTTTCTAATCAACATCTTTTTGTAGGGATGGGTAAAAGAGCTTGATTTGTTTTCATTTTTCAAAATTTCTGTTTTAGAAGTTTTTTCTTCTGGAATTCTGGTGATGAGTTAGGTCAAACAAGGAATGACCATTTTGGAAATGTTCTAGAATTAGAAATGTGTGGTGGTTAATTTTGAGACTAGTGCTTTTCATACTTTTTAAATTGTTGTTCAGATAATGATAGTGTAAAGGCTCAGATTAAAGGAAAAACTTGGTGGTGTGCTCATGGTGCTTTACCCTGTCTCAGGCTAAGAAGTTCCTGGACCATCTTTTTGGCCTGCCTCTCTAGCTGTGTACAAAATATTGGTGTAAGAGATGGAATGATTTGAAAATTGATTGCAGTGTTTTCTTTCACATTGTGTTTTATGGTTTAGTCTTGGTGAAATTTGGTCCTTAAATTGTGAGAATCATTATCTGAAATTAAGATGTCATTTTTTTCCACTTTTGAAAAATTTGAAAATTCACATAAAGAAGTTCAGAATCGATCTTGCCACCCATGGATTTATTGGCTTTTTCTTTGTCCTTTTTTCTTTTTTTGTTGGCCACCATTAGTTAGGAAACTGTCTGTATGACCTGGAATGTTTAGGAATTATGGTTGTTAATTTTGAACTAAATAAATTTTTAAAACTTCCTTACCCTTTTTTAAAATTTTTAAATTTTTAAAAATTTTAATTCTAGTGTAGTTAACATACAGTGTTCAGTTAGTTTCAGGTATACAATATAGTGATTGAATAGGTTCATATATATTACTCAGTGCTTATCAAGATAAGTGTACTCAAAATCCCCTTCACCTGTTTGACCCATTCCCCCACCCACCTCCCCTCTGGTAACCATCTGTTTGTTCTCTGTAGTTAAGAGTTTGTTTTGTCTCTCTTTGGTTTGTCTCTCTTTTTTTTCCTTTGTTTTATTTCTTACATTCCACATATGAGTGAAATCATATGGTGTTTGCCTTTCTCTGACTAGCTTCATTATTATTCTCTCTAGCTCCATCAATGTCATTGCAAATGGCAAGATTTCATTCTTTTTTTTGGCTGAATAATCCGGTGTGTGTGTGTTTGTGTATGTGTATATTTATATACATACACACCACATCTTTGTCCATTCATCAGTTGATGCACACTTGGGCTGCTTCCATAGTTTGGCTATTGTAAATAATCCTGCAGTAAACATAGGGGTGCATATATATATATAACCCTTTGAATTAGTGTTTTTGTATTCTTGGGGTAAATACCCAGTGGTGTGATTACTGGACCTTAGGGTAGTTCTCTTTTTAATCTCCTCCCCCTTTAAATTCAAATAAAGTTTAATGTAAAAAATGAAATGGTACAGAATTATATATAAAAACAAACTTTCCCTGTTAGTGTAGGTATGTTTGTCTGTACACTCTAGCTTAAATCTCATTTACCAGAGTTGTGTTTTTCTTTGCATTTTTAAAGAATATTTGCTTTTTTTAAGTTACAGAAATTGGGATTATGTTATATATTTATGATTTCTGTATTCAGTCAGTTGGGATATAATAGACATTTTCATGCTGTACATACAGATTTACCTGATTCTTTCTAACCACCCCGTAATAATTTTTAGTATGGATGTATCATAATTAGAAATTAAAATTATTGGCAGATTTTTTGCTATTGCCAAAAAATAAATCCAGAGTTAATGTCCTTATGTAAACCATTTTCTGATAGTATGGAATCTAAGTGGTTCACTTGCTAAATTGGAGGCATGTGTATTTAAAATTTTGATGGTACCAAAATGTACCAATTTTGTCCTCCAAAAATGCATTTTGATTTACTACATACTTTTGCTAACACATGGAGTTCAGTCATGACAGTTTAATTCTTGTAGGTCAGGAATGGTTGAATATTGACAATTTCATATGGTTTATCCTAAAAAAATTTTTTATTTAATTTTAGTCACCATACATTACATCATTAGTTTTTGATGCAGTGATCCATGATTCATTGTTTGCGTATAACACCCAGTGCTCCATTCAGTACGTGCCCTCTTTAATACCCATCACCAGGCTAACCCATCCCCCCCCAATCCTAAAATTTTACTACTATAAAAGTGTTTGGCTACTTGAGGTTCATATTTCCACTCAATTTACGAGGCTTACATGGAATTATAGAACATAAATTAGTGTCATGGTCTAATGTCCTCAAGAAAACAGTATATGATTTATAGGAGAGAGATGGTTTTGAAAGGTTTAAAATTCAAAGCTTTATTTTTAAACCCTCTTAGCGGCTTTTTTTTTCCTTAGTGGCTTTTTCTTTGACTTTTTAAAAAGTGGCGTATGTTTTAAAATCTTTAATGTTTAGTATTAAATTTTTTCAGTAGGTATTTGCTTGGTTAATTTTGCTAACTTAAGATTGCTAAGAAAATGCTCACTTTGTGGAATTGGAAGTAATGGGAAAATGATTTTCTTAAGCTGGATATATAATACAGTATTCTGGGATATTGGAAGTGCAGTAGGAAATGTTTTTCACATGTGAAGTGTTTTGTCTCTTATTATAGATAACTGCTTTGTTCAGCAAGTTAGTGTATGAGCTCACACAAACATATTCCATAGGAAGCCTGACACTCAAGCCAGTATATAATTTTACAAGGTTTTCCTCTTGGGTTTAATATATTTGATTAAACAACTTTTTTTTTTTTTTTTAAATTGTGATGCTTTCTGGTTGAGGTAAGATTGGCAAGTTTCTGTTCTTGTGACATAAACCTTTTATCTTTTACGGTGGCTTGTCAGATATTATGTTTATATGTCTTTATATTTTAATTATAATGTTGGGATAGATGCCTTGAGAGAAATAAGGGTAATAATAATTTGAGATCAGAGACTCCTTTACCGGAAAATTTAAGAAAACCTTTTTTTTTAATTTATCCGGGGGGGGGGGGGGGGTTTGCAGGGGATAGGGGTTTTGAGCGCATGTGAGTGGGGGGAGGGGCATAGAGAGAGGGAAAGAGAGACTGTCAAGCGGACTCCATGCTGAGCATGGAGCCCAGGGCAGGGCTCAGTCTCACAATCTTTAGATCTTGACCTGAGCTGAAATGAAGAGTCGGATGCTTAGGGGCAATAAAGCGTCTGCCTTTTCTCAGGTCGTGATCCCAGGGTCCTGGGATCGAGCCTCTCATGGGGCTCCCTGCTCAGCAGGGAACTTGTTTCTCCCTCTGCCTGCTGCTTCCCTTGCTTGTGCTTGTGTGCGCGCTCGCGCGCGCTCTCTCTCTGTCAAATAAGTAAAATCTTAAAAAAAAAAAAAAAAAAAAAAGAGTTGGATGCTTAACGAACTAAGCCACCCAGGCACCCACGCTTATGTTAAAATTTTTAAAATTCAGTATTTTTCTTATGCAAGATACATGTAGTTTCCATTCTACCTTTATTATTTTTTAAAGATTTTAAGATTTTATTTGACAGAGAGCACAAGTAGGCGGAATGGCAGGCATTCTACCTTTAAAAAATATCTCAATTTGATTCTTGGAACCAGTCTGAAAATTTTACCTATCTGTATTTAGTCTGTGTTATATAATGCCAAGTTTATTGTTAGTCTTAGTGCTTAGGAAATTTGCATATGTTAAAGAGGTAAACATTCTTGTTTATTATATAGGAAATGGCTGTTTTCCAAGACTTAAGAAACCCATTTGTTAAAAGTGTCAGCAACGTATTTGAATGAGAAAATACTATTACTTAGGTACATAAATCACATTAGTGTGCTCTAGATGTTAAACTGGCTTTCCTAATGGGCATTTTCCATTTCTTCATAGTAGGTTATGATTGTAATGAGATGAAATAGTGAATATAGAGGAACAGTACTTATAAAACTGGCTGTTATGATTAAGTATTCAGTTTAATGGTTAACATTATTTAGAAATTTTCTTCATAGTTAATTTGGTGAAAACTGGTAAAAAAATTATTTTTGGTGTTCATATTTGGTTGTGACTTTGAAAAGCATAGTTAGACATTATTAACTTGACTGAAAGGTTGATAACATTAGGATCCAGACTGGAATTCCATTTAAGTAATAGTTTGGTTGTATGTTAGAATTTCGAGGCCATTTTGTAGTATGGTTTGACTTGGAATTATTTGGCAGAAAGAACCCTGAAATAGAATTCTGGAATTTGATTTTTCATATTCCATCCTCTACTCCGTGAAATTGGACTTCTTCAGCCTGAGTACTGTTGTGCTTTTAGGTCTCTCACGGGTCTTTTTTTTAAAGCTCTTCCTTGGATTTGTAGACACTTAGAATGTTAAAACAATGAGGGCTATTGCTTTAGAGTGTGATTTGCTCTTTGGGAATAGTTTGGAAATTTAAAGTCTGAATAAAGGGAATTTCTATGAGGTGCTCCTATTCCAGTGATGTAGTCATAAATACAGTAGTCAACGTCTGGGGCACAGTATACTAGGGCACAGTTTTAATGCTGCAGCATTAAAGTGATTTTTTATTGTGTGAGATAAACTGTTCATTTTGGAAAGAATGTGATTTGACCAACTGCACTCAAGTGGAGCCAGATTCATAGTGTTTGATACAAGCTCAGGAACTTGGGTTTAGTTGGCTTTATGAGAATGACTTTGTCTTTCAGCGGTAGAGTTTTTAATGAAGCTTACAGAGGTAGGTTAAGTATAAAATGGAATCCAGCATTTTAATGTTCAGTGAGAAATATAAAGCCTCAAGGCAGTCCAGAATGGTTTATTCTCTTTTTTTGGTGGTAAGCTTACATAGGAAGCCACATGCCTAGAAAATTGTGTTTTGGTGAAAGTAGAATTAGAGCAAAGGGATTTAGGTAATTTAAAGACCCATTCACCCCCGGCCCCCCGGAAACTTTTGAGGCACCCATTCACTAGATCACCAAGAGAGAGATACTCCATTCTGTTTAGCTGAACTGCCTTTCTGAGATAGTATTTGGAATGGGCATTTTCCCTCTTGTTCTTAGATTTTCCTTTAATCTGTGGCATACTCAGGGAAAATGGTCATCAGCACTTACCATTTGGGCCCAGTGGGCCATTTTTTAAAAAATATAAGTCTGTTTACATATAATTTCACAGAAGTTAATAAAAGGATGCTGAAGGTCAACATTAAGTATCTTAATGAGCATTTAAACATAGCAAATATAGGGATACTTCAGTGGCATAGTTGGTTAAGCGTCTGATTCTTGGTTTTTGCTTAGGTAGTGGTCTCACAGTGGTGGGATAGAGCCCTGTGTCGGGCTCCGTGCTCAGAACAGAGTCTGCTTGAGTTTCTCCCTCTCCCTCTAGGCCCCCCCCCCCATGTGTTTTCTCTCTTCTCTCTCTCCCTCTCTCTGGAATAAATCTTTAAAAAAAAAAAAAAAAAGGCATAGCAAATACAACTTTTTATTCCATATTTTCCTGGTTTTGATAATACATATACCTAAAATGAGTACAGGTCTCTAAATATTACTTCTCATCAGCTATCATGCATAAATGCAGAATAAATTCATCTTACAAATTCTGATAGCAAATTTAAAACACATCTAGTTAAGTTCTAGTTTATCATTTCATTCTGGTTCATCTTATACTTGGATTATCAGAAATGTAGTACTTTAGGAATATTTTGGAACTCTTAGTGGCTTCTAATTTTATTGAACAGAGCATAGTCATCTTTGTTTTATAATTATACCATTTTCATATTTAACCAATTGCATTGACTAATCCATTGAATTTTTTGCATGTCTTCATCATTTGTTTCTTTCTAGTCATCTTTGCATACACAGCTGCCTTTGGCATTTGTCCACTTATGAGCTGTATGGGGGTACATTTTGGTGTACAATCATAAAAGGTGAAAGAATATGGTCACATGTCCTTTTAGAAAAACAGAATGGTCCTGAGTCTTGTTGCAGGATTTTGTATGATGAAGTCCTAGTTTGATTAACTGGGTGAGGATACTAAATTTCCCTTTTCTACTTAGAAGTATATTATTTGGGAATATTCATCATCTGAAGGCTTCATGGTGGGAGATTCTGCTTGTAATTTCACATTCATCATTAGAATCTAGAGTGCTATTGTCTATCTCTGCATCAGTCCTGATTCCTCTAATAATTGTGAAAGCCCTTCCTCTGTAAATTTTGTCTTTGCAGTTATGGGTGGAAAATTAAAAATTCTGAATTCTTAACTGTTCAGTGAAAACCAAAAGCAGACTTCAAGAATGGTGTCTCCAGTCTTTTTATACTTTCTTGAAAGACTATGCAGTAAAGAAACTACAGGATGATGCAATAGTAACGCTATATTTCACTGTTGTGTTCTTCCAGGTGATACCATCATTCTTCTTCTTTTTTTTTTTTTAAGTCTTTTTTAATGCACAGTTGGGAATAATTGATGAATGATGATGAAATAGTGAAGTGTTTCAAGATACAGAAAAAAAAGACCGCTAGATTTCCCCTTAGATTTATAAGAGGTTCCACTGGATATATAATTGCAAGATAGAATGAATTTTGTTTTATTCTAAAAAAAAAAAAAGTAAAATTTATTGTTTTTTGGAGACTATAAGAAAGGATGAAAGTTATGAAATAGATTGGCTCATAAAGAAATGCAGAGCTAAAATTGAGTCCCCTGGAGCCTGATTGGTATGTAGCTCTTCCTTTTTTCTGATCATGGTGCACAGTGAAGTTGATCATGAGGTTTTGGCTTACTCAGTTACATTTCCAGTATTCCCCCACGATTACTCTCAGATCACCTCAGTGAGGCTTCAGGCTTTCCCAAACTATTTGCTTATTATCAATAGTTGTTTTGCATTTAACCCAAAGATGGGTGTTAACATGTATTGGTAGATTTCTCTGTCCTCCTCTGCAGAGACATCCTTAGTTCATATAATAAAGATTTTTATGGGGCTCTTCTTGGTTGTCTCTTCCCAGATTCCCCCTCCCCCCAATTTTCCACATATTGAAAATATATCAAGATGCTGTACCATAAGAAATAACTCTAATCCCTAAAGGAAACTTCCCTAATGTGTCACGTTACAAAATACCTGATAATTACAAATACAGAGCAATATAAGATAATTTTTTTTTTTACGGAAGAGGTTTATAAGATTCTTATGTACTGTGCTAGATGTACTAATTCAGCTGAACAATTTTAGTGCATTTGATTTAGGTTCTTCAGGAAAGAATCTAAATATCATATCCTTGAAGGTTTTAAAATTGGGTTTCTTTTTGAAAACCATTCTTGATTTCAACATCCTAAAAATATTGTTATGAGATTTGAAATGTCTTTAGTAATTTCTAGCTTATCCTTGTGTCTGATACTTGAATCAGAATGCAGTGCTTAAAAGTGAACAGTATTGACAGAAACTGTGAAAGAACTCTGTTTTGCACTATGTTAAACTGCCTTGTGAAAAGCGTTCTTTAAAATAATATTCATGTTCGGAAAACCTCATGAATTTGGAATTAGATTTTCAAGGAGCCAAATTACCCAAAAAGGGTTCAGTTTTGTTTTTCAGTAGTGAAATTTAAGGATACATGACTCTTACTAAATTATGGTTAGCGCATCAATTTTAGTGCAGTGACATTTTTTATTCTAGAGTTTAATGGGATTTGACATTTGTAGTAAGTCATTATAATGTTGAAATCTTTCAGGATGAATGGATAAAGGCCTTTTTTTCTCTTCTCAGGTATATTCAAGAGCAAATGACCAAGAACCATGTGGATGGTGGTTGGCTAAAGTTCGAATGATGAAAGGAGAAGTAAGTGATGTTTACGCTTGCTTTGTGACTAGTTTCCAAGGAAATACCTCAACTCTTGGTTTCTGTAAATGTTACTTCAATTCTTAGTTTTTTTTCTAAACGCTTAATTTGGAAATAGTTGATCATACATTTTAAAAATTCATTAGACCATTTATTTATTTATTTATTTCTGAATTTGCAAACCTCAAAACTTCTCTTTAGGGATACACTTCAAGGATATGAGGACCACCAAGGTTCATGCTTGTAAGAGCCAATAATCTAGTTTAGGCAAATCAGATTGATGTAACTAAGCTGTGCTTAGTATTGTGCCATAAGGGGGAGGGTCTGTTGGTTAAGCTGAGCAAGGCAATTAGAACTTCATTTAAAGCTCATTATTTTTGTTCAGATGGGATTTTTAAAGTATTTTGATGTCTTTTAGTTTTATGTCATTGAATATGCTGCTTGTGATGCCACTTACAATGAAATCGTCACATTTGAACGACTTCGGCCTGTCAATCAAAATAAAACTGTCAAAAAAAATACCTTCTTTAAATGCACAGTGGATGTTCCTGAGGATTTGAGAGAGGCGTGAGTAATTTTGTTTACTATTGAATTGCTTTGTGAATTAAGAGGATTTTTTAGTGTTACAAAAATCTTTTTTTCCCAAACACCCAATCAAAAACTTCTGATAGAAAATCTTTTTAGTAAACAAAAGTTTTAATGGGTAATGTCAAAATGAAATACTTAGTTTGCATTATAATTGCTTTCTGAATTTAATCTATTATTTAGGTCTTAAATATGAATTAATTTCTCCCTAGGTGTGCTAATGAAAATGCACATAAAGATTTTAAGAAAGCAGTAGGAGCATGCAGAATTTTTTACCATCCAGAAACCACACAGCTAATGATACTGGTAAGATAACTACATATTTTAAGGTAGCCAATGGATATTACACAGATTTTATAATTAAATATTTGAAAAAATAAAAGCTAACTTGGTATGCAGTGTATTAATGCATATGAAAGAAAAAAATTTTTACAGCTATAAAATGTTAAATTTCTGTCTTTTGTGTGGAATAAGGAAGAAAAAATCTTAACATGGCATTCTTAACAACATGAAGTTCTGAATGTGTGGGATCCTGGATCCTCCCCTGCCCACCCCACCCCAATCATTTGAATAGCAGAACTAAATAGGGGAGTTCGGAAAGGGGAGTGGGGAGTAGGATTACCTGTGGGAGGGGGAATGGTGGGTGGGGAGAGAAGTGTAGTAGATGAGGATCAAGGAAGGCTTTACGTGGAAGGTTCTTGTTTGTATTATCTAGAAAAGTAAGATTTTTTTGAGTGATTAACTTGTTTGTTTATAGTCTGCCAGCGAAGCAACTGTGAAGAGAGTAAATATTTTAAGTGACATGCATTTGCGAAGTATTCGTACGAAATTGATGCTTATGTCCAGAAATGAAGAGGCCACTAAGCATTTAGAAGTAAGTGGGTTTATCAGAAGGTTTTTTGTGTGTCCCATTTAGTTTCATAAGTATATTCAAGTTCCCTGGCTTAAACTACTTGACTTATTAGGTAAGGCAACTTGGGACCTGTTTTGTGGCGATATAGGCATTGTGCCCTTAGAACAATTATTTTTTTTCTCTTACTTTCCCCAAACAGCCTTTGTTTGCTAAATGCCTGTTGAGTTTTTTGTTAAGACTTAGATAACAGGTGCCAAAGAACTTAGAAACTCATAAGGATATCCAGTAGAACTGTATTGCTGGTTTTTCTTTACTCTGTCCTTAAGCTTTTTTACTACCCTGTTAGCTGTCATTCATAACACACTTCCATTAGTTAACTAGTTGACTATAATAACTCTTACGTAAGAGGAGAGGAGGGGAGGACACATAGCATGTACGTTTTAAAAAAGAGCCTATTGTTTTCTTTTCTATCCCATCCTAAGGTATTCCTTTGTTTTCTCTTATTCTTCATTGCCACGCTATTAGGAGACTCCCCCCCCCCCCACGCACCACATTCAGAGCTTAGAGAAATTGAGGTATGTTTATCTTTAGGACATATTTGCAAGTACCGTTACTAATTTAAAAAGTTCCAAACAAGGGATGTATGGTGAGTGAGTTTTGAAAAATGAATCCTCTGAATTGGAGAACTTATATCAGCAATTCCAGAAAATTTGTTTTAGAATTAACTATTTTCTGTGATCATGATTAAATATACTTACCAAACTGTTTTTCCTTTTCTATTATATGATCCCAAATGAGTATCTTTTATTTTTTTCTTAGGTTTTTTTTTTTATTTTGGTAAAATACAACATAAAATTTACCACTTAATCATTTTTAAATTTGCAGTTCAGTAGTATTAAGTCTGTTCATGTTGTTAATCAACCAATTTCCAGAACTTTTCATTTTGCAAAACTGAAACTGTATCCGTTAGACAGCCACTCCGTCCCCCCGCACACCTCAGGCAACCACCATTCTACTTTTTGTTTCTATAAATTTGACTACTCTAAAAACCTCGTATAGGTGGAATCATAACAGTATTTTTTTGTGTTACCAGCTTATTTCACTAAGCACAGTGTCCTCAATCCACATTGTAGCATGTGTCAAAATTTCCTTTTGAAGGCTGAATAATTTTATATGCCTATATCTCATTTTGTTTATCTGTTCAGTTAGTGCACATTTGGTTTGCTTTCACTTCTTGACTATTATGAATACTACAAACGTGGGTATATGAAAAACTGTTTTTGTTTTTGATCTTTTGTAATATAAATTCTAACATGCCTCTTTTGCTAGTGCACAAAACAACTTGCAGCAGCTTTTCATGAGGAATTTGTTGTGAGAGAAGATTTGATGGGCCTGGCAATAGGAACACATGGTAGTAACATACAGCAAGCTAGGAAGGTTCCTGGAGTTACAGCTATTGAGCTAGATGAAGATACTGGAACATTTAGAATCTATGGAGAGGTAAGCTGTTGTCTGTCCCCCATCTCAGTAACTTTATTTAAAAAATTTTTTTTTCAATAACTTTATTATAACTATTGTTTGATTGTATATTATTTGGCATTTAAGTTTCCCAGTGAAATAGTTTTAAAATCAGTCAACCCCAGTAACCATTACATGTGTGCAGGTGGATTAAAATAGTATTATGTGGGGCAATAAAAGATTTACTATTTAATGTGAACTGTTCTCAGAAGTTTAACCAACTGCTTCTGATTTTAACTCTGTTTTATGTGCATTACAAATAATTTGCTTTTTTTGGGTGCTTGCTGTGTCAGGCACTGTCATTTGTAAACAGCATGTAATAGAGGAGCTTTTGAAGAACTTGAATTTGGATAATATTTTGTCACTGGTTAATTGTGACATTTGTGTGGCCTGGAAAATAACAAATCTGAAAATAAGTCACACTTTTCGTCAAGACCATGCCTCACATTAGAATAAATGGATGAGGTTTTTTGGGTGATGATTTCAAGTCTTGACTTTTTTTTTTTTTTTTTAAGATACTTATTAGAGGGGCACCTGGGTGGCTCAGTCGGTTGGGCATCTGCCTTCGGCTTGGGTCATGGTCTTGGGGTCCTGGAATCGAGTCCTGCGTCGGGCTCTCTGCTTGACGGGGAGTCTGCTGCTCCCTTTGTGTGCTCCCTCTCTCTATCAAATAAAATCTTAAAAAAAATATTAGAGTGTGTGTGAGTTAAAGAGCACAAGTGAAGGGGGTAGGGACAAGCAGACTCCCTACTGAGCAGGGAGCCCAGTCCATCCTAGGACCCTGAGATCATGACCTGAGCTGAAGGTAGACACTTAACCAGATTGAGTCTCTCAGGTGCCCCTCAAGTCTTGACTTTTCATACATAGTTCTTCTCATGAAAAGCTGGGTCATATAGTGAATCTGACTAGAGGCCTGATTTTTTTTTTCCCCCAAATTTTATTTCTGAA
Source organism: Phoca vitulina (assembly GCF_004348235.1). Lineage (NCBI taxonomy): Eukaryota > Metazoa > Chordata > Mammalia > Carnivora > Phocidae > Phoca > Phoca vitulina. The sequence goes on along the minus strand of NW_022589711.1, from coordinate 61,906,187 downwards.
ACCTTTAAAAGTGGGCAGTATACAGTAATTAAGACAAAAGGCTTTGGAACTGCACTGCCTGGATTGGAATTGTCTCTACCACTTGGAGTGAGCTTGGAGAAAGTTACTTAACTTCCCTGTATAAATTCCTCATTTAGAAATGAAAATAGTAGTGCTTATGTTATAGTTTGTGAGGATTAAATATGCTTAAAAAATTTTTGTGTTACATGATGTGATGAGCACACAATACACTTCATCTGTTGTTATTAAAGAACAAACAGTAAAAGTGGAAGATAACTTCCTGCGAACTACAGATTCCCTGTAGAGAGACCTCTTCCCCAGTCTTTCAGTCTTAAAATTATACCCATTAGAAGTTAGGAATTTTAATGATCTTATCAATAGGTACTTTAAAAAAATTCATCTCCACAAAAACAGCTTTTTAAATAATTTATGTTGAGAGTGAAAAAACAAGTGCAGACAGTGTAGACAATATGAATAATTTGTATTTAACATTCACCTAGAGAAATTTAACATGGGAGTATGGACCAAATATATTTAGGATTGGGTTAAAATTTGGCTAATGTAAGTAAGCTAAATTCTGCTATTTTCTCAGCTTAGGGTTCCTCCCCTTCCCTTAGAGATGTTCTAATACTATGTTTTTTTCCTAGTCTTTTTAATAATACTTTTTTTTTTTAAAGTACTTCATGAATTACTTGACCTGAAATGTCACTTTAGTGGGCTGAGCAGAATCTTGTACTAGAGCATAATAATTCAGAATTTCTCATTTCTTGTGCAGGGTTTTTTTTTTTTTTTTGGATTGGGGTTTTCTTCAGGGTTATATTTTATGTTTATTTTCTCCTGCAGAGTGCTGATGCTGTAAAAAAGGCTAGAGGTTTCTTGGAATTTGTGGAGGATTTTATTCAGGTTCCTAGGAATCTTGTTGGTAGGTATTTCTACTAAATGTTAAATAAGTTAAATGTTATTAATTATACAACAATTTAATTGAAATTTAATCTTGTCTGATACCGTATTTATAGTTACATGGAGCATTTGATAGCCGTACTTTTCTTTTTTTAGTAATGTTGTATGTGACTTGTATCTCGTTACCACCATAATAAAAAGTAAAGATATTTCCTTCTGTACAGGGTGCCTCACTAATATGACCCATGATTTTTATAACAGTTTGTCATTACATTTTTTAAAAGCCATTTCACCCCTTGGGCTTGCTCTTCTTATTCACTTAATGTCTTTTTATCACTCATATGTCCATCAAAATTGTCATGGTATTTTTTGAGAAGGTGTTTGTGATATTTTTTTTCTTTTGTTTAGTGCAGAAGAAAAAGTAAGAGTGGACTAACAATAGGGTAATAAACTTCTACACAGTAGGCCCTGAATAAATAATAATTGGTTGTTGCAAAGGCATAGAATAAGGTAAGAAGTCATGGGCAGGAGAGAAGGATGGTGATGATGATAGGAGGGGAGGATTCACTATTAAGTTTCTGTCACCATTATGGAAATTATGAACCCATGGGCTATAAGTTAAGTGACAGATTTTTGAGTTTGAAGCTGTAGTTAAAAGAGCTTTATAGCTTGGGATGAGTAGTTGTTTAATGGCTTTGTTATTAATATTCTCTACATTGGTGTTATCTGTCCTTTTAAATGCTATTTGAGACAAATGGAAAAATTTTGGTCATGTATTAAGTAAATCCTCAGTGATTATCCTAAACCTTTAATATAAAAGTAAGCATTAACATAAAGCAGAGACATTTACTAGGAGGGGCTTGAGTTTTTGTCCATTGCTGTGTCTGATGAGTTTCTTGACCTTATTGAAACAGAGCCTCTTGGGCTCCATTTATATACAGTTAGGCCTGTTTTGCCTTTTGGAAATGATTTTTTTTGCTATAGGTGTTCTAGTTGTCAAATCCTATTTCAAAAAAAACAGTTATAGAAAACACATCAAAACTTCCACTTTAAAAAAGATGCTTGTTTTGACCAGTAACAAGTTAGCATACTCTGGAACAACAACTTGGACAGTTTCTTGGTATTCAACTATTAGTTTGTCTCTTACTTTGCCCAAGCATTTGGATAGGTATGACATAGTGCCAGATAAGTAAGCTCCATTTTATTGGTTCTTGTTCACTGTAGGTTGAACTGCTGGAGAGATGAGATGTTAAAATTAAGTATAAGCTTAAGAGTTTTTGTATAATTCTAACAAACATTAAGGTACAAAATATTATCACATGTTTATCATTGTCAAATGAAGTCACCTTTGACAAGCTGCTTTTGAAAACGAATCCCCTATTTTCTTTAAATCACAATTATTGACACCTGTCAGTACTAACATTGTGGTTGCTGCTTTACATAACAAATTTAACTTAGGTTTCTTCACTTGTAAAACTGATTTGGAGATGAGGGTGTGAAAGGAAATCCGGGTTCTTTCCAACCCAACAATTCTGTAGAAGAGAGCCTTGGTCTTACAGAGTTTGTGGTAGTGTTAATTTTGAGTAAAAATTCCTGATATTTCAGAAATAAGGAAATTGGATATATTTGTAGTTCCCTGGTTCTTCTCTTTATTCATTTGTCTGTGCAATGATGTGAGTACTTGTCATGTCTCTTTTCCTCTACTCTGTCTTGGTTCGCTTTGGTGATTTGGGTTATTTGGGACTCTTCAGAAAATACACATTAGCAGCAACTATTATATGTTGGTGAAATACTCAGAGGTAGTGTAATGATTTCTTGGTTGTTGTATATAATAATACTACATTTCCCTCCAAAATGTTCTGTGGGTGAAGCAGTCTTTTGAAAAATAGTACATTCTTAGTCCAAGTGAAAAAGAAAAAGTGGACTGAGGAGTAAAAGGGAATGAGGACTACTTGGTGGGTAAGTTAAAGAGAATTCTCTTAACACATTCAGGTTCTAAGAGTTCTAGACCCTGACCATTCCCACCCCTCCTAAGTCAAAAGAAAAATATTATATGAACGTTGATTTAAAAATAAATTGAAACTTTTCACCTCCTGGAAGCCTTCCTTAATCACTTCTTTACTCTGTCCCTTCAGCATTTATGCTCAGTGCTCAATTTATACTACAGGTCTGCTTCAGTTTGTCAATATGCTTTGGAATTTAATGGAAATGATCATTTAAAATATTGACGGTCTCTGGTGGGACTAAATAAAACTTTCAGGTAGGTCCCTGCCACAGACCCCAGAAGGGTGATGGATGTACACTCACCACTGGTATAGTGCATAGAAGGAAGGGGCAAAGATTCTGGGGGAGGGATTATGATATATCAGTCTGATTTTTGTTTTTTCGAAAAGACATTTGCTTATTTTTAGCAGGGTCAAGGATGGAGTTGCTGCTTGAGCTTCACTGTGTTAACAATGAAGGTTGCTTTTATATACTGCTGCTAGGGCTGCTCAGAGAAGACCTACATCATGTGAATTCCCTGTCCTACTCTGTTTTTTTCTTTTTACCTGTTCAGTTGCTGCTGCTTTTAAACTTAGGGTTATTAATGGGGAAGGAGGTTTGAGAATAGGGATAGAAAATCCTGTAATGGTGTCTTTGCTGTATTGAGCCATTTACTCTTGCTGTGGTTCCCTTATTTATTCTTTAATGGAAACTTGTTTTCTCAAGCATGCGATAGGAATAACTTCATTTTAACCCCTTTCAACTGAAATTAATTTATTCTGGAAATAGATTGCTGATTTAAAAAAGAATGAGGGATTTGGACTTAATAACTTTTATAAGGGATACATCTATTTCATACAGGGAAGGTTACCTGTGAATATTTACTTCTTTTACCAGGTAACACTATCTAGTACTGCTTTGCTATTTTACTAGTTTGCTGTCTTTATAAGAATAAGCTCCTAAAGGGGAGAGAATTTCCTGTCCCCCCTTTTAGTTTCTCTTTTAGTTATTGGATACTCAGTAACTGCTGTTTGACACACTTAAATGTTAAGTGTGGAGAAGGTAAATAATTTGGAATTTATGTCAATATATTGTATTTCATATCTAGGAAGACAGCATAACATATACGTACTATATGTATTTGTATAGCTATGAAGTACTTAAAAACTTGGTCAAAAATGTTAAACGCAAACATTTCATTGAAGAGAGAGTATTCATTTTAAAAGTATCTTCAAGTTAATAGGTGTGTTTTGGACGAATAGCAAGTTGAATATGAAAGCAAGATTAAATTTGTTAACAGTGCCAAAATAAGTGTTTCTTTTGCCTTTATTTGTATGTCCAAAGTTTTGGAATGGGTTACATTGATACTTTAAAAATATAGAAATGATGGTAGAGCACATTAAAAAATGTTTTAGACTTGGAAAATGACTTACATGTGAGTAACATTGTCAATCCTAGTTAATAATAGCCTTAGGCATTCTGAAAAGAAGGAAGTTTTTCAGACTAAGGATAAAATTCCTCTGTAGTCCTCAGGGTGAATATATTGAGAGTATAAAAAGATGGAGCTTTTCTTGGTTTTTTAATTTGATAGCAAGTCAAATTATTTGGGCTAGTGTTGGAAGGATAACAGTATTGGTTTTAACTTATTGTTATATTTTTTTCTCTTATTAAAGGAAAAGTAATTGGAAAAAATGGCAAAGTCATTCAGGAAATAGTGGACAAATCTGGTGTGGTTCGGGTGAGAATTGAAGGAGACAATGAAAATAAATTACCTAGAGAAGATGTAAGTATTTAAAATGTATAATCCCCCCCACTTTTTTTAAACCGTGTTCTGTTCCTGGCTGATGTATAATGTTTTTTTATATTTTGGAAATCATTTTAATGAGTTTTATCTAGTGAGCTACTTACAGTCTGATGCAGTGGATTTTTTTTTTCTTTTTTTTAAATTTTATTCCTCACAATATTGTTTTCTGTGCTTAAGAAAACAAGTAATCTTTCAGTTGTGGGCCGTGGGATCTTGATTGGCTTCTCAGTACTTCAATAAAAAGCCAATTTTTGATAAAATGGTTTCAGTTTGAGAATTTTAACAGTTCTTTTTTGTACTTAACAAGTTTGTTATAAAGGAATTCTTAGTAAATAACCGTGTACTTAACCTTTTTTAGAATCTGAAAACACTGATCATTTCTTAACTGAAATCTTTAACCTTTTATGTCGTTATTACGACACCAACTTTCTGACATTTCTTTTTCCGTCTCTTCTCACATGTTCATATTTTGTCTATAATACTGTTCTTTACTCCTCATCCATAACTTGAAAGATCTCTTACTTTGGTGGCTCCAGTGGCTTAAACTTTGTATGCCTACGAATGAATATAAGGCAAGGATTTTCTCCCATATTATCTCTCAGGAAGCAGCTTCAGTTTTGCACAATAGATTATTGCTTGGAGGGCTTACTAGCCTGTTGGAAAGAATGTGTCTTCTTTAAAAGAAAGAAACTAGTCAGATTAGCTCAGATACTCTCACATCAAGTATTGGATGTTGTAAAGATGTCTATTAGGGAGCCACTTCCTTTATTCCTTTTAATTAGAACGTAGAGGCAAAGCAAACAAAATGATTAACACATGCCTTAGTATTACAGAAATGAGTACTGTGGCTGAGATTTGTTTCATCCTACACTGCTTCCAAAATTGCTATAAATCTCAAATAACCTTTACTTTTTAAGCAACCCTCCCTCCTGTTGCCTTTGAGAGGAGGATTAAAATCAAGGTGTCATAAAAATTCACACTTTCCCCTTTATACCCCCTATTTAATGTATAAAAGAAAGGTGATCCATTTAGCATACAACCACTCCATAAAAGTGGTCTGGACATCAAGGTATTTATTGGTCAGGGCCATTATATGAGTCAACTATAAATTTCTTAGCTTGATTTATCCCTAGTTGCTTTCCAGTATTTAACATTTTGTTGCAAAGCTAATTCTTCTAAGTCTGTCTTCATAAATAAGAACTTTACTGTACTTTACTGTTTTGTAGTTTTGGTTATTGTTACCCCCATTTCTGTGTCAGGGTTAAGAAATTTAAATGCTTATAGAAACCAAGCAGATTACTAAATGATGAAGCAGGTTGGGATATACAAGATACGGATAGGAGGGTGCATGGTCTCTTTCTATAAAAGAAGCAGATGCTGCTTAGCTTTAATCTGGTTGCTATATCTTTTGATATTATGAGAAGTTGGAAACCTATAATATACAAAATTAAAAAATTTTTAGAACATTGCATGTTAAAACAAGTTTGAAGGTTGGTATTCGCTTATTTGGGGCCACCATTTCATAATTTAAGCTGTCTAAATCCCCTGACAGACTGTTTATAACTTGTTTATGCTGAAGTCTTTGGTGACCCACCTTGAGCCTGAGATGACCTTTCCCACCTATGTATCATTGCAATTATTGTCTATCTAATTATGTGATGATTTTCTCTCAACCTTATATTTTTTGTTATCTCACCAAGCCACATTATGAACTCTGAAATCAAGAAATAAAGTCTGAATTCCCATATTCTCTGTTTTTCTCTAGCCCAATGAAGTGTACAGAGTTAGATGCTTGCTCAGTATTTTCAGTCCGTTTTTAAGATTGGATTTGAGCTTTTCACTGTAGAAGAAATACACCTATGTAAAAGTTAGAATAGCACAGAAGGATATAGTGTGAAAAGTAAATGTGTATCTATGTCCTGTCTGTATCTCTCCTCTCTCCATTGTGTCTCATAGATTTTAGACTGTTGTTGGTTGCCTTTTCATGTCTTTGTTTTGCTACTAAAAACAGTGCTGCAGCAAATATCCCTTAACCACTAGAGAGTAAATTCCTGGAAGTGGGTTTTTTAGATCAAAGGGTAAAAGGCATTTAAATTTTTAGATCTCAGTTTTCCCACACATTCTTTCCACCAGTGTCGGAAATGGGTCTATTTTCCACATACTTGCGAATACAGAGTTTTATCAAACTTTTAATTAGTGCCATTCCAGAAGGTGTACATGTTCTCTCTCCATATGCTTAAAAGACATTTTAGTTTTTCTGTTAAGCAGCTTGTCTTTTGTATATTTTTTGCCTTTATTACTAAGTTGTTAGAACTTCTGCATTTTAAGGAAGCTAGTCTTTTGTCTTTCTATATTTGTAGCAAATACTCTTTTCCTTGATTATTTCCCCCCAGTATAAATTTTTTATGTTGTTGGAATTTTTTTTTGGGCTTTTGCTTTATGACTTAAGACTTTCGCATTTTGTGTCCTGCTTGGCAAGATCTTTCCTACATGTAGATCATTTAGAGATCCATTTATATTTCATTCTCCAGGTTTTTTAAAAGTATATAAATTTTTCACTCCAATAAATTTTTTTGGGGGGGGTTGTAAGGTATTAGGAACCAGGGATCCTGCTTTATTTTTCCCAAGTGCTAGTTGGTAGTGTCAGTGCAATCTGTTAAATATAAGTAATCAGTTATTAGCATTTTTTAAAAATCTAGAAATTTCGGGGCGCTGGGGTGGCTCAGTCAGTTAAGCGTCTGCCTTCGGCTCAGGTCATGATCCCAGGGTCCTGGGATCGAGTCCCACTTCGGGCTCCTTGCTCGGCAGGGAGCCTGCTTCTCCCACTGCCTGCCACTCCCCTCCTGCTTGTTCTCTCTCTCCCTCTCTCTTTCTGACAAATAAATAAAATCTTAAAAAAAAAAATCTAGAAAGTTCACGGAAATAACTCTTAGAAACAAATTTTCATATTCCGTATTAATCATTTACTCTTCAAATTTTTTATTATGGCTCTATAGTAGCCATTAAAGTATTCTGTAAAATATGTCTTTAAGGTTGCATTCTTAACTGTCCTTTTCTTTGGAGGTATTGGTGATAGCATCTCAACTTCAGGGTCAAGGCATTGTATTTCTCTTACTCCTTGCAGATCATCTGTCTTAGAATGACTTTTCCTTCTTTACCTCCTTGGTAAAATTCTATTTGTTTTTAACATTTACTTTAATAATATTTTTAGGAGTTCCCCTAGGTTTCCACATTTGGGATCGCATAATACACATTCTACTTAATATTGCTGTGTTTTTCATTGATATCACTAATGTTGTGCAATAAGATTATTGCAGGAATGTTTAGTATCTTTTCTGAGATTGTGATTGCCTTTAGGGATTTTATTTATCCTTTTTCATTATTCTGTATTGGGGCAAGTGACAAGTGGTTGTTACTTGGAATTAGGTAACTGGATATGAAATTGGCTGGCTCATTGGCTAATTGTATGACTTTGGGCAAATTGCTTTCTCAGCTGTAAAATTGGAGTATTTTTTTTTTTTAATTGGAGTATTTCTTATAGTTACTTTTTAATGAATATTAAATAAGATACAGGTGTAGAATAATATACTCCTAGAAATGTGGTATGTGCTTAAAGTATTTTAGATCTTTTTTTACCCCTCCTCCGTCTTTCATTCACTTTGCTGTCTTTCTTACCTGCCCATGAATTCCTGAGGACAGAGTCAAGACTTCTTACTTCTTAAGCTTAAGTTATGGTCCTTTTTTTCATGCCCTCTTAAGCCAATCTGTTTGAATAGCTGTTAGGAACTCATCTGTAGAATCAAGAAAATGAGACACTGAAACTGCCTGGGGAAGTTTATTTAGGCTCTACTCATTTTTCCTTAGCCATTAGGAAGGTAGAAGTGTATTTCTTTGTAAATTCAGCAAAATTAATTCTTTGATTTGCTTTAATATTGGTGACTAAATATTTGCCCATATCAGTAATTCCTTTATTTTACATGGTGTAAATATTTGTACTCTGTACGTTACACTGTTAATGGTCAGGAAGCACTACTTCCAATACACAACATTGACAGTTTTGTTAAGTGAGCACATATTAGGGATAACCTACCTAATGTGCTTTACCTTTTTAAAGCCATCACTACCAACGTGATCTGTCTGGTCTATAAATTTATACCAGTTTGAAGGAAAATTTCATTAAAAGGTGGTTTATATATGGAGAAAGACTGAATTAGGAATTAGAAAATCTGATATAAACTGGTATTTTAAAGGTAATTTAAATTTTTAGCATACTTAAATTGTAGGGCAAATACAATGAGTTATTGAAAACCTCGGTATTTCCAAATTATATTGATTTTTTTCTTAGTTTATTTTTATTTTTTAAAGATTTTATTTATTTATTTGACAGAGACACAGCGAGAGAGGGAACACAAGCAGGGGGAGTGGGAGAGGGAGAAGCAGGCTTCCTGCGGAGCAGGGAGCCTCATGCGGGGCTCGATCCCAGGACCCTGGGATCATGACCTGGGCTGAAGGCAGACGCTTAACGACTGAGCCACCCAGGCGCCCAGCAGTTTATTTTTAAATCTTGAATTTCAGTAGATATAAATCGCTGTGTTTTAGAAAAGTTTTCCAAATTATATATTGGTATGTGAAATTTAGGCTAGACTTTGTTAAAATATGAAATACTGAGGATGTTGTGTTTTCTTACAGGGTATGGTTCCGTTTGTATTTGTTGGCACTAAAGAAAGCATCGGAAATGTGCAAGTTCTTTTAGAGTATCATATTGCTTATCTAAAGGTTTGTATACTGTTCACATTCATATCATTGTTGCTTCATATGTTAAACTTCAAAATACATCAATTTTATATTCATATTAAATTTCAAATCCTTAAATATTTTTTTAATTCAGCTTCAGATTTACCCTGTTCTCCTACTTGAGAATTTAGGAGTAAAAGGTCCGTTGCCATAATAAAATGATTGGCCTTAATGCACATTGTTTCTCTTTTTCTCTGAACTTTGACATTCTTTCCTTACTGTTTAAGAAATGGTCACACTTGTGTTCCTCTAATTTGACTCTCCTCACCTTACGTATATACATGTGCTATACTGAAACCATTTTGTTTTTACCTTGATGTTTTAAGTGCAAATAGGGCAGGGAGTAAGATGGGCTTTCTTGGTAACTAGTATTTGAATCAGAGGTGATATCCCATAGACATCATTTGGTAATTCTTAACCATCATTTTTAAGATAGTCTATTTGAGTTGATAAATAAAGAGCAAAGATTTTAAAAAAGAAATGGCCCATAAATTATTAAAAGTTGCAATTGTCATTTTCTACTTTATCTTTTATTAAGTTTCTCTTCTAATATCCTCAACAGTTCTGTCTCTAGTAGGTTTTAGTCCTTTTAATCACTCATATCATTGCTCTTATGTTAATATTTTGAAAGCACACATGATGATGTCATTCTTTTAAAACTCATGTTTATAAATCTCAATTCAGTCTGGCATTTTAAAGCCCATGCTTTATCATCCAGTACTCTACTACTACTTAGCCAGAAGCTTTGTCTGGTCACCTTACCTTCACATTCTGTAATGACCTCGGTTTCGGGATGAAATGACCAAGTCTTGAATGACCAAGTCTCCTAGTTCATGTAGGCCACAACTCAGGTGTCACTGTTTTTTTTTTTTTTTTTTTTTTTTAAAGATTTTATTTATTTATTTGAGAGAGAGAGAATGAGAGACAGAGAGCATGAGAGGGAGGAGGGTCAGAGGGAGAAGCAGACTCCCTGCTGAGCAGGGAGCCCGATGCGGGACTCGATCCCAGGACTCCAGGATCATGACCTGAGCCGAAGGCAGTCGCTTAACCAACTGAGCCACCCAGGCACCCGGTGTCACTGTTTTGATGGAAAAGTAGCTTAATAGTCCCTCTCATATGTGGCACCTGTATCTCACTTAATCAGAGTTTTTATTTCTTGAGGGCTGGATCTGGTAATATTGTGTAATTATTTGCTATTTAACAAACCGTTAGTTCATTCATTCACGCCAGGAACTAAAACGCAAACTGTGAATATTGCTCTAGCATAAGAAACATTTATTCGGCCCTGTAAACACCAACAGATAGTTTATTTTAATGCTTGTCTGTTAAACATACCCTTGAAGGTGGAGAGTCCTTGTCTTTTTCTATATTATATGTTTGTAGCACTTAGCATACTTAGTGCTCGCTAAAGTATTCAGTAAATGTTCAGTGAATTGAGTCAGCAAATGACCTCGTGAATTGTATTTACTAGGTACACAGTTGTATTTTACCAAATAATTGGACAAGATCACAGCTTCTTTCATTGGTAGGGAGTATAGCTTTAACCGTAGGCTTTAAGAAGGTAAAAATGGTACAACATAGAATATTTACACTTTTTTGTTTTGCTTATAGGAAGTAGAACAGCTAAGAATGGAACGCCTACAGATTGATGAACAGCTACGACAGATTGGTATGGGTTTCAGACCTTCTTCCACCAGAGGGCCTGAAAAAGAAAAAGGATATGCCACTGATGAAAGTACCGTCTCTTCTGTACAAGGTTCTAGGTCTTATAGTGGAAGAGGCAGAGGTCGTCGGGGCCCTAATTACACCTCCGGTTATGGTAAAAAAAACAATTTTTTGTTAGTCGTTTTAGTTTAGGCACTTCAAAACGTTTTGCTCAATATTATTCGTTGCTCTGTCTTGGCTTTGGGGGCAGGAGATAGTTTTGAGCTGTCTATGGTAGTGAAGGCATACTTCATATTAATGACAGTAAAAGGTGTATGATGTTCACGCAGCTTTGTAATGAGATCAGACATGTTTTTGTTGGCAGTTCATGATCATGTTTATTTTAAATATTTAGAATAAATATAGGTGGCATTTGTATATACATACTTGTATACAAAAATGTATATATATCAAAACCTAGTAATGGTGATGATACTGCTAGGAATCTCTTTAGCCTACTGTCTAGGAAAAGTAAAATTGAAAAATAATGCTAATCAGTGTGCTAAGGTTGTGTATAGTACATCTGTACTAGTTTTATAAAATATACTTTATTGACTCTCTTGGCAGTTTCAAATATAAATATCTCCTATCTGGAATTAATTTTATGAAATAACATTTCACTAAAAATGAGGACTTTTTAAAAAGCCAGAACCAAATTAACATTTTATAAATGAACATTTTTCTAAAATGTATTTCAGTGTGAGGATAGGGCCCTAACCCTTATAGGAGGGGGCCAGTGGATGGTGGTGGTCAACAATTTTCTAATCCTAAATTTTCACTTATTCTTCTTCAGCTTTGGAGTTGTTCATTTTTCTGCATTTGGACTTGGATCTTAGCAGTGACCTGATTTTTGTCTTCCCTCGTCTTCCCTTTCTATTTCCTTCTCTTTTCTCCATACCTCTATGCTCCTCGTAACTAACTGCTTTAGAAAAATAATTCATAAGCCTTTTCCAAAATAGAAGGCATTTAGGGAAAATGGATAAACATAAAAGCTTACAGTGTGCAGATACCACACTCAGATTTCATGTTTGAAGGATCATCTAATGACACCAGAATTGTATTAAATTTGTCCTTTCATTTGTTGTGGAGCTGAAAGGTTAATTATCCCTTCCCTCTCATATATTTCCATGGTCTCATTTCTTGATAGTTTTTATTATTTAAAGTTAACTGTTGAAACTGGAAAGCAAAATTCTAGTAAAGTGTTTAGCATATGAAGGGCAGAAAATTGTGAAGTATTACTGTATTTCCTGAAAATACATTTAATACAAAAGACAACTAACCAGTAATTAAAGAAAAATTATATTGAATGATTCTAGAGGCACAAATTACTAGTACAAATAATCAGATTTGGTTTTTTGGATGATAGGGTGATGAATTCATTGAAGACTTTCATAAGCCTCTGTGGGAAGTCAGCTTGTTGTTGAGGCCAGTCTTCTGCAAAATGCCTTTGTTGACAGTAGGTAAAATTTTTATGAGTTAGTAAGTTTTTATGAGTGGTAGAGGAATATCATCTGGATTGAAGAAAGTTACGCAAGTTGTTCAGTAGATGGCACTCTTACCTCTGAAATGTTGCGGACTGGTGGTAGCATTCATTTCTTGAAATAGCTATTGAATTTAAGTGGGCTTGAGAGAAAAACTATTTAAATTTGGTTATAGATGTTCTCTTACCTACTTAATGTCAGGATATTTAGGTGATAATATATAAGTTGTATAAGAAACATTTGTCATAATGTCTCTGAAGTTGGTATGTTCCTTAGAATGAATGATATTTTAAAGCTAGTGGGCAACATTTTTTTTAATGGCACACAAAATATGTCTTTAAAATGAATGGATGGCATGTTGGAGTTGATAAAATATGGTACTTTAGCTATTAAGTTTAGCGTACATGAACATTGAAAAGGATGTGAAGTATCTTCAGGAGTGATTTTAGAAGTTTTAGGGGAAAATCTGATTTGCAATTCTGTTAAAAACAGGTTTTATTTGTTGGAGTCATTAAAAATTGGATTAGTTTCATGAATCATTTTTAGAGCTACTTAAAAAATTTTTTTGGATTCATGAACTTCTAGAGACGACCTTCATTCCTTTTGCATATGACTCCGTCTGTCTGTCTTGTAAAGCTAGTGACTTCATAGTTGTGCTATCTCTTTGGTTCTCTGCAGCTGAGATTCATATGATTAGTTTGGCCTCACCTGGATAATCCATGATAATCTTCCCACTTCAATATTCTTAATCTTATCACATCTGCAAAGTCCCTTTTGCCATCCCAGAAACATTTAAGCTTTATTTAATATGACTAAAGCAAGAGCACTAGCCAATTCATTAGCCCTTTTTGTTTTTGACTTTAGTATCTGTCTTATCTACTGAAACCTATTTATGTTTTAGACCACCCCCTTTAAGTATTTAGAATACTAGATTAAAGTTTAGGAAGAATGTCCTTGCTTGTGATGCTGAGTTTAAATACTACAATGTATTTCTGGAGGAAATTCAATAGGGACTTGTGAAGAATTTTAAAATGAGATACTCATTTATCTTCAGATTTTGTTAATGTTTTCAGGCAGTGTATAGGCTTGTCAGTAAATTCAGAAATTCTTACACATTCCAAAAGATGTTTTCGTGACTCATGAAATGATAAATTGCCATTATTCTAACAAACCATGACATCAGCTAGTAAATTTTTTGTCATTTGGAGAAATAAGTGGGAGATTCATTCTCTTTTGCGAGACTCCCAATCCTAATAAAACTTAAGTGTGAATACTAGAAACTTGCTATGTTTTTTTCTAAAATAATAGTTCCAATGTATTAATCCATTTTTATATAATTGAGTGGTTACATCATATTTAAGGTCATGTGGAAAAAAAAGAATGATCTTAGAGGAGAAAGGAAGTTGTTAGAATCCCTTCATTTGTTCAGTTTTATTCTGGGTACCTTAATACTTCTACTTTTGTACATCTGAGGAGTTATGATGTTTTACTTTCATCATCAAATGACTGGAATTTAAATGTAGCGAACTTGTAGTTTATCATGGAATCACTTTTATTTGGGAGATAAGCAAACGAACTTCAAAATTATGCAACAGATTCATTTATCAAGAGAGAATTGTTATGCATATTGTTAGGTGTCTGGGGCATTTAGAGGTAGAAGAAAGAGCTCTACCATTTAAATGTATCTGGGGCATTTAGAGGTAGAAGAAAGAGCTCTACCATTTAAATGTATCAAGTGGGATGTAAATCAAAAGGGGAAAAAATGGAAAACAACATATGACAACATTGCATGATAGACACACTTTGCTTTTAAGGTAATAAAAGGAGAGGAGAGGTCTATTTTCAGTTAAATTGGTCTGAAACTAGAAATTGAACTGGGCTCTGAAGGAGATAGATTTGGACATACGATGAAACGGAGGGGTGGAAGTGGCATTCCAAGAATTAAAGAATAAAAGTGAGAGTATTGTAGTGATTGAATCATCTAAATCTGGCACTTTAGTTGTGATATAATAGTAATGATATTGCAAGCTTTTATAGAATATTTGCAGTGTTTAAATTTTTAAAAGGTCAGTATTAAAATAGGTCATTGAAACTTTAGAAATGGTCTGTCAACCTTTAGAGTCACGATGAATTTTTCTCTTGTCAGGTTAAAGTTGTCTTCTTAGCATTCTTAAAATTTGTTCTGTAATTTCACGTAGTGTATTTAAGCCACTATTGCTCATAAAACATAATTATTTTATGTACAGCCACTAAAAATACACTCCCAGTTTATAAGAGACCATCAGTTATATAGGAAGCATTGTGATTTCAGAGATGTTAAAAGCGTGAAAAAATGTGCTTCCAAGAATCAATGAAATAATGGTAGAGTACACTATACAATTAAACTACTCCTTTTTCTAAATATGATTAAATTCGGTTTTCAATATTGGATAGCAGTTATTTTTATTACACTAATTTGCTTCTAAAACAAAAATGAGCAATTTTTTTTTTTTTTTTACTATTTCCCCATACTAACTGCATTTGCATATTATATGTAATGTTTCGTATAATCTCTTGGCTCTATTTCTGCACATCCAAACCAATTTTTAATTTCCCATTAGTAGATCCTGTATTACTAGTCTAATACTAACATGTGATTATTTCTTAGTAAATTTCAAACTCATTTTAATTTTTATTTAGCTTTCTTTGAATCAGCCAATTAGGGTTATTAAAATAATGATCTGTAGGAAGTAATTTTGAAAAATTTCATTCCTTTTTTTTCCTTTAAAAAAAAAAATAGGAATCTAATTGGTTTATGTCCTCTTTCCCAAGGTACAAACTCTGAGCTGTCTAACCCCTCTGAAACAGAATCTGAGCGTAAAGACGAGCTGAGCGATTGGTCATTGGCAGGAGAAGATGATCGGGAGAGCCGACATCAGCGTGACAGCAGGAGACGCCCAGGAGGAAGAGGGAGAAGTGTTTCAGGGGGTCGAGGTCGTGGTGGACCGCGTGGTGGCAAATCCTCCATCAGTTCTGGTAGTCTTTTATATACTATGTCAGCATCCTTACTTTGTAAACAGTATAACTTTATACAAGTTAATTCATTTCCCAAGGCCACCCATTTTGGGAAGTGTCTTCTCACTGAGGCAAGTAGTGGAGCATATGGCAAGATAAGGAGAAACCCTTTAGGGTGTTTCTCAGTGAAGGTTTAGCTAGAATTTCAGGTCAGAGAAATTTTGGTTGGCTGATTCTCTTGTTTCAATGGTCAAAGATTTCTCTCCAGTTTTTGGGGGCTTATGTGTTTAGAATGTTTTTTCCCCCTAGAAAATTTGGGTTATATATTTGTTTGCCAGACCCAGAAAATTCTAATGCACAGAGAGATCTAAGTAACTTTACATACTTAATATTGAAAATTAACTGAGAAGAATTTTTGCTGCACTATGTACTATTTTAGGAACAGAGAAAAATTGTGAAATTAAAATTTTTTTTACTGTTTGAGGAATTGAGCTGAGCTGTAAAGAAGGCTGTTTAGACTGAGAACTGAGGTGCATAAGCAACTTTTTACTCATGTCTTTTTGTAGGAGTTGTGAGAATGTTTTTGCTTAGCATAATGGGCTACGGGGGAGGAATTGTCAGCATTATGTGGACTAGATTATATGACGTATAACCTTTACATATTTTTATTGTATACCACTTTAAGAAAACCACTCTTAATGTTATAACATGTGCCCTATGAAAGTTTATAAGTATTTTAAATGTTTAAAACATACATACATATATATAATTAAATGTATATCAGACTTGCTTACAAACTACAAAAAACTGGAACAAATCACAAAATTTTAGGGGCTTTTAAAAGTACTCTAGTTCCAGTGATATTCTTTGAGCCCTAAGTTTAGTTTATAGGTGTTTAGGGAAATACTTTTTATATTTTACTACATTACATTGCTATTACCAAGGTTTATAGAATTGTAGTATGCTGAATTGCACAATAAATGTACTTTACCTAGTGCTTATGATTAATGGATAAACTTAGTGTCTTTTGCAAAGATGCTAGCTTGCTAGCTGTTACCAAAGGAAACTTAGGAAAAATCGTGATTAGGTGAATTTCTTCTATAATTTGATTGGTGGAGGCAATAAATGCACATAGGTAAGATGGGTATTTTTTTTCTTATGAATTATACTTTAAAACTTTCCCTTTCCCACCCTCACCCCACCTTACCCCGCCTTCACTCTTTGTTTCTGGAGATGGGAGTACTAGTCAACATTCATTTCTCTATTTTCCTATAACCAGTTAGAATTTGAAACTTTTTTTTTTTAGTTTGCTTTTTTGTGTAGACTTGTTTTGATTGCTTCGGTTCAGTAACATTTCTATTATGCCATGGAGTGCAGGTATTGAGAATTATTTGGGAATAGTCCATTAACATTAGCACAAAGCAACAGCCGACACCTTGAACTCCATAAAGGCGGCAAAATTGAATATTTCTCTTCATTTTCATTTCTCTAGCCTCTGGGCAGGATTAGCTAAGAATGTGAATGTCAAAAATAGCATGTAATAATATACTGTTTTCTAATACATTTTCAAAACAAGTCCAAGAAATGGTAGGAAGCTGAGGGCATTTGCTCATTTTCTGCTTTAATTTTTCATTGCCATTTAAAGTTCTTCATATTTGTTATTTTCCAGGGAAAACAGTGATACAGAAAACATTTAATTTGAATACAGAATATAGGGGGAGAATTGAAGTTTCTTTATCATTAATAGATATAGTTCTGTAGATCAAAACATTACTAATGACTGCAGCTCTCTTAAACGAATATTTCTTGCCTCTGACATGCATATAGTGCTCAAAGATCCAGACAGCAATCCATACAGCTTACTTGATAATACAGAATCTGATCAGACTGCAGACACTGATGCCAGCGAATCTCATCACAGTACTAACCGTCGTAGGCGGTCTCGTAGACGAAGGACTGATGAAGATGCTGTTCTGATGGATGGGATGACTGAATCTGATACAGCTTCAGTTAATGAAAATGGGCTAGGTATGTAAGCACTTAGGGAAAAGATACATTATTGTATAATATTAATGTATGACGCTTTTTTCAAAAAAAAAAAAAAAAAAAACAAAAACACCCCAAACGTAATGCAATTCCCATATCGAATTTTTCTTAGTGTTTACTTCAAACAAGATAGCTTTGTGTCTGTCTGAAGTGTCTAGTTCTCAGATTTGTATAGCTAAATTATTTGAAACCAGAAGGGTTTATTAAAGTGCCCTTTGATGCCATTAAATCAATACAGATATTCAAATTGCAAGCCACTTAATACTCTTTTTGTTCCTAAGCCAAAATTGGGCTTTCAGCTTGCCTCTTTAAAGTTTATTATAAATGACAGTAGTGAAGGTATGCGTATTGAGTAGGTATTAACTTCCAAAGGGCTAAAATGTTAACTTTGCTTAAAAACAAAAAACAAAAAACCCAAAAACTAAATTGTATTGGAAAGGAAGACTTTATTCCTGAGTGATGGTAATTAAGTTGTTGAGTTTGTTCAGTTAAGAGTTTAAAACCCTCTTTATTTCCAGGTGATAATTCCCTTTTTAATCTATTTGAAATGTTTAAAACTACAAAATTATTTTCCTGTCAGTAATGTATATTGTTTTATCCTCCCTGTTTAATTAAAAAGTTCTCTTTCCCCATTCTTAAATCTTTGAAGGAAAGAAGTTTTTTTGTTTTGCTTTTGTTTGTCAGAATAGTTCATGGTAAACTTTGCAATTACAGATGATAGTGAAAAAAAACCCCAGCGACGCAATCGTAGCCGCAGGCGTCGTTTCAGGGGTCAGGCAGAAGATAGACAGCCAGGTAACTTGAGTGGACCTGTTGACACCACCAGGTCACAAGCATGAAAAAAATGTCATGTGTCTGCTTTCTAAATATATTATACTTACATGTACACATGTGTGCATATACATTCAAGATGTGCATTGCATAAATTGTTTACTCAACTAATAAGACTACTACTCTTAAGAAAATGCATTCTTCCTTCACTCCGTAAATGTTTAGTAACCTGTCTAATTGAACTAATGTTGTGTCTTAATTTTTTTTTTACATGGAAATACTGTTGAGAATACCATTATTTTGTCCACTTGGCAGATTCTTCATACTTGAGTTTAGGCCTGCCATCCCAGAGACTACGTTGTAGATTGTGATTGAGGTTGATTGGCAAAACTGGGCAACTTTTGCATGGTGCTGCTTATTTTATCTGAATTCAGCACCTCATTTTTGTGGGAATTTTAATACCCACAGTTAAAAAAAAGAAGTATAAATGAGAAAAATACTTGAAAGTGTCTTTTTTCTAATAAGAGGAATGCATGTTATGTTTTGTTCATTTATTGTGGTGTGTTGCCTTTTCCCTTACACCTACTAACTATTCAAATTAATAGTACTTATTTATTAGTTTTAGAATGTTAATTTAAGTAGTCATAATTTTTAGTGACTTCAAAGAAACTTGTTTGCTGTGTCTATATTATTTTGAACATAATTCCATTTCCTGTATACAGAGAATCACGTGTATATTCACAGTGAAGAAATTGTGTGCACCAAAAATAAACCCCTTTTAAACTAATCAATTTCTGCATTCTTTCCAAAGCAAATTCTTGGATGTGTTTTCCCCAAATAAAGAATGTAAATTCAAGTATCTTTAATTAAGTTTAGTGGTTGTGTAGAGACATTTGGGAAAACTGGTTAAAGGTGTTAGTTCCCATTCTTGAAGAAAAGTTCATGTTTAAAGATAGTTGTAAGTTTAAAAGGAATTAAATATTGTCAAAAATAGAAAGTTTCCAGAAAGTGTTTCTTACTGTTTTCCCTTCTCTTCCCTCTCTCTCTGTAGTGTCAGAAATATTCTTTAGATCAAGAGGTCATATTTACGTTGTTTAAAGTTGGCATGGCAGTGAATACAATTTCAGCCATACTTTATAAATAAGAAAATTCAAACTATCCTGTGGGCTTAACATAGGGTAAATAACAACACAATTTGTTAACTAGATGGATGGTGGTTTATTTATTACCAAGTCAATGGACATAAAAAACACAGTGGTGTTAAAGAAGAGGCAGAGAAGTGAAACCTGAGTAATTTGGGGTGTCCAGTAATTTGATGATTGTTCCATACTTGCATTTATTCCAGTTTTACTCAGTTCTTTGGAATTGCTGCTTTTCCTGTTTAGAAATCCTTGTCTTCCCTAGCCTGCCTTCCCGGGCCTTCCCCTAAAAACTTTTAAAAGTCCCCTAAGATAGCATCGACGGAACAGGCACATCATTTTCTCCTTGCCCCTGTCAGTACTTCTAGAAAAGTAGCTTCATCTAAAAATATCAACATTCCCTTACATACACAATCATTTCATTTGTTCTCATTTGCTCAAAATCTTTTGTTGTCTTTAGTGTAAATTAAGCAGTGAATATTCCTTATTCTACTTAGAAAGTGCCTGTGCAGTTGTGTCCAGTTGATTTACTTGGGTCCCTTAGGAGGAAGTTCTACAGTCCAAATTATGCTGCACAAATCGCTTATTTCTCTTCTAGATATCATGTTTATTAATATTTAATATCCTTTTAAATGGCTAATATTATATAAGGACTGGCTGTAAATAGGCTTTGAGTCAGCTAAGTTTGTTTTTGGTTGTACCTCCCTTTGGGGGGGGGGCACTGATAAGTTTTTACCTTTCCAGCTAAGTGCCTCTTAATTTAGTTGATACCCATATCAAAGTATTATTCTATGAGTGTACATAGTGGATGAAGGGTTCTAAGAATTGTCACATACTCAAATTTAGCAGTATGTTTGTGCAGCATGGTTTCCAAGTTGTTGAGTTCTTCCAGGTGTCACTGAGGGCTGAACTGTGGAAACAGAATGAATTCATTTAGGTGCTCCCCAAACTGGAATCATTTCTAGAATGTTTTGCCACCATATATGTAGACATAATAATGAAATGAATTTGAACAGTATTCCTCTTCTCAATTTTGGAAACTATTATTAAATGTATTTATAAATTAACAGTGGATTTAAATGATTTTTTGAAAGCTCTGAAATGAGCACACTGAGTTTCTTACAGTTTGGAAAAAAAGGCAGTTTTAGACAGGAAACATCTTTATTTAGTGCTGTTTCTTATAAATGATTTGTATTCTGAATTAAGTGGTTTCTTTGAGATTTAAGATTCATTTAGTAGTTTCAGAAAATTCTTGGATCTTACAAAAGTATTATATTAATTTGTGGTCACAAAAAATGAATTGTAAATACTATTTAGCTTCTTTATTAAAATGATTTATTTTCATATAATTTGAACCTGGTGGACCATTTCTCCCCTAGTGACTTTTAATAAATAATTTAAAATTTACTTGAGTTTTCATTCTTTACATTAACTTGCTCTCATCCCGTAAATTAAAATACACTATATTTCATATAGTCAGAGATTTTCCTGCCCAGTTTCTGATAGAAAATATTTCTTTGAAAGAGAGCAATTATTTTGATATTTCTCCAAATCAGTAAATTCTAAGCTCAAAGTCCTAAAGAGAAAGGATTGAGGTGTAAAGTGAGGCCAGAGTACCTGTAGAACAGAGATGTTGCACTTGGGTTGGCAGAAGGGTGTTAGCTTGCTTTAGTCTTACTCTTATGTCACTATTGCCATCCACTTCCTTGCAAACACACATCTACTTCAATCAGTCCCTTGAAAGATTGTCAAAGCGGGGAAGAGGAGGTTACTGAATTAATGGTGGCCCTTTTCCCACCAGGATCATTGTCCACATTTTAGGGTGCTGTTCCGCCATCTTTAGTTGGCTTGTAGTTTTTTTATTTTAAATCACTCAGAATGGTTTCTAGTGTGAAATGTGAAAAAGAAACCATAAAATACCACACTTGGATATCTTACTTGCGCTTAAAAAAAAAACAAAACAACAACAAAAAAACCCTAACAATTTGAGTAAATCTTTTATATCTGATGAAATTTTCAAATTGAAGTATATATAGTACACCATGATTGCACCAAGTATTGCCTTTTTTTCCCCCACTGAGAATTGCAGACACTGGGCTTAGAATGCTGTATTTCTTATTCTTGGTTGTGGATTTCTATATCAAGCTTTATCCCACAACTGTAGAGTCAGTCAGAAGCAATGGCTGGATTCCTGTGAAAGCAGACTTAAATCTAGGCTTCCTTGGATCTCCAGCTTGGAATTTTCTATTGTCAGCACTAAATCACAGGCACATTTTTCAACTTTTGTTTTTGGTTGGAGGTGGTACCCAGCTTAAAATTTTGGAATTGGGTTACCCACCATCAGTTTATTTTAAAAGTAAAATTACTCTTTATCCATAAATAAACTTTAGAAATATTTTTTCAACACCTGTAATTTTTTTCTCATCTTCAACAGTCACAGTTGCAGATTATATTTCTAGAGCTGAGTCTCAGAGCAGACAAAGAAACCTCCCAAGGGAAACTTTGGCTAAAAACAAGAAAGAAATGGTAAGGAGAATTTAACCTGTAGGTTTTGTTGTTTTTGTTTTTTGGGTTTTTTTTTTTTTTTGGTTCTGTTTTGGTTTTTTGTTTTGGTATGGTTCAGCTTTATTTTTACTTCTTGACTTACTGTATGATCGATCACTTGTTTCCCCAACTAGACAAATAATATTTTAAAGATTACTCTTGATTTTGTTCTTGGCCCCAGGTAACTGAAGATATGCATGCTTGAGCCTGGAATACTTTTCATTTAGAATTCCAAATAGCATTTGTAAAATTCAGTCTACCCAGAGATATTGGGCATAAAGACTGTTGGCTTAATTTGGGGAGCAATAGGCTATATACCTCTTCTCAGTGATGGATGTAGACCTTTTTTAAGTTTCAATTCTTTAAATGCTTTAATGTAAATGAGTTTCAAAAAAAAAAAGGTGAGTAAAATAGGTGTTTATTTGCTTAGGGTAACTTTATATCTTTTACATGGTGAGCTTTCCAGTGGTTAAAATTAGGTTCAAGTTTTCAGTAAACAAGTACAGATGCTTCTGTGATTTAGCCCTGCTAGGTACTAGAGATAGAGTTGAAAGACAATAGAGGTGGAGTACATTGGTACATGCTTTGAAAACTTAAGAACATTTTAATCCTTTGATCCAATGTGGTTATGAAACTAAAATGATTTATTAGCTAATTAATGTTTATATAGCTGTTTTCCTCCTCAGCTGTAGATTTCATTTATAAAGAAGTTGAAAAAGTTGTCTCCCTTTGGCAGGCAAAAGATGTGATTGAAGAGCATGGTCCTTCAGAAAAGGCAATAAATGGCCCAACTAGTGCTTCTGGCGATGAAATTTCTAAGCTACAGCGTACTCCAGGAGAAGAAAAGATTAATACCTTAAAAGAAGAAAACACTCAAGAAGCAGCAGTCCTGAATGGTGTTTCATAAACTGAAGAAGTTCCTAGTTTACAGTTCTTTTACATTACATTTTACAATAGTGCTTGTACAAGCTTGCCAAAGATAGAATATGGATCGCCAGTCTTTACATCGCACTTTCAGTTCCTCCATTTGGAATTCAGAAAGGGGAGGGATCCTGAAGAAATCATATGTTAAACATACTTTGACACCTACTGTGTTATAAAATATATCATCAGATGTGCCTTGAGAATAGTATATGTAACATTAAAAAAAGTTGCTGGCTATAGGAAATGTTATTTTGTTTTCAAAATATGGCAGAGATGGGGGGAAGTGGGTGGGGTGGAATCCCTAACGTAATATTCTTTATGAAAGCATTTAGCTGCTTTTGTTACATTTTTAATAATATGCAACCACTTCTTCACCTGAGGAAAACTAGAATGAAATGCAGTCTAAAATATTTTGCACTGAATTGTAATTTCTCCATTAGTTTAGTCTGGAAACTGGTCTGTTTTAATGTGTTTTTTAAATGCTGTATGTAGAGGAAAATCTGCAGACCACTGGAATACATTTGTTAAACTCTCATCTGCAGGGACACTGGGTGATATTGGCAGTGACTGTTCTACATTGAGGCTTTGTTTGGTTTATTTATTAAAGTGTACAGTATTTAAAAATCAAACATAGCTTTAGTTAAAACACTAAGCTGAATTAGTCATGTCCATTTCAGACATAACCTGAACTACTGAAAAGATCAATTTCCAGGAGGTTTATTCTGTATAAAAAGTACATGTTAGTCTTCAGTAGAGTATCTTTCCTTTTTTCTTTTCCTTTTTTTTTTTTTTTTTTTTTTGATTTTGGTTGTTTGATGTGCAATATGTTTTTGTATGCAGGTAGTAAATAAACTTTGATCTTCCATTTGCTGATTAACTTTCTACTTTTTATACCAATTGTAGCAAAGTAGTTGGAGCTAGTAATAGGCCTAGAATAGTTAATGTGATTGCTTTTTAAAAAGCATTTATACTTATAAATAGTATTAAAATATTAATTGGTTAATCATTTTGTAATATATCCTCTGAAATCTTAGCACTTAAAATTTAGTGTTAGAATAGATTGGCTTAGGGAATTGATCATACATTTGATACAGTAAAATCTTTATAATTTTATCAAAGGCAACTTTTGGAAGGCAATGGGGTAAAATCCAGAATTTTGCTTTGGCCTTTGATAATTAAAAATTATTTTTATAAAGAAGCATGGTGAACAATTTTTAAATAAGAAACAGACCATTAACTTAGTTTTTGATTCTCAAGGAAATAATTTTGAAGGTTGTCATATTAATGATTGTATTTTTTGTATGTATTTTAGCCACATGGCTTAACTTTAGGAAGATAAAGACTTTGCATAAAGTGTGTTCAGAGTGACAATGATAAAGTAATTATGCAGATATATGTGAGGTCATATCAAATGTGGATTTACTGGAGGGTTCCCCCCCCCCCCCATAGAAACACATAGACCACTGAGCAAGAAAGAGGCATTTCTGTCATTTGGTGTTTGAAGTGTTTTTTATGTGCATAAACTGTCTTAATTTGTTATGTGCATAAAACTATTAAGTGATTTTAGTTAATTTATGATGACTGAAAGACAATTGAAGGTACTGCTAAAATGTAATATTTGCCAGGTCAGTGTCCATATAGCCCCAGACCTCAAATTTATTATCATTGCAGTTAAGATGTGATGGTATTAAATGCTTTTTCCTAAAACCCTAGTAACAGAATTTATAAGATGTGGTATGAATAGGGCAATCCTTGCATTTTGAGTAACAGTATCAATAATTTCATATCCTGATTTTTAAAAACTTAACCCACAGACATCTTTTTTAACCATGAAAGGTTAGAAGTAAAATTGTTGGCTTTTTTTTCTTTGTTCTCTTCAGTAACAGGGTTACAGATTAATTACAAGGTATGAGAATTTTCATTAATTCCCAAATTGGTAAATATGGTATAAATAAAAAGTGATTTTTCATTTTCTTTCATATAGAATAGATTCACTAAGATCCTTCTTCCATTAAGATTGTTTCATTGAGAAAGTAACATAAAACCATCTTAGAAAATGGGCATAGCGGGGCGCCTGGGTGGCTCAGATGGTTAAGCGTCTGCCTTCGGCTCAGGTCATGATCCCAGGGTCCTGGGATCGAGTCCCGCATCGGGCTCTCTGCTCCTTGGGAGCCTGCTTCTTCCTCTGCCTCTCTCTCTCTCTCTTTCTCATGAATAAATAAATAAAATCTTTAAAAAAAAAAAAAAAAAAAAAGAAAATGGGCATAGTACAAGCAGTTCTTTAGTAGAATAACCATATTCTAGGAAATAAGTATCAAGATTTCATTATTTACAAACGACTAAACCTAATAATGCCTTGTGTACTGTAGAACCATAATAAGCTTGCTTTTTTTTTTCCTTCTTAAGAAGAGAGCGAGAGGGGGGAGGGAGGAGCAGAGAGAATGGAAGAGATAATTTTTAAGCAGGCTTCACACGGCCAGCACAGAGCCTGATGGTTTGATCTCATAACCTTGAGGTCATGCCTTGACCTGAAATTGAGTCAGATGCTTAACTGACTGAGCACCCAGATACCCCCATAATAGGCTTTTCTTGGGGGTAAATACTCTGATTTAGAAGTGAAAAGGCCCACTCCCTGAAGGTAGTAACCATTTGATTCAGGTAGCCTTCCAAATTATCTTGAGAGGGGTGCATCTTTTTTGGCTACTTCTACACCAGTTAGATAAGGTGTTGCTATGGGAAGACTTACTGGTAAGTTAGGATGTGCTAAAAGACACTTAAGCAAAAATAAAAAACAAAGGTCTTGTGCAGCCCTCAATTGTTTCAGTATACTTAGGTGAAATCACGGAAACTTACTAAGATTACATGGAGGCAAAAACCTTTTCCTGAAACTTTGGGAAGCCTAGTATTCTTGTTTGGCATCAACTTATTTTTCATAGATTTTATTTTTAAGTCATGTCTATACCCAGTGTGTGACTCTCAGTCCTGAGAGTGAGTCACATGCTCTACCGACTGAGCTAGCCAGGTACCCCTGGCATCACCTTTTTAAAGCCTTCAGTGGGTCTAAAACTTTTGCAAAATGGTGTAAATGAGTCTTTGTTGATAGCTCAGTCACTGTTGGTAAAATTATAAATTGTGTATTTTAATGTGGAGTTGAGAAGCAGCACATCAAACTGGTGAGGTTCATGAAAACCTAACAGGCATTCCTTAGAACCAGGCTGAGGGAGATCATTTAAATGATTTTGCAAAAGTACAGGTATATATAGGCAAGTAAAGTAACCTGAGAATAGATAACACTAAGCTAGTGAGGAAGAGGCAAAGTAGCTAGTATTTTATTGTATTCCAGGTCTCTATGTCAGCCATTCTTTTGTAGCTGGGATCCATCACCTTATGCTGAGTCACAGGTGTTTTTGTAGCTGTTGTTTTCTGAGTCGAGTGTGTAACTTGAGAAAGGTCTCTGCAGAGTTGGCATGTATAAACTGTTGCAGTTAGCTTGGGAAATTGTACCGTTTGTCTTCACAGATTTGCACTTTGAGGTTGAAACCAACCTAGTTAGTTTTCTCATAGGCAATGTCTACAATATAAGAACAGATGAATGGAAAACTAGCTATAATGCAGTAAGTCCTACATCAGATGGTGGTTATTGGAATGAGGGTAAAGGAAACTTTACATTTGGATTTTCTAGAAGGCCTCAAGGAACTTGAATTTGAACTGGATCTGTGTGTTTGACAAAATTCCAAAAGGCAAAAGGATGTTTGATGAGAAGCCTCACTGTTTGCTATCTTTGCTGTTATGGTTTGGATCCCCGATACCTTTTATAAGGATATCTGGTATACTGAATTTGGTGACTCCTTTTTAAAATTTTTAGTTATTAGGAAGTGTTCTTGAATGGATAGTAGTTAAAACCTTTGATGACATTTGGGTTTTATTTCAGGATCTGCAGTAAAGCAACAATCAGTCTGTAATAGTTAAACTTTGGCAAGTGGTAGTTAATTTGAAGTTGCACTCAACTCTTGGTTGAAAATAGGTCAATTTTGTTGAGCCATACGAAATTGCCAGTAGTTCACCATTTTTGACCCAGGAAAGTGGCAGTTAGTTTCCTATGGCTCAACCTAAATATATTTTTAAATATGATCATTTACTTTAGAAATCCAAGCAAAAGCCTAATCATCCAGAAAGTCCTTTATTTCTTGATGAGGCATGTACATTCTATAAGGAAATATATTAATTTTGTAAGAAGGGTTTATCAGTGGATTGCTTTAGATTCAGAATCATCTGTACTTTCTGTATTACTACTTCAAGTACTCAAGGTATAGGCTATAATGCAGGCTATAATCTTTGTAAGAGGATTTCTACCAGTCCATTTGGCTTGCCTCTTCCTTTGATAATTTGAAAATTGTAGGTATAGGTGTACAGAACTGGGAGTTTCTATATACCTAACCCAGACGTTTTCCAACTATGTTGTATGCAATCTAAAGACAAAAAAAGCAAGGACAAGATTATTTTTCACTGACATTCTCAGTCTTAAAGCCCCACTATTAAGTATACTAGTGAATAGCTTCTTAAATTTGTGTTTCAGTGATTGGTATGTTTTTCTTGGGGGTGAAATTATAGGGATATTTTCCAAATACTTTGTACCTCTTGGACTGTCAAAAGAAGCTACTCTTTTTTTTTTTTAAGAGTATTAAAACAATTTCCCATAGTTTTTGTAGATAGACCAATTTAATTTGTCTTGTTGCCTGGAGCTTACGCCTCAACCTGGTTGAGTTTCATTTTTCAACCTGCCGTTTACTTGGTTGTAAAGAAGAATGTAAACATTATGTTTGAAATTCCATTAATTGTAACTGTACTAAAGCAACAGCAAGTGCTAACATTCCAGATTATACCTTAACACTAGACTATGGACCTTGTCATTGGGTCAGGAATAATTTTAACACTGGGTAGAAGCTCTTCCTTTTTTTTTTTCTTCCTTAAAGATTTATTTATCAGAAAGAGTGGGAGAGAATCTTCAAGCAGACTCCCTGCTGAGCATGGGGCTTGATCCCACAAACCCATGAGATCATGACCTGAGCTGAAACCAAGAGTTGGATGCCTAACTGAGCCACCCAGACGCCCCTGGATAGAAGCTCTTCCTATAGCCTGTTGCTAAGGTAACAGTTAGCTATAAGCAGACACACTGTACCCTAAACAACAGTGCCAAAATAAAAAAGCAGAGCTTAGGTCATTTAAGTTTCCTGGTATCAAGGTTACTCTCAGTTCAGGATTCTTTTTAGAACCAAAACCCACTCTAGCATTTTAAATAGTGTTTTTGTACTTTACCTCAAATTTAAATTTTTTTCTACCCTACTTTTCTCCGATTGAAACAATTCTGTATTCTAGCCAGAAGTGTGGAAACTTAAAACCTGACTTGTCAACTCTAAATGAAGTATTCTGCCTGAGTGAATTTTTTAAAGAATTCTGATGTAAGGTTTTGAGGTAGGGCATACATTTTTCAATAGGCTGAATATAGCTTTTTAGTGTGGCACAGTTCAAAATGCTTAGGGTTTTACTCTTGTGTTAAGATGTTAGTTAACCAGGGCCCCTGGGTGGCTCAGTCGTTAAGCGTCTGCCTTCGGCTCAGGTCATGATCCCAGGGTCCTGGGATCCAGCCCCACATCGGGCTCCCTGCTTGGTGGGAAGCCTGCTTCTCCCTTTCCCACCCCCCCACCCCTGCTTGTGTTCCCTCTCTCGCTGTCTCTCTCTCTGTCAAATAAATAAAATCTTTAAAAAAAAAAAAAAAAGTTAGTTAACCTAATATTTTCCAATTAGTGGTTTTCTGGCTGCCTTTTACCCTTTTTTTGTTATAAACTAAGGTTAGCAGAGAAAACCTTACAATCAGGCTTTGTAATTAGAATATATGCGTATTCCACCTGTTTTCATACAAGTTTTCAATCATTTCTTGAATGGTTTGGGTGTTCTGGGATACTGATTTGTATAACTAGACTTTTTTTTTTTTTTAAATGCTTCCATAGGTATTCCCATCATTTGGAAAACAGTTGAAGGCAAGAGAATTTTCCTAAAATTCTAAGAGTGGGAAAAGATTTAACTTCCAGGACCGCTCATTATAGCCCACTTTTATCACCAGCAAAGCAGTTTTTACAAAGCAGCACAGGACTCATAGTAATGTCAACCCAGAGGCAGTGAAGGCAAAATGGAAGGGACAAAGTAGGGGAACTAAATCTCTGGTATGCCAGATCTAACATTAAGGCTGTGGACAGGAATTCCCCATAACCTACCTGAATAATTCAGGACTAATAAAGAGAGAACCATGTTACAAATGAACAGAGTAAATTGGAGAAGACCCCCCAGGGCTTGCTTAGAGTTTCATTAGCTGTGTAACCTCTGAAATAATTTGCTCTTTTTGTTTCCCTACCCATAAAATATGGAGGAACCATCAACTTTTTTTTTTCTTTTTTAAGTTGGCCATTAACAGATGGGGAGGCAGAGGCCTAACCACATAGTGTACTCAAAGTTGCCTGGCTATTACTGCCCAAGTTTGACTTGAAACCTGCATCTCCTATCTCTCAGTGTTGTGTGCGTACCTTCCTCCCCCTTGAAGAAAAAAAAAGTCTGAGTACCTACTGATAAAAAGGCCCCACGGTAAAGGTGTAATGACAGCTCTCAGACTTGAGCATTCATTACCACCAAGGAAAACATGCCTGGTTATCAGATTTCTGATAGGTTATCACAGGTTAACAGCATGGACTTTAGGTTTAAGAAAGATCAGCCTTCTCACCCAGAATATTGTTTTGGGCGTTACTTCACTATTGTTTCCTTACTTGTAAAACATACTTAAATGCTTACTTAGCACAATGCTAGTATACTGTAAGTAGTCAATAAATGTTAACATTACACATCAACTATTTTGTTAAAAAACACTTAAAGATGAAGGCTCTCTTACACAGATCATACTTGCACCAGTTACCAACTATGATCTGGAGCCCTCACACAGGTGACTTTTTCCCAAGAAAAATGGTAGGTTTGGTTCATAATCTACAATGAAATGTGGATTCTTCTACTTAAAGGTAAGCCTAGAGGAAATAAAACTGATTACTGAAAAATGTGCTCTGTTCTCCTTACTGTTATTTGAAAGCATTTTTCATTATCTTAATAGTTGTCTTAGAACAGGTGTGCTATTTGCATTAAACACCTGAAAATATACCCACTACACGAAGTTTTCCCTTTTAGGGCCAATGCTTGATTGTGTCTGGGCATATTAGCTCATATTTCCTATTTGTCTTTCAAAAATTTGCTTTTAAGTTATAATTGATAATCTCTTAAGGAAACTTTTGATTAGTCCAGAAGACTGAAACAAAACATTAGTAAGTCAAAATAGTTGATCCTCATTATTAGCAGATTCCTTGTTAGCAAATTCACAATCACCCAACACCCAAAGTGATGCTTGCCTTGTTTCAGTTACCATACTGTAAATAAGCATTCCTTCTGTGGTCCAGTTAATGCTAAGTTTTTCATATTTTTGTGCTTATTGGTGATTTTCCTGTTTAAGATGGCCCTCAAGCCTAGTGAAGTGCCGCCTAATGTTCCTAAACACAAGAAGGCTGTAATGTAATGACAGGAGTTAGTGTTGGTTGCAAGTTTAACGTTAATGAATCAACAACATTAAGGTCTTTAAATAGAAACACATATAAAACAAGGTTATATATTGACTGGTTGATAAAAACATGACCCAGAGGGTCAGAGGAACCTTTATTTCCCCTATGAACACATGGTTCAGTATTTTCTGATTTCAGTGTTTTCAGTAACTTCATAGAACATTACTACTTTGAATAACAGAGTGTACCTTCATAGCCCTTCTCCCTAGAAATAACTAAAAAGATTTATCTTACATAAAAGCCATGGCTGCCTTAAGCTGGTGCTTTCTCCTACTCTAAATCATAACAAGTAGACTTGATCAGATTTTAAGGAAACGGGAAAATAAACGGCAGATATAACCCAAATCTGAAGTGCCGGTAAACACATTCCGACACCAAACAGGATTGCCGCCACTATTTTGATCTTAACTGACCTTGAAAGTCTTATGTTCTCCATTAATTAGAACTTTTAAGATGACGTGAAGTAGGTAGTATACTTTATCATCTTACAGCTAAAGATAACATTCCTGCTGGTGGCCGCAGACTTTTACTTCAGATGTTTTTACAGGTCCTCTAGTTAAGATCCTTCTGTATTTTATGTTAGACCAATTATAGTAAGCCAATTTACCCATAAACGTTATTTAAATATATGAGTTTATAAATTCTCCAATAGTCCATGCTATTTTCCATAAATGAGAGCATTTCAGTTTTTAGTTTTGCTAATTGTGTTTAAGCTTGGTCATAACAAATGCAAAAACTTACTACATAAAAAAACCCCAATAATTTATAAACTTTGTTTCTTTAAGTGGCTAGTTCAATATATTGTAAATATTTCTTGATTAAAAACAAGACCTCTACTGTCAAACCTTATGCTGTTAACAATTTTTAATGTATGAAATCTAAATTCTGCCAGTTATATATATAATTAGATATATTTCTTAGATCAAAGTTGTGGCTAAACTCACTTTTAAAATTTAAGGTTCCAAGCAGTGGGGTTGGTTTTCTCAACTTTGAGCAGCCTTTTCTCCCAATAGGATGAATCCCTCCTATAACAACCTATGCAAATTTCATCCTAATATCACATTGTATTTTAATTACCAATTTTTCACTATCCCATTAAATTGGGGGCTCCTTCAAAGCCAGAGACGGTCTAATTTCTATTCAAGTGGTATCTGTAATTACTGAATGTTAAATCTCCAAATATTCTGTAATCTCATTTAAAATCCTCACATTCAAAGAAGAAACTTCTATCAAAGCTTTGGTTTAGTTTGTGCCAAATCATTCTTAAAATTTGTAGCTTTGAGGCATTTTATTATAAAAAGCTAGCACTTGTATACATAAACTAACAAGAACTTAAAATTCATCACACATTTACTTCATTTTTTAGCTTGACCTTCTAGTAAATCTTTAGCTTCATTGATTTTGGCTGCTATATAAGGAGATCCTCCTATAGGAAGAAAGAAAAAAGGAATAGTTATAATACGGCTTCTCAATTTCTCCTTGGTGAACATTCTTGTTTAAAGGATTCCTATTGCTTATCTGAGAGGTGGAATTAGCAGAAACGGCATTTTGACTTTTTAAAATAACTATGACACAGCAAACAGATGACCAAATGTATGGTAGTATCTTTGACCAATGGGAAATGAAGTAATTCACATGAAGATTTCCACAAAAATGGCACCTTTAAAGACTTAAACTGATAGAAATAGGATTAAAAACCCCCTACATATGTGACCTTGAAATAGTGTAAGTTACTATTTACGATTATGTCATACATGAACATGAATTTATTGTACTATGTTACTTTGAAAATATGTTCTCAGAGGTTTCTGAGCTTTGTTGGAAAGACCCCCCCACTATGATTTGTACTCTTTTTCTGTCCTTCACAGTTTTTCTCTTTTCCTGTTACTAATTGTGCCTTCATAATGTTGGGTGCTCTCCTACTACTACGCTGGAGCACTGATTCTCAAAATGTAGTTCTCAGAGGAGCAAGCATCAACATCCCAGTAAGAAAATACACCTTTGTAGGCTCCATACTACACTTAATGAATCAGAAGCCCTTCAATAATAGAAGCTAAATTTTGTAAAGGAGGCTACTACAGTCCAATACCAAACAATCACAGCCCTGTTTAAAATCAAAACATTCTTAAAAGGGCCTATTCGTTTTTGAGCAGTGGAACAAGGATTTGGGGATCTATATTTTGGTATTCCTAGTAATTATTTGTTTCAACACAGTCAAGTCTGCTTAGAAATAGAAACAAATCTTACAGGTTTCTAGATACAGATAGAAATGGATAATGGATAGAAAAAACTAAATTTTTAGTTTCCTTAACTGAAACTTAACATTTCCTTTAATAATACTGACCCCCCCCCCCACCAAAACCAGTATTGATAGTATTTAGACTAGAAGTCACATTTATCACTACTGCAGATCTGAAAATGGTAATGTTATCACTACTTTCAAATTACAGTAGTTACTAGATAAGCTTATTCTATAAATTTTTCATTCAGGATTTATTCTTTTAAGACATTGGAAAATGGATGGATCCAGCCTGGGCAACAGTGCTCACACATAGATTTAGGCATTTCCCTTGAAATAGCCAAGAATTAAATATGAAATTATTCCACTAGTAACAATTAGTGACTTAAAAACATGTACAAGAAGAATTTAATGGCTACTTACCCTTGTCTGGGTGGTTTAAAAGCATAATTCGTCGATGAGCATCTCTTATTTTTCCTTTATTGGCAGTAGGGCTAGTTTAAAAAGAAAAAGGTGGAGTTTACTTCTGGATCATATCAAAAAATTGTACATAAAGGCCAATTAAAGATATTGTGAAACTGGAGTCAAGTCAACACAACAGTATGAAAAGTGGTTTAGGAACCTCTTCCCTAACATACAAGGATGATGAATCTTCTGAATCAGGGAACTAAATAGCTCCTTAGGAAAGTAAGGCATTCCCTTTTTTTTTTTAAGAGATTTTATTTGAGAGCATGAGAGAGCACAAGTGGGGGTGAGGGGGAGGAGGAGAGGAAGAGGAAGAAGCAGACTCCCCGCCGAGCAGGGACCCTGACATGGGGCTCGATCATGACCTGAGCCGAAGGCAGACACTTGACTGACTGAGCCACCCAGGCACCCCATAAAGGCATTCATAAAAAATTAGTTGAGGGGCACCTGGGTGGCTCAGTCGGTTAAGTGTCTGACTCGATTTTGGTTCAGGTCATGATCTTGGGGTCCTGGGATAGAGCCGCTTTGGGCTCTGAGCTCAGCACGGAGTCTGCTGCTCCCTCTCCCTCTGCTCCTCCCACCACTCATGCTCGCTTGCTCGCTCTCAAATATTAAAATTATTTGAACTTTATAATCATAAAAGTCCTTTTATTGAAAGGGAAAGCATGTTTAAGTATCTGGAAATGGAGAATTTCACTATTATAGAGAACAACATTGAGCGCTGCAACTGTCGGTTTAAAAGCCTATCTTTCAGTGAATTAAAAAGTGCTTATGTGCCAGTGTGCCTTCTCAATGTACTTTTGTAGGGAGTGTTTAGATCTTACAATGTATGGAACACTATTATAAGTTTTAATAAAAGGTCTTTCTACATTTGCTCATAGCTCTAAGAGTTGTACAAAAATGTTACAAATATTAGAAATTATTTACCTTACGCCTAGTATTAATGCTGCTTCTCGTTTTGTCATTTTGGGTTCAAACCCACCTCTATAATAGCCACCACTGAAGGCCTGAAAGAGGAAATGCATCCGTAAAAATAGATTATTAGAATAAACTGAAAATTGCTAAAAGTGTTGAAAATGTTCATAGAAAAATTAAGACATTTCAGAGAACCTTAACTGCAACTCTTACTGCATTTTAGCTTTATAAGTAGCAACGAATATTTTAATGATCATTAAACATCCATTTTTTTTCCTCAGAAAAACTATCTTAAAAATATAAGACAAAAGAACAGTGCCTCAAAGCCAATTCTTAGAATAAAGGGAAGATTATTCCATGTTAGCTATGTTATAGATAAAATTTGATCTAAGAGGGGCGCCTGGGGGCTCAGTCGGTTAAGCATCTGCCTTTGGCTCCGGTCATGATCCCAGAGTTCCGGGATGGAGCCCCACATCAGGCTCCCTACTCAGTGGGAAGTCTGCTGCTCCCTCTGACCCTCCCCCCGTCTCATGCTCTAAGTCTTTAAAATATAATTTAAAAAAATTTGATCTAAGAATATATGTTAGAAAAACAAGTGCTTTAAGAAAAGGATTTGGAGATCCTTTCAGATGAGTGGTTCAAGGGTATTTTGAGGGTAAAGGTAACTACTAAAACAAGACTTTAAGATATGTATTGAGAAAATCAGGCTACCAGGTCCTCTGACCTTGTTATGTCAGAGATGATATTGGTAAAATCTACCGTCACCCTATTCTGTCACATTCAATCACAACAATAAAAATAAATACTGAACAAGCTGTCACAGCCAAACATCACATCCACTCATACTCTATAGCCTACTTAACTCCAGTGCTACCCAAGAATCTTACTAGGGAGTGCCAGGGCCACACAGTTAAGAATGGATCACTTCAGACCCCTAGATCTCTCCGTGTTTGTCATGCAGAGCAGATAAGGGAAGGCAAGAATTTGGACAAATGCTGCTGAAGTTAACAGTATCTAAACAATAAAGTGATGTAATTTTCATGATACTAGAATTGTGTTAATACCCCAATTCTGTCATACAAAACACTTTTTTAGGGTTAACAATATTACAAAGCTCAGAACTTCTAAGAAAACCCTCTTTGTGGGAAGGAAGAGAAGGGGCCCAAAGCAATCTCTCAGAACTCCACGGATGTTTGGAAATTTACCCTCTTCCAGTGTGACTCTAGGCTTCATATACAGGAATGAGAATTAGCAAAAATGTTTAGTAAGTCTTACAGATTTTGGTAGACTCTGAAAAACTTGTTTTACTTGCGGCTCCATATGTTTCATGGCTTGCAAAACATAACGGCCTAAAAACAAAAGCAATAAACTAATTAAGCAATCTCCAACCTCCCCTACTTCACTTCCACTCCCAAACCATAAACAAACCTGCAAATCCTGCAGCAGCAATGGTCAGTCCAACTGCTACCACTGTACTGGCCTGGTAAGGGGAAGCAGAGTAAATAGGTTACTTCTCGAATTCTCACCCTTCCCTATCGTACCTATTGTCCCACCCCAAACTCATTACAAGTTTTATTTCAAAAGGAGAAACAACTTTTAGGAAGTAAATAGTCTGCCCATGATCCTTTAACTGCAACTTTTATCTCCAATTCGTCGTAAAGGTATGGGATTTTCACTGTGAAAGACAACAGCGAGTGGATTTGCTTAATTTACTTTTACAACAGTGAAAAAGATCACCCTCCCTTTGAAAACCTCTCACCTCCGGGCAAATGAAACCACATTAATGTTCAATCAAGAACAATGGAAATAAAGTTTCTGCTAGAGAAAGAACTACTTAAAGTCACTGCAGAATTTTGACAACACGTTTCAACGTTAAACGTGGGCTTAACGAGAAGAATAGCTTTTCACAGCGCCTTCGGCACTGTGGCGTCTCACGGTCACTGTACAGAGGCTCCAAATGTATTCAGGAAAAGATGTGTCGGCAAAAGCCAAGGGGAAGGATACAGCAAAGTAGAGAAGGTACTGTGAGGCTGTATCAGAGGAAGGGCAGGTATAATCAAATGCGTTTCCACTAATCACTGAGCCTCGGGGACGACGAACCAGGGACTGGAACCCCCTGTAGAAGGGCCATATGAGAACATAAAGGCCCTCGAGAGTTGAGCCAACAGCTCTGTGTCCTGGAGAGCGTGGCTCTCTGCGGCCCTGTGTCTCCAGCCCAGAGTCGCAATGGGGAGACAACCTCGGCTCCCCTCCTCCGAGGTCGCAACTTGAGATTGAGGCCTGGACCCGAGATCGCTAAGGAGACCAGAAGGCCGCACTCACCATGGCTCTGGCTCGGCTCCCCGGCCTCCACCGAGAGCGCGGTTCATCCCAGCGCAAAGGCCGCAGCCACCAACTCCCACTCCTCTACCAGACACCGACGCGGCCACCACCAGCAGACACAAACCGCCCAGATACGGACGCCCCAGGAAATACGGCAGTAGCCGCCGCAAATAGGTCGGAAAACTGTCGTAAAAGGGGACGCAGTGGGCCAGAGGGAAAAGGTCGCTCAAGCAGTGGGCAGGTGCAGAACACGACTTTAGATTGGTTGATGGGTGGGCGGATTGCCTCCTTGCTTGGGCTCAGAGCTGGGGCTTCTCTGTGTTTTGCCCTTTGCTACCGGGCCGAAGGTGCTTGCAAATTCCTGTGGGGAAAGGTATTGGTGCAGAAGGGCGAGAACAAATACTGTGTAGCCTTACTCAGAACACCGCCCCCGCCCCCCCCCCCACTTTTCAGCAAGTCCATTCGCCTTTCATTGTTTATAACTGTCAAGGGTAATGAATATCCTTAAAAATGCCGTAACAGTTCCACCTTGAAGCCAAATAAATACGCAGCAAGCCAGTATAGCAAATGAGAATATGTCCCAGAAAACCAAAACAACAAACCAAATTGTGTTTCAGGGGTGCTCGGTAGCATTTTCTTATTTAAAATAATTTTATTTTAATTTGTGATTTGACCTTGTATAAATATTTGGGGTTTTGTTTTGTAGAACGGAATTATCACTTCAAAGTCAGTTAATACTCTGATCATGGGATTCCCCAAATCCCAACTGAAAAATGCTATTTAAAATTTCTCTTCCTCTCCTCAAAAACTAAGGTTTGGTTTTGCCATTACAGGGCATCAGTTTCATATATCCCTCCATAAATGCTTGAGAAGAGGAAAGTAATGGAGACAGTAATGGAAGTTTTACAATGTTTGATCAAGTAAGTTCGGAGTTACTTTCCACTTAGAACTTATAAAGTACTAGAAATCGATTTACATTGCAATGAAATTCTGCTTTGATGAGCTGGTTGCATATTAGACAAGTATGCAAATTTGTTGGCCTTTTTTTCCCCATCTGTAAAAAGATTCTGCATTTGGATCCTTAAGAATTCATCTAGCCCTGGGATTTTTGTAATGTAATTTATTGTCAACCAAAATTTCTTATGTATTATATAAAGAATTTTCTATTATGTATATTTTTGGTATGTACAAACTACAGCATATAGGTTGCTTGAGGAACAGGTTAACGTACAGAAGCCCAGTCTCAGGAAACCAGGGATAGGTAATATAGGGAGACACTTGAAGTGGACAAGGCTCTGTTTTTGGAGGCAAGTCAAAGTGGATGTACAACCTAGTTCTGTCACTAGTCGTATGATTTTAGATAAGTTATTTCTGACTCTGAATTTTCTCATTTGTAAAACAAGGGTAATGATGACTACCTCACCAAATTTTTGTGAGGATAGAGAATTATGTACATGGTCTGCTCTGCATGTAATTATCACTCAGTGTGTTGGCCATTATTATGAGGCATGTTGAAGTACAAATTGGTGTGTGGGAGGCCCTCTCAATTCTCATGATACCTCACTCATGGATGTAAGTCTGGTCATCTTTTCCCTTCCCACTAAGGACATGGAAAGAAGCTATAAAAGTAATCTTTTGAAATTTCCATCAACTGATGAATGGATAATCATTCCTTGCTTCTTCTAGCTTCTGATGACTGCTAGCATTCCTTGACTTGTGACTGCATCACTTCAATTTTCAAGGAAGGTCAGTATCTTGAAATCACTCTCTACTCTGTCTTCACATTGGCTTTCTTTGTGTGTAGAATCTCCTCTTCCGTTTGAAGGATCCATATAGTTGCATTTAGGGTCCAATCCTATAATCCAGGATAATCTCCCCATCTCAAAATCCTTAATTTAATCATAGCTGCAAAGACTTTGGTATGTGAGAGGTGAGAGTAGAAAGAAGTGTTCTTGATTGTGCCTTTCAAATACTTTTTGACCATGACTCTTAGTAAGAAATACATTTTATATTGTGACCCAGAGAACTTGAACACAGACACACAGAAACACACACATATGCACACAGAAATACACATTGAATTTAATGTGTATTTATTTAATTATTATTACTTTTTATGACTAGCACATTTTTTTAAGTGCTTCAAAGGCAAACAGAGTTTAGAGCATATAGCAGAGAAAGTGGTAAAGGTTCTCCAATAGAGAAGCTACTACACCAGAGATTTATAGTAATAGGTACAAACTATTCAGACCTCTTAAATAGGAATATTAAAGAATCTTTGAAAGGAAACAAAATCCTATATAATTTGGGGGACAGATCAGCAGCCTTATCAGGTTAGGAAGACTTGACATTGCTAAGTCACTTTCTACATTGATGCTATATTGCCTTCTTCACCTTTCCTTCTCAGTGATCAGTTTATATTCTAGGACAGCTCAGTGGAGTGGCTCATTAATATGTACCCATAGAGCTCTGAATCTAAAGTGCTATGTTCTATTACTAATAGGAATCCAAGTATCAGTGAGATCATTCTTAGGTAGGTATAGCCAGGAATTCCCACGACCACTTACCCTGAAATGAAAACGACACTCTCAAATTAGTTTAAAATGTTATGCACAATCAAAAGTGATTGTTAGAGATGATCTCTCAGAGTGGTGTAACCTATCATTACTTCTAGATCTGTATTAAAAACAGCAAATGAAGGGTGCCTGGGTGGCTCAGTCAGTTAAGCACCTGCCGTCGGCTCAGGTCATGATCCTGGAGTCCTGGGATCCAGGGATCCAGCCCCGTGTCAGGCTCCCTGATCAGTGGGGAGTCTGTTTCTCCCTCTCCCTCTCCCTCTGCCACTCCCCCTGCTTGTGCTTGCTCTCTCTCTCTCTCTGTCAAATAAAAAAAATAAAAATAAAAACAGCAAATGACTCGACTAGAACCTGAAAGAAGATAACATAGGACATGAGAAACTATGGGAATACTTAGAATACTAGTAGAGCTGCAAACCTCTTCAGAGAAAAGCCTCCTTATTGACCATTTTGTTAAAACACACTCCTCTGCTCCATTCAGAGCTGAGGAGTTTGCTGAAACCAGAGGTGACTCAGGAAACTGGGTAGTCTCCTGCTTTCTGCCAGTCCAAAGCAAACTGCTGTCTGTCTGCATGTCTTGCATCCTGAGCCCTCAAATAACTGCTCTGCGAAGTTAACAATGTCAGAATTCTAATTTGCATTTCTTGTTCTAAGATATTGTTGGCAGAATGTTTGTGCTTTTCTTTTTAAGAAATTAAAATGAATGTTTAATTCAGCATAGAAAAAAACAGGGAATAAATGTTCAATAAAAGAATAGTTACATAATTTGTTTCATTCTCTGTAAAGTCGACATAATACTAGTACTTCATTGCATTGTTTTAAGAATGAAGTTAGATAATATACGTAAAGCATATAGTATATAAATAACATAACTGCTCAGAGAGCATATTATTTTTACTTCAGCTTATCTCCTCAACCCTGTATTCTCTAATTTAGCCCTTTCCAGCTCAGGTCAAAGTTCTCTAACCTGGCCCCACAATTCCAGAGAGTCTCATTATTCTGTCAATTTTTAGGCTCCAATGAGATGAGATTACTCTGTCAACCCAGTAGATACCAAGGAAACGTGTTCCTCTGTGTCTTATTTCTCACAAAGATGAGTTCTGCTGCATTGTTTTGCAGGTATTCAATATGTCTCTCTGATAGACCTAAATCCATCTTCAGCCACAAATTACGAACTCTAAGGAATTAGGGCTGCTTGGCCTATACCCCTGGTTTGTCGCTTTCTCTTTTGACGGCTACTTTGTCCAAGTTTTCATTCACTTCCTCTCCCTTGGGATTGTGCTTTTCTTTTTTGTCCTCTCAGAGAATATTTAACATCAAAGTTTATTTTCCAAGGATTAAAAAAAGCCAAGTTTTCTCACAGATTGCTAAATGATAGTTTGTCTTGCCAATGGCTAAACATTCAGATAACCAAGAGACAAATTTCTTAAAACATGATATATTACAAATACTTTCTTGCAGTTTTGAGATACAGCCTTCTGAGACTCCATATTCAATCCAGTGGGTTCCAAATGGATCTAAAAGGGTTCAGTTCAATCGGAAATCGATGTTGGGTGCTACAGTCAGTTCTAAGGTAACCGAATTGGAGAAAAATTATTAAAACTATATGACTGGATCTGGTTTTAGACTTTTAGGTAAGTTCACTTTAAAAAAATAGGATTGTGGCATGTGGCAAGGAAACAGAACTTCTGATCAGTTATATTCAGAAATCTTGGATGGATTTGAGAAAAAAGCAAACTTAAAGGCCCGTGCATGGGCTTCATCTTACTCTCTTGCAGAGACTGAATGGGTGAGAGGGTAAGACCACCTTTCTGATGCAAAAGAACAACTCTTTCTCTTTTCTGCCTGAACTTGGATCAGTTCTGTGACCTTCTCTCTTGCCACAATATATATCTGCTTTCCTAGGGCCCTGGAAGCCATTGCCCTGCTGGTTTTGGAGTGTATTCAACCAAGAATCAAGTTTCCTCTTTTTGATACATAAATCATTTGTCTGATGAAGCTTTGGGTGTGCTTCTTTGTCTTTGTCATCAGCTCCCATTGCACTTGAGCAAGCTTTTCCTACTACATCTTCCTTCGCATTCAATAATTCCTTTCAAAGTTTCTTGATCTTTAGCTCTTCAAATGTGTTCACAGAAACTGTC
Organism: Phoca vitulina; assembly: GCF_004348235.1. NCBI lineage: Eukaryota > Metazoa > Chordata > Mammalia > Carnivora > Phocidae > Phoca > Phoca vitulina. The sequence continues at coordinate 61,864,796 of NW_022589711.1, read as the reverse complement.
TGAAGGGTTTCTAGGTCCATCCCACAGCTAAACTTGCTGATCATTAGTTATTTCTTCCATTTTGCTTATCCTTTTTACCATCTCTCTCTTTTTTCAGATAAGCTGTTTACACCTCTTCCAACATTCTTTGTTAAGTTTTTGTTGCTTGGAATTTTCCTCATGGAGTCGTACAGTTTGTTCTTGCAGCCATCCCAAGGAATGGTTAGAAAAGACCAAGGTTCCAGAAAGATCATTAGGTATTTCTCCAAATACTACATGATCTATCCGGTGGAGCTTGAGTGGAATCATAACCAGCAGTTCATTCAGCCACTGCTGTGTCTCTCATTGGTAAACCTCTAGGGCCTCCTTTGCTGCATTCAGGTTATTTGTCATAATTTTTACTTTTTTGGATAGCGCATCATATTTCTTTTTGAGGTTATTGGTAATTTTCTTTCCTTCAACTAAGGCCTCCTCAGTGTCCATCCTTTTCTATCAGAGTTGAAGGGCCAGTTCAAAAAGACCCATATCACAATTTGTTGGGCAAATAATATCATCAAAAACCTTATTATGAGATTCATATTCATCCTCATCACTCTCCCAGCCGGATTCTTCTTCACTTGATTCATCATTATCCTCAACTTCATCAGCATCTCATTCACCCTCCTTTTTCTTCATCCACTTACTACTCTTTTAAGACTTTCATGAGGAAATTAGCAAATTTATTGTTTTCTCCAATGGCAGCTTGGAAGCCCATATAGAGTGACTTTTCTTGGTCCTGGAGCTTGGCAATTTCATTCTTTTTCTCTTCCATCTCTTTAAGAGTTTCATTTATTTTCCATTGCAAGTCCAGTTCCTCTCTGCCTCCTGAATTATGTGCTCTTGAAGTACATTCTCCTGTTTTTCAAAATTCTCGAGGAGAAGCATTTTTTGAAATAATGTGACATGGTGCAGGTCAGATCATTTCATCTGAGTATCTAGTTTTAGTTTCTGATGCCTTGGGAGATAGAGTTCTGCATCAAAAGCGACAGTTCTTTGATCCTGTTGGTCAAATACTGTTGCATGTATAAGTGTTTAATGTCATCCCTTTTTGTAATCTCCAGCTTCACATCAGTTGGATCTGCTTTTTCAAATTCCATTAACTTTGGAGTATCTAGGCTGAGTGTTGATGCCGTTGATGATCTAGACGATGAATCTCATGTCATCAGATCACTGTCCTTTCCAGAAGAGAATCTGAGAGCCTGCAAGACCCTGACTTTTCATCCTGACTCTTCGTCCGCTGTTGCTTAAAACTAGGAGAGTTTCCTCATTATACTGAAATCTCTTTTCTGGAACTTCTGGGTATATCTGGGGGGATTTGGGGAATAGGGATATGCTTGGATATGTGAAGAATCAACTGAATGCTCTTCAGTTCTTGTACCAGGCACTGTATTTCCTCGATGACAGCCACGGTGAGGTCTTGAAGAGAGAGGATGTACCTGTTCATGTGCATTTTCTTTGAATGGGCCATGGGATCTAGGTGTCCCAGTTTCTCTTTCTTCTTCGTGGCATTTATTCTCATATGCTGAGGTATCTTATAGTATAAGGCTGTCTTCAGATTAAAGTCTCCCATATACAACTGGTCTCTTTGATGGCTTCAGCATCTTGGGAATCTTCATAGTCATCATCAGGTTTACTCTTGTACAGTTCCTTCCATTCTTTTTTTTTCACTGCTGAATCTTAAGTTGGGCCCCTTTCAGCTTTTAATATGTTTCTTCCTTTTCTCAATTTGATTTTTCACCATAATTTCTCTTAGGGTTTTAGGTAGAATTTCTTCCCTTTCTCTATAATTGATTCTTTTTTTTCTATAATTGATCTGTTCATTTAAACTGCATATGCTTTGGTAATTCTTCATTCATTTCTAGAAGTTTCCAAAATTTATTCCTTAAAGCTTTGAGTTCTCTCTTTCCAGCCTTTACTCTCCCACTTCTTTCATTAACTTGTTATGTTCTCTTTTTCTTCTGGCATTCTCAATACTGTAGGCTTTAGGATTTTCCATATCTTCTGGCGTTGGCTCTGCTTCAATTCCTAACCTGGGAGACAGCACTTTGGCTTTGATGGCTTTGTTTAGCTCAAATTCAGAAAATGTGGTGAAAACAAAATATTAATACCTGTTCCAGTGGTCACCAAAAAATGGTCATCAAAGCTAGGATAGATGCCTTTAATCCATAACCATAATTATTGGCATGCATATTGAAGTGCCAGTAGTCTACCATATTCGTCAATGAAGGATTTTTCTGGCTTAGGATACTAAGACTCGAATTTCTCCATTTTGCATTCCACAAAACATCAGTCTTGGCTAATGCTGAAAGTGATAGTTTGGATGGGATTATTCTCTGTGTCTTCAAGAAGAAAATCAGAAGGCTCATCCTTCTTTTCTGTGATATCACTGTTTTTGTCATATGGGGGAACTCACAATGATACAGAAAACCAGAGTCATAGCCACCCAAAGAAACCCAGAACTTCCTTGGCTCAGAGTAAAATCCACAGAGGATGTGACAGGGAATTGATGGAATAAAGATTTCTGGTAATGGCTCCTCTTCCTCCTCTTCACCCTGGAATTCCTTTTCTCCATCTTCTCCCATCTCTGCTGCTAGCCTCTTCCTCTTTTCCTTCTCCTTTGACTCCATTTGTTTCTTTCTCTTTCTGTTTCTATTAATCTCAGAATCTTAGATTTGACACTTGAGAAATGGAAACATTTTATGCACATGTCTTTGATTTCATAGGACATGACATTATGATCTTCCTCTTCCTCCTTTGTTTTTTTAAAAAAGATTTTATTTATTTATTTGAGGGAGAGAGAGAGAGCAAGCCTGAGCAAGTGGGAGAGAGCATGAGCAGGGGGGAGGGGGAGGGAGAGGGAGAGGGAGCAGCAGACTCCCCACTGAGCAGGGAGTGCGACATGGGACTTGATCTTAGGACCCCGGGATCATGACCTGAGCTAAAGGCAGATGATTAATTGACTGAGCCACCCAGGCGTCCCCCTTTTCCTCCTTTGTAGTTGGAAATGGATTTTCAAGAACATGGCCATTCTCACAGATAATCAGTAAAGTACTTTCAGGATGGGAGATTGAAGACCATGTTAACTGGCAAACACATCCATATTATATAATATAATCGATTGGCTTATAATCCTTTTCTACCTCAAAGAAGAAGACAGTTTGATCTTTACTCCCTGTAGCTAGAATTTCTCCATCGTGTTCCTAAGCTAAAACAGTGACACAAACAGTATGGGGTTTGAAAACCTGTTTCAAATGAATATCTGCATTTGAAATTTTCTTCTGTCCTACAAAATTATGAGTCATTTTGGATCATAAAGTTCAAGAATTTGAACAACTCCATATTTGAATCCTACAATAATCTGTGTTTATGTGTAGCTAACCAGTCAGGGTACATAAGCAAGGGCAGTACCTCCTAGTTTGAATTTCATTTGAGCCAAAGGAGTTTTGCTAGCAGAATCATAGATTTGAACAGAGCAGTTCAAGGCAGTAGTGGCCACGAGATACATGAGGGGAGAGATAGCCAAGGCTTCAGTAGCTTCAGAATAGAAGGAGAAGAGGCATTCTGGGTCTTGAGTCATATTTGAAGTTTGAATTTTATGTGTGTTTTAATTAAATTTAATTGAATGTTTTTTTTCTTTTATTATGTTATGTTAATCACCATACATTACATCATTAGTTTTTGATGTAGTGTTCCATGATTCATTGTTTGCATATATCACCCAGTGCTCCATTCAATATGTGCCCTCTTTAATACCCATCGCCAGGCTAACCCATCCCCTGAACCCCTCCCCTCTAGAACCCTCAATTTGTTTCTCAGAGTCCATAGTCTCTCATGGTTCATCTTAATTGAATGTTTTTGAGACAATACTTATCTTTACTTCATGAGACATATGCTGGTCATTTCCATTTCTTAAAAAAATGCTGGGAGGGACGCCTGGGTGGCTCAGTTGGTTAAGCAACTGCCTTCGGCTCAGGTCATGATCCTGGAGTCACGGGATCGAGTCCCACATCGGGCTCCCTGCTCAGCAGGAAGTCTGCTTCTCCCTCTGACCCTCCCCCCTCTCATGCTCTCTCTCTCTCATTCTCTCTCTCAAATAAATAAATTAAAAAAAAAAATGCTGGGAAACCCTTTAAATTCACAGCCCACTAATTTGTCATGATTGTAAGTATGGAAAGCATCATGCCATAAGATTCCACACTTGGAAATATGATGCCAGGCAAATAAGAGTTGTTTTTTTCCCTAAAAATTATGTGGCAGACATTGTGCTATATTCTTTATGTAGATTATTTCACTTTATTCCATGACAGTAATACTTATTTCTGCTTTGCAGATGAAGATATTTTGCTGGATGTATTTATTTTTCCCTCCAGATCCCTTCTCTGTTATTTTCCATTCTGCTCTGTATCCCAGAGGAACACACAAGGTTAGGAGCCTCTCTCTTCTTCTGGCTTAGGATTCAGTTATATCCATGATCAGAAGATCAGAAGGTAGGAGAACAGTGAGTTAATGATGTTCATTTCTCCATCTTCATTCCTGGTGGTTGCCACAGGCTGATTGAGTTAGTCCACTGAAGAATACAGTTTCTGTTGTGTGTGTGTTCAGGTAATTATTCCCACTCTTTGCTCCTTCAGGTCTAAGAATAGTAGTGACTTCTTTGGCCCCAGTGGCCTTACCATACTCAGGACAGTTGGCCATCATTTGTGAATTTCTCTTAATCTTGTGTGTACCTTTGTAAACAGTCCCTTTATTAAATTCTCCTCAGTTACTCCATTTGAGTATAGTTTGCATCTGTTTCTAGCATGGATGGTGATTATTATAAGAAGCTATTTCAATAATTCAACTAGGAGTTGATGGTAACAGTGGAAATGGAAAGAAGGGCTGGACTCCTGCTTATGTGTTGAAGAAAGAACCGATAGAATTTGCGGATGGACGAAATGTAGTGTGTGAGAAAAAGAAAGGATTCAAAAGTGACTCCAAAGCTGTAGTCTTGAGCAGCTGGAAGGATGGAGTTGCCACTTAATGGGACTGGAAAGACTTCGGGAAGAATAAGTTGGGGAACTTTCGTCATGTTAAATTTGAACTTAACTAGGTATCCAAAGAGTGTTTTCACATAAACATTTGGATGTACAAGTGTGATGTCAAGAGAGAGTTCTGGGAGTCATCAGCCCAGAGATAGTCTCCAAGGCCATGGAACAGATGAAATCATCCATTGCCTGAGTGGAGAGAGAAAGAAGAGGAATAAGGGCTGTCTTGTAGAATCTTCCATATTTGGAATTCAGGGAGATAAGGAAGAACCAGAAAATTAGATTGAAAAGGGGTGACCAGCAACGAGGTGAGTGTGGTGTCCTGGAAGCCAAATGAAGAAAGTGTTCGGTGGAGGAACTGTGTAAAATTCTGCTAACAGTCAAAAGAACAACTGAGAATTGACTACTAGAGAGATCACTGGTGACATTTATGTGAAGAGTTTCTGTTCTGTGATGGGGACAGAAGTTTGATTGGAGTGGATTCAAGGAGGCTGGGAGGAGAAAGAGTAGAAATATGGATTATAAGACATCTCTTTCAAAGAATTTTGCTGAGGGCGCCTGGGTGGCTCAGTTGGTTAAGCGACTGCCTTCGGCTCAGGTCATGATCTCAGGGTCATGGGATCAAGCCCCTCATCAGGCTCCCTGCTCAGCGGGAAGCCTGCTTCTCCCTTTCCCACTCCCCCTGCTTGTGTTCCCTCTCTCGCTGTCTCTCTCTCTCTGTCAAATAAATAAATAAAATCTTTAAAAAAAAAAAAGAATTTTGCTGAGAAGGGAATTTGAGAAATAGGATAGTACCCAGAGGGAGAAGCAATATAAGGAGAGTTTTTTGTTTTTGTTTTTGTTTTAAGATAGAAGAAATAAAAGCATATTTATCTGCTATAGGAATGACCTTATAGAAGGGGAAATCTGACAATTCATTGAATCACATAATCATATAGTTAATATTAATACTTTAATTCAATAATTTTAATAATATTAATTAGATAACATAATATTAATAAATTATATAATTTAAATATGAGAAGAAAGTATAGATACCATTTTTTTCCCCCAACGGCATTGCTTTATTAATGAGAACACAGGGCCTCAGAGTAGCTTACTGACTTCTAAAGCCCTGGCAGAGTCCAGTACCTGGCCACCCTTACTGTCTACTTTCCAGATGTGTATAATGTTAGGGTCATAAGATGAGAGATGAGAGGGTCACAGAATTGCCTTTCCCTGTATTTCCTGACCATTGTTTTTAGGAGTTATCTCAGATCTGGATTAATGGAGTTGAAGTTCCTGACTAGCAGCCGTTTAGTCTAGGGAGTATTGTCTGGGCAGTTGCTCACATAATGCTATATGTAAAACTAAATGGCACTCAGTAAATATTTTCTTCCTTTCCTTCTTCATTCTACCTCTGCTTATCCTTTTCCTTCCCTCCTTTCCTCCAATGATCCTGCCGTGACCTGATAATCTACCATTGGGAATTCATCTTGTTGTCCCCTGTTTGGATATGAATATTCTTGGTAGATGATCACACTGAACTGTGGTCTATAGCTCTCTTTGAAGTATTTTAAGAGATCGTTTTGGGGTTATAACTAGTAAAATGAATACTTTAATGGGGTATAGAAAGGAAGGAAGAAGAGATTTCAAGCAACAGGGACCAAGGACAGGCCCAGGTAGGAGTCATATGAAGACCAGGGTGGCAGAGAAGTGGAGGGAATGCTGCGAAGCCAGAAGGGAGGGCTCAAGGTCCAGCCGCTCTACTCCAGTCATCTGCCCCCAGTCAGCTAAGCTCACCCTGCCCTGTGGCTATTATAAAATAATTTGTAGCTATTTCTCCTGTGATTTTTCTCTCCCCTTTTCTCAAGTTGTTTCATTTTTTCCTCACTGCATCTGTTTTAGTTTGATTTCCTACTTTGCTTTTTAATTACAAGAACTGTTGTCCTTATTTAGTCTGGAGTAGGAGTAGAGGGCCAGTCAGAGAACTGAAATATGTTTGACCAGAGTCACAGCACTTAGGAGGCATGTATTTGTGGATAAAGTCTTTGTTTTCAGTCTATGAGGAAGGAAAATTGAGGCATTCAGGATTTCAGGGGACTTGGAAATTGGGGTAGCCTTGGCATCTTTTTGCAAATGGAGATTTTCCATTCAGTCCTCCATTTCATTCCATCTTTGCATGTCTTTTTCTGTTGCATTTCTCAGTTCTTTTCCCCCCTTCCCTAGCCAGGGTTCCATTTGTATGTAGCAGCTTTATGCATTGAATAAATCAAGCCCTCCCTGCTGAGCTGTCAGCAAATGGAACTGACCAACAGAACAGCCTGTGTAAGTGCATCTTGTGCTGGGGCCAGACAGACAAGCACAATTATTTGATTGCAGGAGATTGCCACTAAATGAGAGTGAAATAGTGGGTCTGAGACTTGTTGGTGAATATTATTAATAATATAGTGTCATGCATTAATAACATAGTGTCATGTGAAACAAAGCTACACTGGAGGGTCTGTCTGAAGTCCCATTTTAAATCACATTTTCAGGGAGGTAGATGATGGAGGAGATGAGATAAAATAAAGCAAGGTGTCTTTAGGCACCCATTTGGGAGTTTCAGTTTGACCTAGGCTGAAGTTAGGAGAATACATGTTGCCATCATAAGTTATTTGGTGGCCAGAATGAAGCATGGGATTTGTTTCTGGCTAATTGTCATAAAAATCTCATTACTATAATGCTCTATTGTGAAAATCATCTTCACTCTTATTAGAGTCCTTGAAGAGAGGCCATTGCAAAAACTCCATGAGAAATGGAGTGTGATGTCCTTCGTTATTGCATAGTCAACTTCCTTAGCCCACCCACCACAGACAGTCATTCCATACTCTTCCACCTCTCCCTTCATAAACCTCATCATCCTGCCAAATAGGATGCATCACCATCATCCTCCAGATGTGCTTTGAAGTTCACTGCCCCTGGGCTTTTACTCAAGTCATTCTCTCTATTCCAAGTGCCCTTTCCTGGTCTAATCGCTGTCCATCAGTTAAAGGCCCAGATCAAATGTACCTTCTGTGAAGCTGTCTTTGTTTATTCTTCTTTGTTCATTGTGAACAGGTGTCCACAAACTTTATGTAAAGGAACAGATAGTAAAATTAGGCTTTGTAGGCCACATATAGTGTATTTATTCTTTGTTTTATCAAAATGTGAAAACTAGCTCATGGACCTTGACAAAAGCAAGTCGCAGGATGAATTTGGCTCATGGGCCTTAGTTAGCCAATCCACGGTCTAAAATGATCTCTCCTTTCTCTGAACTTCTGTACAATTTTGTTTGTGTTACACATGCCACTTACCACATCTAGCCTTGTATAGTAATTAGTGGTATCTGAGTATTTTCTCTGTTGGACTGAAGATTCTTGACAGTTGAAATCATGTCTCATATACTTTACAACATCTATTGTAATATCTGAACATAGAAAGTAGCCAAAGAATATTTGTAAAATGAATGAATCTATTACTTATAGTATCTTTCAGCAAGAATATAATTTATTTCCCAGCCCTTCCAAGCTCTTCCAACCCTTGACTTTCTGACAGGTAGGTCTTCCACCTTTACTCTGAAGCTGGACCCCTTAATAAGGCCATTGTGCACCATAAATACAATACAATGTATTGTATTCTATACATAGAATATTGTTTTCATTTATTAAATATTGTATTCATTGAGCACTTATTATGTGCAAAGCTCTGAGAAAACATCAATGGATAAGATAGACAGCAACCTCAGCCCCTGTGGTGCTTTTGCAGTCTTGGCTGGGAAGCATGATCTTAATATGAGCTCCCTTCCTGACATGTCTCAACTGCACTTTTCTGTTTTTCAGATCACCACTTAATATTTGCTACTTGGTTTACCTGGGTAGAAGAAATAATAAAAATTATAATACTAGAAGCTAACATTTATAAAAGATTTTATTTATTTATTTGACACAGAGAGAGAGATAGAGCACAATGAGGGGGAGAGGGGGAAGCAGCCTCCCCGCTGAGCAGAGAGCCCCATGTGGGGCTCGATCCCAGGACCCTGGGATCATGACCTGAGCCGAAGGCAGCCGCTTAACCAACTGAGCCACCCAGGCGCCCCTAGAAGCTGACATTTAATATATACTTTAGACAGTAATAGATACCCTCTTTAATATGTACACCCATAGGGACATTAGGGAAATTATCCATAAGGAATTTGTCCATAAGGAATTTCAGGAAGCAGTTAACTGTGTTTAGTTATTTTGTTGTCAATCTGGATAGGCTGGTGATCACAGCTGTCACTTAACCAGATTATAGGAGATAAACCAGTCTACTAGAGGCAGTATCTTGATCACCCACTGAAGTAAGCAACATCAGTTAGCATAGGCACATTAGTGGTGGTTTAAAAAGATAACTTAGCCAGTAAGTGAAGGACTAGAGATTTGATTTAAGGTCTGTTTGAGTCCTAAGCCTGATATTTCCAGTGTAATCAAAGTAATGTTGCCTCATGTTGTTTCATTCTGAGCACAGATTTGCATTGATAGGAACAACAGTGAAGTAAAACATAAAAATAAGAAACAAAAATAAGTACACATACAATTTGTTGAAAGACATTAAGATCTTTATGGCAATCTCTGAAGAAAATATTTAAAGAGGGACTAAGGTCTTAATAAGAACTTAATAAAAGTTCAAATAGATTAAGTTCTTTGTCTGCCTCACACAAAATCCATTGCCAAACAAAGCTTTTAGCTCTCCCAGTTCCCCCCAGTGCTGTTTGCTCAACTCTTTTTCCTCTTGCCACCATTCCTCAATCTGTTTTATTCCCTTTTCCAGTTACTATGTGCACATTCAAGGTTTTCCTATTCCTTTATATTGTCTGCCTCCCCACAGTCCACACTGTGGTAAGTCAAATTCTAAGATGGTTCCCAAGATTCCTAGGCACTGGTGTTCACCTGCTCTATGATTTTATCCCCATGGGTGTGGGCTGGACCTGTGAACACAGTGGGATCATCGCCCCTTGATTAGATTAGGTAATATGGCAAAGGTGATTAGATAGTCATTCCTGTGGTTATAGTACTTTCTGTAAGAAACTGTTGCAGCAGACCAGAGTGAGATTCTCATGCTTGCTTTGAAGACTTAAGCTGTCATGTTTCAAAAGGCCTATGGTTAGGACCTGAAGGTGGCTTTTGGGAGCTGAGAACAACCTGTAGGAGCTGACAGCCAGTAAGAAAATGGGGCTTAGTTCTACACCTGCAAGAACTGAATTCCGCCAACAACTTCACTGTGTTGGGAAGAGGCCCCCAAGCCTCAGATGAGATTGCAGCCCAGGCTGATATCTTGGTTTCAGCCTTGTGAGAACCTGAGCAGAGAATTTAGCTACAGTCTCTTTTCTTACCTTCTTCTGGATCAGTCAAGTGTTTTGTTTTGTTTTTTTTCAATTCCATTTCTGGGATGCCTGGGTGGCTCAGTAAGTTAAGCGTCTGCCTTCAATTCAGGTCATGATCTCAGGGTCTTGGAATTGAGTCCTGCATCTGGGTCCCTTCTCAGTGGGGAGTGTGCTTCTTCCTCTTTCTCTCCCTCTGCCCTCCTGCCCGCCGCACCCCCGTGCATGCATGCTCTGTCTCAAATAAATAAAGTCTTCATTTTTTTTTTTGTTTTATTTTTTTTATGTTCAGTTAGCCACTGTATAGTACATCATTAGTTTTTGATGTAGTGTTCAGTGATTCATTAGTTGCATATAACATCCAGTGCTCATCACAACACATGCCCTCCTCAATACCCATCACCCAGCTATCCTATCCCGCCACCCCCTTCCCCTCTGAAACCCTCAGTTTGTTTCCCAGAGTCCATAGTCTCTCATGGTTCGTCTCCCTCTCTGATTTCTCCCCCTTCATTTTTCCCTCCCTTCTCCTATGGTCCTCCATGCTATTCCTTATGTTCCACATATGAGTGAAACCATATGATAATTATCTTTCTCTGCTTGACTTATTTCACTTAGCATAATTCCCTCTAGTTCCATCCATATCGATGCAAATGGTGGGTATTCATCCTTTCTGATGGCTGAGTAATATTCCATTGTATATATGGACCACATCTTCTTTATCCATTCATCTGTTGAAGGGCATCTCAGCTCCTTCCACAGTTTGGCTATCGTGGACATTGCTGCTATGAACATTGGGGTACATGTGCCCCTTCTTTTCACTACATCTGTATCTTTGGGGTAAATACCCAGTAGTACGATTGCTGGGTTGTAGGGTAGCTCTATTTTTAGCATCTTAAGGAACCTCCATACTGTTTTCCAAAGTGGCTGTACCAGCTTACATTCCCACCAACAGTGTAAGAGGGTTCCCCTTTCTCCACATCCTCGCCAACATTTGTTGCTTCCTGTTTTGTTAATTTTTGCCATTCTAACTGGTGTAAGGTGCTATCTCATTGTGGTTTTGATCTGTATTTCCCTGATGGCTAGTGATGTTGAACATTTTTTCATGTGTCTGTTAGCCATTTGTATGTCTTCTTTGGAGAAGTGTCTGTTCATGTCTTCTGCCCATTTTTTGCTCCCAAAAAACAAAGAGTCCAGGGTCAGATGGCTTCCAAGGGGAATTCTACCAAACATTTACAGAAGAATTAATATGTATTCTACTGAAGCTGTTTCAAAAAAATAGAAACAGAAGGAAAACTTCCAAACTCTTTCTATGAGGCCAGCATTACTCTGATCCCAAAACAGGCAAAGACCCCATCAAAAAGGAGAATTACAGACCAATATCCCTGATGACCATGGATGCCAAAATACTCAACAAGATCCTAGCCAATAGGATCCAACAATACATTAAAAGGATTATTCACCACGACCAAGTGGGATTTATTCCTGGGATGCAAGGGTGGTTCAACATTTGCAAATCAATCAATGTGATAGAGCACATTAATACAGGAAAGGACAAGAACCATATGATCCTCTCAATTGATGCAGAAAAAGTATTGACAAAATACAACATCTTTTCCTGATTAAAACTCTTCAGAGTGTAGGGATAGAGGGAACATTCCTCAATATCATAAAAACCATCTATGAAAAGCCCACAGTGAATATCATTATCAATGGGGAAAAGCTGAGAGCTTTTCCCTTAAGGTCAGGAACACGACACGGATGCCCACTCTCACCACTATTGTTGAACATAGTACTAGAAATCCTAGTCTCAGCAATGAGACAACAAAAAGAAATAAAAGGCATTCAAATTGGCAGAGAAGAAGTCAAACTCTCTCTCTTTGCAGATGACATGATACTTTATGTGGAAAACCCAAAAGACTCCACCCCCAAATTACTAGAACTCATACAGCAATTCAGCAATGTGGCAGGATACAAAATCAATGCACAGAAATCAGTTGCTTTTCTATATACTAATAATGTAACTGTAGAAAGAGAAATTAAGGAATCAATTCCATTTACAATAGCACTAAAACCCATAAGATACCTAAGAATAAACCTAATGAAAGAGGTAAAGGATCTATACTCTAGAAACCACAGAACACTTATGAAAGAAATTGAGGAAGACACCAAAAGATGGAAAAACATTCCATGCTCATGGATCAGAAGAATAAACATTGTTAAAATATCTATCCTTCCCAGAGCAGTCTACACTTTCAATGCCATCCCTATTAAAATACCATTGGCATTTTTCAAGGAGATGGAACAAACAATCCTAAAATTTGTATGCAACCAGAAAAGACTCCAAATCATCAAGGGAATGTTGAAAAAGAAAAAGCTGGGGGCATCATGTTGCCCGACTTCAAGCTATATTACAGAGCTGTGATCACCAAGACAGCATGGTAGTGGCACAGAAACAGACATACAGACCAATGGAACAGAATAGAGACTCCAGAAATGGACCTTCAACTCTATGGTCAAATAATCTTTGACAAAGCAGGAAAAAATACGCAATGGATAAAAGACAGTCTCTTCAATAAGTGGTGCTGGGAAAATATACAGCTATATACAGAAGAATGAAACTGGACCATTCTCTTACACCAGACACAAAGATAAACTCTAAATGGATGAAAGACCTCAATGTGAGACAGGAATCCATCAAAATCCTAGAGGAGAACATAGGCAGTAACTTCTTCAATACGAGCCACAGCAACTTCTTTCGAGACACGTCTCCAAAGGCAAGTGAAACAACAGCAAAAATGAACTTTTGGGACTTCATCAAGATAAAAAGCTTCTGCACAGTAAATAAAGTCTTTAAAAAATTCCATTTCTGCTCCTCCATTACTTGTTGGTTACATACTCTTTTACAATTTTTGTGGTGGCTACTCTTGATAGTACAGCATGGATCTCAACTTATTAGAATCTAATATACGTTAATACTTATGCCGTTTCTTTTCTCTTCCTGCCTTTTGTGTTGTCATGTATTTTAAATATGGAAAACTTTATTTTTATTTTATACCGTTAATATTCACTAAGATTTACCCATATAGTTATCATCTGTATTGTTCTTTATTTTTTTTTCTTTTCTTCATTTCCATGTCTCTTCCTGTGGTCATATTCCTTCCACCTGAAGAAATACTTTTAGTATTTCTTTATTGCAGGCCTCTTGGTGACCTACAGTTTTTGTTTGCTTGGAAATATCTTTATTTTGTCTTACTTATTAAAGGATATATTTACTATGTATATAATTGTAGGTTAATAGCTCATTTCTTTTATCACTTTAAATGGACCATTTCATTGTCTCTAGCTCTCATTGTATTCTGGTGAGAAGAAAGGTCTCAGTATAATTTTGTACTTGTATCATTTTTTTGGGGTATGTACTTTTAAGTTTTTATCTTTTTTCCAGCAATTTAAATATAATATACCTAGATATAGATTTTTTAAAATTTGCATTTCTTGGGGATAGTTTTCCTTCATGAACCTATGGATTTTTGTTTTCAGCTTGAAAAATTCTCAATCATATTTCTTTAAGTATTATTTTTACCCTGTTTAATATTTTCTCTTATTCTGAAACCCTAGTTAGATGCATGTAAAAACTTCTTACTGTATCTGCTTTCTTTTACTCTGTGAATTTGTTATCTATGACTAACAAATCAACCCAAAATTTATAGCTTAAAGCAACAAATACTAGTTATTACACAGTTTTTTTAGATCAGGAATTATGGAGCAACCATCATTTTGGCTCAAGCTCTCTCATGAGGTTGCAGTTGAGATGTTGGCCAGAGCTGTAGTCATCTAAAGATTTTATGTGGCTGAAGGGAGCTCTTTCAAGGTGGCTTACTCATATGGCTCTTGAAAGGAGGTCTCATTTCCTTACCACATGGACGGTATGTTTCATAAGGCTGCTTGAGTGTCACATGATATGACATCTGGCTATCTTCAGATAAAGTGAAACGAGAGAGAGTGCAAGGAAGAGACTGTAATGCCTTCTGTGACCTAATTTTGGAAGTCTTACACTGTTACTTCCACCATATTCCATTTGTTAGAAGAGAATTATTAAGTCCAGCGCACAGTCAAGAGGAGAGGAATTAGGCTGTACCTTTTGAGAGGACAAATGCCAAATAATTTTTGGATATATCTTAAAATCACCACACTCTGTAAGGAGGACACTTGTAATGAGCACTGGGTGTTATATACAAGTGATGAATCACTGAATTCTACCCCTGAAACTAATACTACACTACAGATTAACTAACTTGAATTTAAATAAAACCTTTTTTTTAAATTTTAAATTTTAATTTTTTAAATTTTATTATGTTATGTTAATCACCATACATTACATGATTAGTTTTTGATGTAGTGTTCAATGATTCATTGTTTGTGTATAACACCCAGTGCTCCATTCAGTACGTGCCCTCTTTAATACCCATCACCGGGCTAGCCCATCCCCCTCCCCCCCTCCCCTCTAGAACCCTCAGCTTGTTTCTCAGAGTCCATAGTCTCTCATGGTTCGTCTCCCGCTCCGATTTCCCCCCTTCATTTTTCCCTTCCTGCTATCTTCTTCTTCTTCTTCTTCTTTTTTAACGCATAATATATTGTTTGTTTCAGAGGTGCAGGTCTGTGATTCAACAATCTTACACAATTCACAGCGCACACCATAGCACATACCCTCCCCAAAGTCTATCACTCAGCCACCCCATCCCTCCCACCCCCACCACTCCAGCAACCCTCAGTTTGTTTCCTGAGATTAAGAATTCCTCATATCGGGCGCCTGGGTGGCTCAGTTGGTTGGGCGACTGCCTTTAGCTCAGTTCATTACCCCAGGGTCCTGGGATTGAGTCCCACATTGGGCTCCCTGTTCGGCGGGGAGTCTGCTTCTCCTTCTGACCCTCTCTGCTCTCATGCTCTCTCTCTCACTCTCTCAAATAAATAAAAATCTTAAAAAAAGAAAAGAATTCCTCATATCAGTGAAATCATCTGATACATGTCTTTCTCTGATTGACTTATTTCGCTCAGCATAATACACTCCAGTTCCATCCACGTCGTTGCAAGTGGCAAGATTTCATTCCTTTTGATGGCTGCATAATATTGCATTATATATGTATACCACATCTTCTTTATCCATTCATCTGTCGATGGACATCTTGGCTCTTTGCATAATTTGGCTATTGTGCACATTGCTGCTATAAATATTGGGGTGCATGTACCCTTCGGATCCCTACATTTGTATCTTTGGGGTAAATACCCAGTAGTGCAATTGCTGGGTCATAGGGTAGCTCTATTTTCAACTTTTTGAGGAACCTCCATACTGTTTTCCAGAGTGGCTGCACCAGCTTGCATTCCCACCAACAGTGTAGGAGGGTTCCCCTTTCTCCACATCCCCGCCAACATCTGTCATTTCCTGACTTGCTAATTTTAGCCATTCTGACTGGTGTGAAGTGGTATCTCATTGAGGTTTTGATTTGGATTTCCCTGATGCCGAGCGATGTTGAGCACTTTTTCACGTGTCTGTTGGCCGTTGGATGTCTTCTTTGCAGAAATGTCTGTTCATGTCATCTTCCTATTTCTTGATTGGATCATTTGTTCTTTGGGTGTTGAGTTTGATAAGTTCTTTATAGATTTGGGATACTAGCCCTTTATCTGATATGTCATTTGTAAATATCTTCTCCCATTCTGTCAGTTGTCTTTTGGTTTTGTTGACTGTTTCTTTTGCTGTGCAAAAGCTTTTTATCTTGATGAAGTCCCAATAGTTCATTTTTGCCCTTCCTTCCCTTGCTTTTGGTGATGTTTTTAGGAAGAAGTTGCTGCGGCTGAGGTCAAAGAGGTTGCTCCTGTGTTCTCCTTTAGGATTTTGATGGACTCTTTTCTCACATTTAGGTCTTTCAACCATTTTGAGTCTATTTTTGTGTGTGGTGTAAGAAAATGGTCCAGTTTCATTTTTCTGCATGTGGCTGTCCAATTTTCCCAACACCATTTGTTGAAGAGACTGCCTTTTTTCCATTGGACATTCTTTCCTGCTTTGTCGAAGATTAGTTGACCATAGAGTTGAGGGTCCATTTCTGGGCTCTCTATTCTGTTCCATTGATCTCTGTGTCTGTTTTTGTGCCAGTACCATACTGTCTTGATAATGACAGCTTTGTAATAGAGCTTGAAGTCCGGAATTGTGATGCCACCAGCTTTGCTTTGCTTTTTCAACATTCCTCTGGCTATTCGGGGTCTTTTCTGGTTCCATACAAATTTTAGGATTATTTGTTCCATTTTTTTGAAAAAAGTGGATGGTGTTTTGATAGGGATTGCATTAAATGTGTAGATTGCTCTAGGTAGCATTGACATCTTCACCATATTTGTTCTTCCAATCCATGAGCACGGAACGTTTCTCCATTTCTTTGTGTCTTCCTCAATTTCTTTCATGAGTATTTTATAGTTATCTGAGTACAGATTCTTTGCCTCTTTGGTTAGATTTAT
This sequence comes from Phoca vitulina, assembly GCF_004348235.1. Taxonomy (NCBI): domain Eukaryota; kingdom Metazoa; phylum Chordata; class Mammalia; order Carnivora; family Phocidae; genus Phoca; species Phoca vitulina. The sequence goes on along the minus strand of NW_022589711.1, from coordinate 61,847,894 downwards.
TCCTAGGTATCTTATGGTTTTGGGTGCAGTTGTAAATGGGATCGACTCCTTAATTTCTCTTTCTTCTGCCTTGTTGGTGTATTGGAATGCCACTGATTTCTGTGCATTGATTTTATATCCTACCACTTTACTGAATTCCTGTATGAGTTCTAGCAGTTTTGGGGTGGAGTCTTTTGGGTTTTCCACATAAAGTATCATATCATCTGCAAAGAGTGAGAGTTTGACTTCTTCTTTGCTGATTCGGATGCCTTTTATTTCTTTTTGTTGTGTGAGTGCTGTGGCTAGGACTTCTAATACTATGTTGAATAGCAATGGTGATAGTGAACATCCCTGCTGTGTTCCTTACCTTAGGGGGAAAGCTCTCAGTTTTTCCCCATTGAGAATGATATTCGCTGTGGGTTTTCCATAGGTGGCTTTTATGATACTGAGGTATGTACCCTCTATCCCTACACTCTGAAGAGTTTTAATCAAGAAAGGATGCTGTACTTTGTCAAATGCTTTTTCTGCATCTATTGAGAGGATCATCTGGTTCTTGCTCTTTCTTTTATTAATGTATTGTATCACATTGATTGATTTGCGGTTGTTGAACCAACCTTGCAGCCCAGGAATAAATCCCACTTGGTCATGGTGAATAATCCTTTTAATACTGTTGGATCCTATTGGCTAGTATTTTGGTGAGAATTTTTGCATCCATGTTCATCAAGGATATTGGTCGGTAATTCTCCTTTTTGATGGGGTCTTTGGTTTTGGGATCAAGGTAATGATGGCCTCATAAAACGAGTTTGGAAGTTTTCCTCCCATTTCTATTTTTTGGAACAGTTTCAGAAGAATAGGTGTTAATTCTTCTTTAAATGTTTGGTAGAATTCCCCTGGGAAGCCATCTGGCCCTGGGATTTTGTTTTTTGGGAGATTTTTGATGACTGCTTCAATTTCCTTAGTGGGTATAGGTGTGTTCAGGTTTTCTATTTCTTCCTGGTTCAGTTTTGGTAGTGTATACATCTCTAGGAATGCATCCATTTCTTCCAGATTATCTAATTTGCTGGCATAGAGTTGCTCCTAATATGTTCTTATAATTGTTTGTATTTCTTTGGTATTGGTTGTGATCTCTCCTGTTTCATTCATGATTTTATTTATTTGGGTCCTTTCTCTTTTCTTTTTGATAAGTCTGGCCAGGGGTTTATCAATCTTGTTAATTCTTTCAAAGAATCAGCTCCTAGTTTCGTTGATCTGTTCTACTGTATTTACAGTAGATATTTACAATTGTTAGAAATTCTTGTTTGATACACCCTTTAAGTATGGTATAGTGTCCTTCCTCATCTCTTATTATAGTCTTTCGTTTAAAATCTAATTTGTCTGATATAAGGATTGCCACCCCAGCTTTCTTTTGGTGTCCATTAGTATGGTAAATGGTTTTCCACCCCCTCACTTTCAAATGGGGGTGTCTTTGGGTCTAAAATGAGTCTCTTGCAGACAGCGTATTGATGGGTCTTGTTTTTTTATCCAATCTGATAGCCTGGGTCTTTTGATTGGGGCATTTTGCCCATTTACATTCAGGGTAACTATTGAAAGATACGAATTTAGTGTCATTGTATTGTCTGTAAGGTGACTGTCGCTGTATATTGTCCGTGTTCCTTTCTGGGCTATGTTACTTTTAGGCTCTCTCTTTGCTTAGAGGATCCCTTTCAATATTTCTTGTAGGGCTGGTTTCGTGTTTGCAAATTCCTTTAATTTTTGTTTGTCCTGGAAGCTTTTTCTCTCTCCTTCTATTTTCAGTGACAGCCTAGCTGGATATAGTATTCTTGGCTGCATATTTTTCTCATTTAGTGCTCTGAACATATTATGCCAGTCCTTCTGGCCTGCCAGTTCTCTGTGGATAGGTCTGTTGCCAATCTAATGTTTCTACCATTGTAGGTTACAGACCTCTTGTCCCAAGCTGCTTTCAGGATTTTCTCTTTGTCTCTGAGACTTGTAAGTTTTACTATTAGATGTCGGGGTGTTGACCTATTTTTATTGATTTTGAGGGGGGTTCTCTGTGCCTCCTGGATTTTGATTCGTGTTTCCTTCCCCAAATTAGAATTGGAAGTTCTCTGCTATAATTTGCTCCAATATAATATACCTTCTGCCCATCTCTATTTCTTCTTCTTCTGGGATCCCAATTATTCTAATATTGTTTTGTCTTATGGTATCACTTATCTCTGGAATTCTGCCCTCGTGATCCAGTAGTTGTTTATCTCTCTTTTTCTCAGCTTCTTTATTTTCCATCATTTGGGCTTCTATATCACTGATTCTCTCTTCTGCCTCATTTATCCTAGCAGTTAGAGCCTCCATTTTTGATTACATTGCATTAATAGCCTTTTTGATTTCGACTTGGTTAGATTTTAGTTCTTTTATTTCTCCAGAAAGGGTTTCTCTAATATCTTCCATGCTTTTTTCAAGCCCAGCTAGTATCTTTAAAATCGTCATTCTGAACTCTAGTTCCTACATCTTACTAATGTCCGTATTGATTAGGTCCCTGGCAGTCGGTACTGCCTCTTGTTCTTTTTTTTGAGGTGATTTTTCTGTCTTGTCATTTTGTCCAGAGGAGAATAGATGAATGAGAGAACAAAATGCTAACAGTAGGTAACAATGACCGCAGAAAAATATACTCTAAACAAATCAGAAGAGACCTGAAACCAGGGGAAAAGAAAGGGAAAGAAAGAAAAAAGGGAAAAAAAAAAGAAAAAGAAAAAGATAAAACAAACAAAGAAACAAACAAAACCAGAATATGATCAAATATGGTTAGGCTGGTGCATAGATCAGTGCCACACACTAGATTTTGGGTGTATTTTGGTCTGTTAGAAGAAAGTGCCTCCCAAAATTTTAAAGAAAGAAAAGCTTATATATGTACAAAAATAAGGGTAAATATGATGAAGAATGGAATATGACTGTAATGATGAAAATTATAAAAGATTTTATAAAAGGAATTGATAAGAAGTTGGTTGAAAAAAGAAAGAAGAGGATTAAAAAAAAAAGGGGAGAGAATGTGATCAGGCTGGAGACTAGAACAAAGCCATACACTAGAGATTTAGGGTGTATTTTGGTCTGTTAGAAGAAACTGTATCCCAAAATTTTAAAGAGAGAACAACTTATATATATATACACACCAAAAATAAGGTTAACTACTATGAAGGGATAGAATATGACTCTAAAAATGAAAAATAAAAAAGATTTTTAAAAAAGGGATTGATAAGATATTGGTTGAAAAAGGAAAAAAGAAAAATTCGAAAAAAAAAAAGAAAAAGAAGAAAATTAAAAAAATTAACTTTGAAAGACTAAAGAATCATGGGGAAAAAGGCCCTGAATTCTATGTGCAGTATTCCCTTAGTGCTGGAGTTCTGCCGTTCTCATTGATCGGTAAACTTGGTCTTGGCTGGCTGTTCTTGCTGATCTTCTGGGGGAGGGGCCTGTTGCTGTGGTTCCCAAATGTCTTTGCCCTTGGCGGAATTGCCCCGCCCTTGCCTGTCCGGGCTAAGTAATCTGCTCGGGTTTGCTCTCGGGAGCTTTTGTTCCCTGCAAGCTTTTCATACAGCTTTGGAGGAGGAGAGTTTAATGGCGGCCTCCCAATCTCTGCCCGGAGGAGCTGAGAACTCGGGGCCCCACTCCTCAGTGCGCCCCCAGAGAAAAGCAGTCAATCACTCCCGTCTCCCCAGTCTCCGTGCTCACGCGGCCTGTGACCGAGCGTTTCTGTCTCTGGCACCCGACCCCGTGTGGAGTCTCCAAACCCAGCAGATCCGTGCGGTGCGCTCCCGTGCCACTCCTCCCAGGGGAGGAAGGGGATTCTCCCCAGATCTGCCGCTTGTTGGGTCCCTGCTGGAAGAGCAGTGGCCCGACTGTGCCGTGGATCACGGTTTATGGCAACCCCGAGCTGAGAGCCCGCGTCTTGGCTCCATCTCTGCAGCCGGCTTCCCCGCTCCGATAACTTGGGAGCTCTGCCGCACTCAGGCACCCCTGGTCTTTCTGTGACCCCGAGGGTCCTGAGACCACACTGTCCCAGCGAGGGTTCCAACCCCCACTTATCCGCTGGAGCGACGTCCCTCAGTGGAGCAGACTTATAAAAGTTCCGATTTTGTGCTCCACGGCTCTATCACTTGCCAATAGCGGCTGATGGAGGCCCCCTCCCCCACCGTCTATCTTCCCGAATATCGCCTCGGATTAATTTCTCCACACGTCCTACCTTCCAGAAAGTGGTCGCTTTTCTGTTCAGAGAGTTGCAGCTATTCTTTTCTTCGATCTCCTGTTGAGTTCGTAGGTGTTCAGAATGGTTTGATCCCTAGCTAGCTGAATTCCTGGGACCAGATGAAATTAGGTCTCCTACTCCTCCGCCATCTTGCCCCTCCTAAATAAAATCTTGCAAGAAAAAAAAAAACCCAAAAAACCTTACCACACTCTGAATTCTGTTTTGTCCATTCTTTTCTATTTCTGTGCTTTATTCTTAAAGTATTTTTTCTGATCTTTCAGTTTACAGAGTCTCTCATTAGCTGAGTTTAGTATGCTGTTAAACATACCAATTGAGTTCTTAATTTTGGTTCTTTTTCAATTCTAGAGTTTCTATTTGGCTTTTTTTTTTTTTTTTAAAGATTTTATTTATTTATTTGACAGGGACACAGCGAGAGAGGGAACACAAGCAGGGGGAGTGGAAGAGGGAGAAGCAGGCTTCCCGTGGAGCAGGGAGCCCAATGCGGGGCTCGATCCCAGGACCCTGGGATCACGACCTGAGCCAAAGGCAGCTGCTTAATGACTGAGCCACCCAGGCGCCCCTCTATTTAGCTTTTTATAAACTTCTGGGTATAGTTTCTGTCTCACTGACAACATTTTTAATCTTTCCAATGAAAAAAAAACATGGCTCTTTTAAGTTCATAGCTGATCAGTTCAAATCTGGAGCTGTTTGTTGTTTATACTTTTTCTTGTTTGTGTTGTTTTGAATTCTCATGTTTGCTTATACTTGATTTTCTGCTGGATATTTCATTTGAAAAATTATTTGCAGAAATTAGTTGGAATTTGAGAGATGTTATTTTCTTCCATAGGGGATGTTTTCCCCTTCTTCCAAGTGTCTACAAACACCTACCTTTGGGATTACTTTAATCCAGCTTATATTTTCTGAACCACTCAGATGACTTGAAGCTGGGTTTTCATTCTGGTTCTCCTGAATCACAGAGTATAGCTCTTTGGGAGTGCCAATATAAAGATGGATGGTTTGCTGGGGCTCCTATCATTTGGAAGCCTGGAATCAAGTTTGTCATCCTTGCTGCTAAGCCTGTCAAAAAGTGTTCTTCAGTACCTCAGTCACCTCACCCAAAATTGGCAAATGCCATCAAGGCAAAGGAGGCAATGTTTGGCTAACCTCTCTGAATCTCTGACTTCTCCAATATCTCAGATAAGTTATTTTTTAATCTTGTTAGCTCTCCTGACCCATCCAGGTCAATGTTTTATGTATGTTATCTATTCTTTCCAGTTTTCCTTTGTTGGTAGGATGATCTGAATTACTTTGGCCACCATCACTGAAATATAGTCTCCCTTTTCTTTATAGCAATTATAAAAACTAGCAAGATCTGATTTTAAACAAATAAAGGCTTTAACAAAAAATATGAAGAAATTACAAGTTTTTTCCTTTGTTGCAAAAATATTGCTTGTCTTTTGGAAATGGACATAGAAAATCTTGCATACCTTGCTTGAAAGCGCAAATGATCATTATCCCATTTACTTCCAGTGAGGAGGAACCCAGTTGAATGGTAGTGAGGGATCTCTGGCTTCATGGATATAATTTTCCTTGGGAGCTCTTATACAAGGTTATGTGGCATTTTGAATTTAGTTGATGAGGGAGGAAAGAGAGAGGGAGAGATGAGGGTGGAGGGAGAAAGAGAACAAACTAGTTTGCAGTGATATTACTGCAAGCCTTAACAGATTTATATGTATGCCTGTGGGATTAACTGTCATGGAGTTTAATTGCATAAGGATTGTGGTTGGATGTGACTGGAAATGGGGAGGAGGAGAGCGTGGTACTTTGGATTTGAGGCTGAGTCCTGTGGAGAGAGGAACTTCAGGCAGAAGCTGAAGTTGTTGCTTTAATGATGGGCTTATTGAAATGAGGGCATCACCAAAGCTCTTCTAATTCCCAGTGGCAAGTGAGACACAGAATGGCCCTGAGAGGGTTTGGCACTGAGAACTCTGTGGGAATCAAGTGCCATTTAAGTTAAGTAGTTTGGTGCTGTGACAATGAGACATCTAATGAAAGTTCAATAGGCAAGTAGAATTACGGAGTGTGAGTTAGATTTTAGTATGGAAAAAATCAAATTTGGCAGCCATTAGCCCAGAGGTGAGATCAATACTCTCAGAAACAAGGATATTGTTAAAACTAGTGATGCTATATAAACTGTAAAAAAATTTTTATTTTAAAGACATAGTTCATTTATGCTTGCATTTCTTTATTCTGAGTTGAGATGATTAGATCATAGTTGAAGGGTTTTGTAAAAGGAACATAAAGAACAGTGAAGCAGTGATGCCATTGAAAGGAGTCTGTCAGGTAGCAGAGTAGGATTAGCTTGCAGGTGACGGCTTAGGGTTAAAGAAATGAAAAGAAAAATGGAATTAAGAATGAATCATTCATTAATTCCATAAAGTGGAATGTAGTTTATAACAAATTAACTGCCATAGTTAGAAAGACATAAGGGCTCAGTCTCAGATACCAGAAAGCATTCATTAGACAGAATCAAGGATAAATTTGGAGTTGAATGAGTTCTGTGAACTTCTCCTTTTTCTTTCCTCAGGTCACCTTTCATACAGTTGAGAATTCACTACCTGGGGCACTAGGAAGTCTGTTTCCCTCTTGTTCTCCTGTCTTCTTCCCATTTTACCCCTCCCTCTACCAGGCTTCTGGCTTGTCCTGGATATTCACATTCTCCACACTGGAGACCTGTTGAACAAACAAAACCTTCCTGGTGCAGTTAATTTATTATTATGGTAAATTTCTCCTTTCCACTTGGAGTGAGCATGGAGTGAGATGAAAGAGATCAAGAGGAGAGAGAATCCTGTCCCACCCTTCTGGTGAAGATCAGGTGGAACAAAGGTAGGAAGGGGACAGAGTTTCCAGTCCTGTCTTACATGTGAATGATGAAAATACGTACTCTTTTTTTTTTTTTTTAAAGATTTTATTTATTTATTTGAGAGAGAGAATGAGAGAGAGCACATGAGAGGGGGGAGGGTCAGAGGGAGAAGCAGACTCCCTGCTGAGCAGGGAGCCCGATGCGGGACTCGATCCTGGGACTCCAGGATCATGACCTGAGCCGAAGGCAGTCGCTTAACCAACTGAGCCACCCAGGCGCCTGAAAATACGTACTCTTTACATGGAAATATAGTAGTCAAGAAATGGCCATGTATTACAGAAGGCTTTTAAGTGTTTCAAATGCTATTTTAAGATTATCAGAGTGTAGTCACTGAAGGGGAGGGTGTAGAAATATGCACAGTCAAACATTCTTTTTAGTGAGGGCATTTACAGCTATAAATTTCCCTCTGAGTCATGCTTTGACTCAATTCCATGTTTTTGTAAGTAGTATTTTTATTTTTATTAATCTCACAGTATTTTCTAATTTCCTTTCTGGTTTCTTTGACCCATTGGTTATTTTGGAGTGTGTTGTTTAATTTCCCTAATTTCCTTGTTATTGATTTCTAGTTTCATTCCATTGTTGTCAGAGAATATGCATTGTATGATTTCAGTTCCTTAAATTAATGAGAATTGTTTTATGGACTAACATATGGTCTATTTTAGAGAATATTCCATGTGTACTTGAGTCGAATATGTATTTTCCTGTTATAGAACGGAGCACTCTATAGGTGTCTGTTAGGTCTAGTTGGTTTATAGTGTTGTTTAAGGCTTCAGTTTCCTTACTGATTTTTTGTCTAGCTGTTCTGTCCATTATTGAAAAAACGAGGGTATTGAAATTTCCAACTATTGCTGTTGAATTATCTGTTTCTTTCTTTAATTCTGTCAGTTTTTTATTCCTGCATTTTGGGGCTCTGTTGTTAGATGCATATGTATTTATAAATGTTATATCCTCTTGGTTGACATTTTTTATCATTATAAAATGTCATTTTTTGTCTCTAGTAAGAATTTTTAAAATATTTAATTTATTTGAGAGAAAGAGAGAGAGAGAGAGAGAAAGAGAACAAGCTGGGGAGAGGTGCAGAGGGAGAGGGAGAAGCAGACTCCTCACCAAGCAGGGAGCCTGATGTGGGTTCGATCCCTGGAACCTGGGATCATGATCTGGGCTGAAGGCAGATGCTTAACTGACTGAGCCACCCAGGCACCCCTCTAATAACAATTTTTGCCTTTTTTTTTGTTTGTTTTTACTAATTTTTTTAAATTTTTATTTTATTTTATTATGTTATGTTAGTCACCATAGAATACATCATTAGTTTTTGATGTAGTGATCCATGATTCATTGTTTTCGTATAGCACCCAGTGCTCCATGCAGTACATGCCCTCCTTAATACCCACCACCGGGCCAACCATTCCCCCCACCCCCCACCCCTCCAAAACCCTCAGTCTGTTTCTTGGAGTCCATAGTCTCTCATGGTTCATCTCCCCCTCCGATTTCCCCCCCTTCATTTTTCCCTTCCTTCTCCTAATGTCCTCCATGCTATTCCTTATGTCCCACAAATAAGTGAAACCATGTGATAATTGACTTTCTCTGCTTGACTTGTTTCACTTAGCATAATCTCCTCCAGTCCCATCCATGTTGATGTAAAAGTTGGATATTCATCCTTTCTGATGGCTGAGTAATATTCCATTGTATATATGGACCACATCTTCTTTATCCATTCATCTGTTGAAGGGCATCTTGGCTCTTTCCACAGTTTGGCTATTGCGGACATTGCTGCTATGAACATTGGGGTGCATATGGCCCTTCTTTTCACTACATCTGTGTCTTTGGGGTAAATACCCAGGAGTGCAATTGCTGGGTCATAGGGTAGCTCTATTTTTAAATTTTTGAGGCACCTCCACACTGTTTTCCAAAGTGGCTGTACCAACTTGCATTCCCACCAACAGTGTAAAAAGGTTCCCCTTTCTCACAACCTCCACAACCTCTCCAACATTTGTTGTTTCTTGCCTAGTCAGTTTTGCCATTTTAACTGGTGTAAGGTGGTATCTCAATGTGATTTTGATTTGAATTTCCCTGATGGCTAATGATGATGAACATTTTTTCATGTGTCTGTTAGCCATTTGTTATGTCTTCTTTGGAGAAGTGTCTGTTCATGTCTTCTGCCCATTTTTTGACTTATTTGTTTTTTGGGTGTTGAGTTTGAGAAGTTCTTTATAATCTTGGAAATCAGCCCTTTGTAGTATCATTTGTAAATATCTTCTCCCATTCTGTGGGTTGCCTCTTTGTTTTGTTGACTGTTTCCTTCGCCATGCAGAAGCTTTTTATCTTGATGAAGTCCCAAAAGTTCATTTTTGCTTTTGCTTCACTAGCCTTTGGAGATGTATTTTGAAAGAAGCTGCTGTGGCCGATGTCGAAGAGGTTACTTCCTGTGTTCTCCTCTAGGATTTTGATGGATTCCTGTCTCATGTTGAGGTCTTTCATCCATTTTGAGTTTATCTTCGTGTATGGTGTTAGAGAATGGTCGAGTTTCATTCTTCTGTATATGGCTGTCTAATTTTCCCAGCACCATTTATTGAAGAACTGTCTTTTTTCCATTGCATATTTTTTCCTGCTTTGTCGAAGGTTATTTGACCATAGAGGTGAGGGTCCATATCTGGGCTCTCTATTCTGTTCCATTGGTCTATATGTCTGTTTTTGTGCCAGTACCATGCTGTCTTGGTGATCACTGCTTTGTAATATAGCTTGAAATCTGGCAACGTGATGCTCCCAGCTTTGTTTTTCTTTTTCAATATTTCCTTGGTGATTCGGGGTCTTTTCTGGTTCCATACAAATTTTAGGATTGTTTGTTCCAGCACTTTGAAAAATGTCATTGGAACTTTGATCGGGATGATGTTGAAGGAATAGATTGCTCTGTGTAGCATAGACATTTTAACAATGTTTATTCTTCCGATTTGTGAGCATGGAATGTTTTTCCATCTTTTTGTGTCTTCTTCAATTTCTTTTGTGAGTGTTCTGTAGTTCCTGGAGTACATATCCTTTACCTCTTTGGTTAGGTTTATTCCAAGGTATCTTACGGTTTTTGGTGCTATTGTAAATGGAATCGTTTCTCTAATTTCTCTTTCTACAGTTGCATTGTTAGTGTATAAGAAAGCAACTGATTTCTGTGCATTGATTTTGTATCCTACCACATTACTGAATTGCTGTATGAGTTCTAGTAATTTGGGGGTGGAGTCTTTTGGATTTTCCACATAAAGTATCATGTCATCTGCAAAGAGAGAGAGTTTGACTTCTTTGCCAATTTGAATGCCCTTTATTTCTTTTTGTTGTCTGATTGCTGTTGCCAGGACTTCTTGTACTTTGTTGAACAATAGTGGCAAGAGTGGGCATCCTTGACGTGTTCCTGATCTTAAGGGAAAGGTTCTCATCTTTTCCGCATTGAGGATGATATTGTCTATGAGTTTTTCATAGATGGAAACCAATGAGAATGAAAACACATTGGTCCAGAACCTATAGGATATTGCAAAGGCAGTCCTAAGGGGGAAATACATAGCTATCCAAGCTTTCTATTTCAAAAAAATAGAAAAATCCCAAATTTACCAACTAACTTTACACCTTAAAGAATACAGAAAAAGCAACAAATGATGCTTAAGCCATACATTAGAAGAAAAATAATTAAGATTACAGCAGAGATCAATGAATTAGAAACCAGAAAAACAGTAGATCAGATCAATGAAACTAGAAGCTTGTTCTTTGAAAGAATTAGTAAGATCGATAAACCACTGACCAGACTTATCCAAAAGAAAAGAGAAAGGACCTGAATTAATAAAATTATGAATGAAAGGGGAGAGATCATGAATAACACCAAGGAAATAGAAACAATTATTAGAAATTATTATCAACAATTATATGCCAATAAATTAAGCAACCTGGAAGAAATGGGTGCATTCCTGGAAACCTATAAACTACCAACACTGAAACAGGAAGAAATTAAAAACCTGAATAGGCCAATAACGAGTAATGAGATTGAAGCAGTGATCAAAAACCTCCCAAAAAACAAGAGCCTGATGGATTCCCTGGGCAATTCTACCAAACATTCAAAGAAGAAATAATACCTATTCTCCTGAATCTGTTTCAAAAAATAGAAACAGAAGGAAAGCTTCCAGACTCATTCTATGAGGCCAGCATTACCTTAATCCCCAAACCAGGCAAAGACCCCATCAAAAAGGAGAATTTCAGACCGATATCCCTGATGAATATGGATGCCAAAATTCTCAACAAAATCCTAGCTAATAGGATCCAACAGTACATTAAAAGGATCATCCACCACGACCAAGTGGGATTTATCCCCGGGATGCAAGGGTGGTTCAACATTCCCCAATCAATCAATGTGATAGAACACATTAATAAGAGGAGAGAGAACCATATGGTCCTCTCAATTGATGCAGAAAAAGCATTTGACAAAATACAGCATCCTTTCCTAATTAAAACTCTTCAGAGTATAGGGATAGAGGGAACAATTTTTGTCTTAAATTCTATTTTGTTTGATGTTAATATTGTTACTCCAGCTCTTTTCATTCCTTTTGCATGGTATATCTTTTTCCATTCTCTTTCAACCTACTTGTGTCTTTGAATCTGAAGTGTGTCTGTTGTATAAAGCATATAACTGGAACATGTTTCTTTGTTCATTTTGGCAATTTATGCCCTTTAATTGGAGAGTTTAATCTGTTTACATTTCATATAATTACTAATAAGGTAGGAATTACACGTGCCATTTTGCTGTTTTTAATATATCTTATGTCTTTTCTTTTTTTGATCCTTCAGTCCTCCATTACTCTTTTCTTTTGTGTTAATAGAGATTTTCTAGTACAGAAAATATCAGTTGTCAGTTCTTTTACTATGTATCTTAAAGGTATTTTCTTCAGTGGTTGCTTTGGGGATTACCTTTAACATCTTAATGTTAGTTTATAAAACAGTTTTCATTAATTTAAGGAATTGAAATCATACAATGTATATTATCTGACAACAATGGAATGAAACTAGAAATCAATAACAGAAGGAAATTAGGGAAATTAAACAACACACTCCAAAATAACCAATGGGTCAAAAGAAATCAGAAAAGAAATTAGAAAATACTATGAGGCTAATAAAAACAAAAATACCACTTATAAAAATGTAAATAACTTAGTAATTGTTACTTGATGATTTTGTAGAAGATTAACAAGTAAAGGCTCTTTGGTCCTGGTTTCTTTTTCTTTCTCTGTCTTTCTTTCATTCATTGGAGAAAACTGGAAATGTAGATCTTTGCCACTTCAATTTATTCTATTCTGTTTGTTTACTTCTTTTTTAGTCACTTTTGTTAATTTTTCTTTTATAACAATCAAACATTTAATCTAAAGTTTTTAATAGTTTAGAGTTGTATATAACAGCAGTCTTTAGAGTACTTATCTCTGAGGATATGACAATGTTCCTAAGGGTCTGTATCCCATGATTTTTTTTATGAGAGTTCTAGAGGAGCATAGCTTTTATCCATTCCAAATCTTATCATGGTATATTGTTCCAAGGTGTCAAAATCCCAGTGTATCAAACAAGAGATAAGTTTAAGGAGCGCCTGGGTGGCTCAGTCATTCGTCTGCCTTTGGCTCAGGTCATGATCCCAGGGTCCTGGGATCAAGCCCCGCATTGGGCTCCCTGCTCGGCAGGAGGCCTGCTTCTCCCTTTCCCACTCCCCCTGCTTGTGTTCCCTCTCTCACTGTGTCTCTCTCTGTCAAATAAATAAGATAAAATCTAAAAAAAACAAAAACAAAAAAACAAACCTTCAAAATTAAAAAGAAAAAGAGGTAAGTTTAGAATATTTGGCTCAGCAAAGTCTACTTCAATTAGGGCATACTTTTTAAATTGTTTTGTTTCTCTGAATTCTTGCTTTTTCATCCAGAGACAATTTCTTTCTGTACTTCCCATATTTTTTCTCTGTCATGCTGTAGATTTCTTTCAAATATCTGATGATTTTTACCTGGAAGTGAAGGAAAATGAAGATTGACTGGGAGCTCAGTGTGAGGGAACCATACATTGTGTTGGAGGACCCTGAATACCAGGATTAAGAAAATATCATTATGGTACTGGCACCCACAAAATACTAGCAAACTGAATTTAACAGCATAGGAAAAGGATTATACCCCACGATCATGAAGGATTTATCCCTGAGATGCAGGGATGGTTCAACATACATAAATTAATAAGTGTGATACATGTTAAGAGAAGGAAGGATAAAAATCATATAGATATCTCAGTAGTTGTAAACAAAACATTTTACATAATTCAGCATCCTTTCATGGTAAAAACTCAAACTGGGCATAGAAGAAATATACCTCAACATAATAAACAGGCCATATATAACAAGCCCACAGCATCACCCACACTAATGGCCCTGGTTTTCCCCAATGGGTCATTCAGTTTTTTTAGAACAATTTTGGCGATGGAATGGTGGCACTGATAGTAGGGTATAGTCCGTCAAAGAATCTCATGAATCTCCCTATTTTTTTTTTAAAGATTTTATTTATTTATTTGACAGAGAGAGAGAGAGAGAGAGAGAGAACACAAGCAGGGGGAGTGGGAGAGGGAAAAGCAGGCTCCCCACCAAGCAGGGAGCCTGATGTTGGGCTCCATCCAGGACCCTGGGATCATGACCTGAGCCGAAGGCATACGCTTAACGACTGAGCCACCAGGTGCCCCTTCTCAGTTTTTAAATAGGATTATTTGTGTTTTTGCTATTGAATTGTATGACTTCTTTATATATTTTGGATATTAACCCTTTACCAGATCTATGATCTGCAAATATCTTTTCCCATTCAGTAGGTTAACTTTTTATCTTGTTGCTTCCTATGTTGTGCAGAAGCTTTTTAGTTTCATATAGTGCTACTTGATATTTTTGCTTTTGTTTTTATTTTTAGTGTCAGATTCAAAAAATCATTGTCAAAACTTAGGTTAAGGAATTTACCACTTATGTTATCTTCTACAACTTTTATGATTTCAGGTATAACATTCATATCTTTAATCCATTTGAGTTAATTTTTCTATATGGTATAAGAAAGTCCGGTTTCATTCTTTTGTATGTGGCTGTCTTGTTTTTCCGCACTATTTTGAAGAGACTGTCCTTTCTCCATTATATATTCTTGGATTCTTTCTTGTAAATATATGTATGCGTTTGTTTCTGGGCTTACACTATTCTTTTCCATTGATTAATATGTCTGTTTTTATGCCAATAACTGTACTGTTTTTAATTATTATAGCTTTGTAATGGAGTTTGAAATCAGGGAGTGTGATGTCTTCAGCTTTGCTCTTTTTTCTCAAGATTGCTTTGGGAATTTGGGATGTTTTGTGATTCCATACAAATTTTAAGATTGTTTTTCTATTTCTGTGAAAAATACCATTGGAATTTTGATAAGGATTGCATTGAATCTGTAGATTGCTTTGGGTATTATGGACATTTTAACAATGTTAATTATTCCAATCCATGATCACAGAATATTTTTCAATTTTTTTTGTATCTACTTCAATTTCTTACCTTAATGTCTTGTAGTTTTCAGTATATAAGTCTTTCATCTCCTTGGTTAATTTTATTTCTAGGTATTTTATTGTTTTTGATGCAATTATAAGTGGATTGTTTCTTAGTTTCTCTTTCTGATAGTTTGTTATTAGGGTATAGAGATGCAGCAGATTTTTGTATAATGATTTTGTATCCTGTAACATTAGTTCTAATAAGTGAATTATGGTAAAATTCATAAAACATAAAATCCAACATTTTAACCATTTTAAAAGTGTACAATTTACTAGCATTTAGTATATTCACATATTGTGTAACTCACCACTATCTAGTTTCAGAACACTTTCATCTTCTAAAAGGAAACCTGTGCCAGTTGATTACTCACTTCTCATTCTCCCCTGCCCCTATCCTCTGGAAATCACTAATCATCTAATAGGGGATGTTATATTAGGGATTTGGTATCTGTATTAGTCTTCTAGCTCTGCCATAACAAAACACCCCAGAATGGGTGATTTAAACAACAGAAATTTATTTCTTACTATTCTGAAACCTGGAAGTCTAAGACCAGGGTGTCAGCAGGTTTGGTTTTTCCTGATGCCTTTCTCCTTTGATTGCAGATGGCCATCTGCATTCTTTTTTATGGATTTGCCTACTCTGTTATATAGATATGCTATATGTTTTATCCATTCACCAGTTGATGGACATTTGGGTTTTTTCTACCTTTTGGCTATTGTGAATAGTGCTGCTAGAAACATTCACGTACAAGTTTTGTTTGAACACCTGTTTTCAGTTCTTTGGATATGTACCAATGGTTGGAATTTTTGGGTTATACATTAATTCTATGCTTAAATTTTTGAGGAAACACTAAACTGTTTTCCAAAGGAACTGCACAGTTTTATATTCCCACCACCCTTCGGGCCTGAGAAAGCTCCAAAGTGAGTAGGGAGGCAGTAGAGAAGCCCCTGAGCTGATCTCTCAGTAGGCTACCAGATAGGTCAAAAACACAACAACAGTTGTTTAAGAACAAGGTTCATATTGCTCCTCTTGTCACTAGCAGGCTGCATCAGGAATCTGGGCCACCATCTTCATGGTTGCCACTTGATCTGGGAGTGGACAGTAGGGAATTTTAGGAGTGAGATAAATGCCACAGTCCTCTCTTACCAAAATTCAGTAGTTTCTTTCTTTATTAATAGAACACTTACAAAAGATGTTGTAAGTCTTTGATTAGATTCCAGAGTTCTGAAAAAGTTGATTCTGACTTTTTTTTTGGTCAGCTTATTGATTGCTTTAATGGGGGGTGAAGGTTTGGTGTTCTCTGCCATTTTTGGTAATGTCACTTGTTATTTTTTTGAAGATACTGATTTTTTTTTTTTTTTGTCAGTTTGGCTCAGCTCAAACAGAAAATTTGGTCTTTCCTATAAGAGAGCAATAGCTGAAGTTTCATTTTATTTCCTCTAGACTTATCTAGGCTGATTGTAGTTTGCCCTGTGTAAACATGGTTCAAGAGTTAGCCAGAGATTTGAGCAGAGATTATATAGAGAATTTGGGACACTTTTTTTCTGGCTCTCTTCGTCCTGGGGTGTCATTTTTTCTCCCAGATGTTGTGGTCACCTTGGAGTCTTTCCTTAACCTGTCAAGCTTGTAAGGCTGGGTGTTTCTATGTAGTTTTTAGTGTCCCACATGTCATATGTACTTGGTCCTCGGTTGTCAGCTTTTAAGTAATTTAAGAGGAGTACTTACGGTGAAGTTTCAGGCACCTTCTAATAGGGGATGTTATATTAGGGATTTGGTATCTGTATTAGTCTTCTAGCTTTGCCATAACAAAACACCCCAGAATGGGTGACTTAAACAACAGAAATTTATTTCTTACTATTCTGAAACCTGGAAGTCTAAGACCAGGGTGTCAGCAGGTTTGGTTTTTCCTGATGCCTTTCTCCTTTGATTGCAGATGGCCACCTTTTTGGTGTATTCTCACATGGCCTTTTCTCTGTACATGCATAGGAGACCCCTGACGTTTCTCCCTCTTTTTATAATGACCCAGTTTAACTGGATCAGGGCCTCACTCATATAACCTCATTGATCCTTAATTACCTCTTTAAAGGTCCTGTCTCCAAGTGCAGTCACAGGGGCGGTTAGGACTACAACATATAAATTTGGAGGGACATATTTCAGTCCATAGCAGCATCTTCTTAGTCTCATAACATAAGTGAGATCAAGGAGAGCTGTGTTTGTTCCTCTGAGGCAAGCATGTAAAATTTAAAAATAAAAAAAAGAAAAATTCAAAATCAGCTTTCCAAAGAAAACATCTGAATTGTGGTGTCACTGGCCACTCCTGGATGGCTGGGCAACAATTGAATACCAGAGCATTCTTTTATTTTCCTGCTAGTAAAAACAAAAGCTTCTCTTATAAAAGTAATTATTTGAATATTTCCAACTAATTACTGGTCCTATTTATTAATTTATTATGTTTCTAATTTTAATTCCAGTATAGTTAACATACAGTGTTATATTAGTTTCAGGTGTACAATATAGTGTATCATGTTGATTGATTTGCAAATACATATATATATATGTATATATAAAGATTTTATTTATTTGACAGAGAGAGAGAGCGCACAAGTAGGCAGAGTGGCAGGCAGAGGGAGAGGGAGAAGCAGGCTCTCCGCTGAGCAGGGAGCCTGATGCGGGGCTTGATCCCAAGACTCCGGGATCACGACCTGAGCCGAAAGCAGCCACTTAACCGACTGAGACACCCAGTTGCCCTGATTTGCAAATATTGAACCACTTTTTCATCCTGGGAATAAATCCCACTTGATGTGGTGAATGCTTTTTTTTAATGTATTGTTGAATTGGGTTTGCTAGTATTTTGTGGAGGATTTTTGCATGTGTGTTCATTAGAGATTTTGGCTTGTGGTTCTCTTTTTTTTTGTGGTATCTTTATCAGGTTTTGGTATCAGGTCATGCTGGCCTCATAGAATGAATTTGGAAATTTTCCTTCCTCTTCTATTTTTTGGAATAGTTTGAGAAGATTGGTATTACTTTTTTTTTTATTTTTTGAAATTTAAATTCAATTAATTAACAATGTTACCTATAATAATATACATTACATATATAATATATATGATATGTAATACATACATAATAGTATATACATATACATATACAATATATACATGTATAATAATTATATATATAATAATACACATAACATAATAATATATATTATTAGTTTCAGGGGTAGAGTTCAGTGATTCCTCAGTCTTATGTAATACCCAGTGCTCATTACATCACATGCCATCCTTAATGCCTATCACCCAGTTACCCCATCACTTCATCCCCCTCCCCTCCAGCAACCCTCCGTTTGTTTCCTATGATTAAAAGTCTCTTATGGTTTGTCTCCCTCTCTGATTTTGTCTTTGATAGGGATTGCATTGAATGTATAGATTGCTCTAGGTAGCATACACATTTTAACAATATTTGTTCTTCCAATCCATGAGCATCGAATGTTATTCCAATTCTTTGTGTCTTCCTCTGTTTCTTTCATGAATGTTCTATAGTTTTCTGAGTGCAGATCCTTTGCCTCTTTGGTTAGGTTTATTCTAGGTATCTTATGGTTTTTGGTGCAATGGCAAATGGGATCAACTCCTTAATTTCTCTTTCTTCTGTCTCATTGTTAGTGTATAGTAATGCAACAGATTTCTGTGCATTGATTTTATGTCCTGCCACTTTGCTGAATTCCTCTATGAGTTCTAGCAATTTTGGGGTGGAGTCTTTTGGATTTTCCACACAGAGTATCATGTCATCTGTGAAGAATGAGAGTTTGACTTCTTATCTATTTGGATGCCTTTTATTTCTTTTTGTTGTCCGATTTCTGAGGCTAGTAGGACTTCTAATACTATGTTGAATAATATAGTATGGTGAGAGTGGACATCCCTGTTGTGTTCCTGACCTTAGGGGAAAAGTTCTCAGTTTTTCCCCATTGAAAATGGTATTCACTGTGGGCTTTTCGTAGATGGCTTTTATGATGTTGAGGTATGTTCCCTCTATCCCTACACTGTGAAGATTTTTAATCAAGAAAGATGCTGTACTTTGTCAAATGCTTTTTCTTTTTCTTTTCTTCTTCTTCTTTTTTTTTTTGATAGAGACACAGCAAGAGAGGGAACACAAGCAGGGGGAGTGGGAGAGGGAGAACAGGCTTCCTGTGGAGCAGGGAGCCCGATGTGGGGCTCGATCCCAGAGCCCTGGGATCATGACCTGAGCTGAAGGCAGCCGCTTAATGACTGAGCCACCCAGGTGCCCCTCAAATGCTTTTTCTGCACCTGTTGAGAGGACCATGTGGTTCTTGTCCTTTCTTTTATTAATATAGTATATCACATTGATTGATTTGCAAATGTTGAACCACAATTTGCAAATGTTGAACCACCCTTGCATCCCAGGAATAAATCCCACTTGGTCATGGTGAATAATCCTTTTAATGTACTGTTGGATCCTATTGGCTGGTATCTTGGTGACATTTTTTGCATGCATGTTCATCAGGGATATTGGTCTGTAATTCTCCTTTTTGGTGGGGTCTTTGGTTTGGGAATCAAGGTAATGCTGGCCTCATAGAAGGAATTTGGAAGGTTTCCTTCCATTTCTAATTTTGAAACAGCTTCAGAAAAATAAGTATTAATTCTTCTGTAAATGTTTGGTAGAATTCCCCTGGGAAGTCATCCGGCCCTGGACTCTTGTTTGTTGGGAGATTTTTGATTACTGCTTCAATTTCCTTGCTGGAAGTTTCGGTTTTGGTAGTTTATACATCTCTAGGAATGCATCCGTTTCTTCCAGATTGTCTAATTTGTTGGCATATAGTTGCTCATAATATGTTCTTATAATTGTTTGTATTTCTTTGGTGTTGGTTGTGATCGCTCCTCTTTCATTCATGATTTTATATATTTGGGTCCTTTCTCTTTTCTTTTTGATAAGTCTGGCCAAGGGTTTATCAATCTTATTAATTCTTTCAAAGAACCAGCTTCTAGTTTCATTGATCTATTCTACTGTTCTTTTGGTTTCTACTTCATTGATTTCTGCTCTAATCTTTTTTATTTCTCTTCTCCTGCTGGGTTTAGGCTTTTTTGCTCTTCTTTCTCCAGCTCCTTTTGGTGTAAGGTTAGGTTGTGTATT
Source organism: Phoca vitulina (assembly GCF_004348235.1). NCBI lineage: Eukaryota > Metazoa > Chordata > Mammalia > Carnivora > Phocidae > Phoca > Phoca vitulina. The sequence continues at coordinate 61,828,055 of NW_022589711.1, read as the reverse complement.
TGAGACCTTTCTTGTTTCTTGAGAAAGGCTTGTATTGCTATATACTTACCTCTTAGGACCACCCTTGATGCGTCCCAAAGATTTTGAACAGTTGTGTTTTCATTTTCATTTGTTTCCATGAGTTTTTTAAATTCTTTTTTAATTTCCTGGTTGACCCGTTCATTCTTTAGTAGGATGCTCTTTAACCTCCATGTATTTGAGTTATTTCCAAGTTTCCTCTTGTGATTGAGTTCCAGTTTCAAAGCATTGTTGTTTGAAAATATGCTGGTGCCCCAGGTGGAACTGCACTGCCCTTGCCGGTGGTGGGGCGGCGGCAGAGGGCGGGGGGTGGGTGGCAGGCTAAGTAACTGGCTCCGGATTGCTCTATGTGGTTTTTGTTCCCTGAAGGCTTTCTGCACTGCTTTAGAGGATGCGAATGAAAATGGTGGCCTCCTAATCTCCAGCCCCAGAGCCAAAACCTTGCATCCCCCACTCTTCAGTGCACCCTCAGGGAAAAGTAGTCCTTTCACTCTTGTCTCCCTGGTCTCCATCTGCACTCTGCTCACTCAGCCTGTGACTGAACATTTCTATCTTAGGCATGTGATCCTGCTTCAAGTCTCCAATCTCTGCAGACTCCTGCAGCCTGCACCCATGCCACTCCTCCTGGGGGAGGGAGTGGGGTCTCACCACGATTCTGCCACTTGCTGGGCCCCTGCTTGGAGAGTGGTCACCTGACCTTGTTGCAGTTTGTGGTTTATAGCAACACCAAACTGAAAGCCCCCTCCTGGGCTTGCTGACTGCAGCCAGCTTCCCTGCTCTGATACCTGGGAACTCTGCCAGACTCAGGGACCACCATTCTTCCTGGGACCCCGGGTATCCTGAGACCACACTGTCCCACCTAGGATTCTGCCCTGCTTCACGACCTAAGCACCTTTCAGGCAGGGACATCCCTCACCAGAGCAGGCTTCTAAAAGTTCCAATTTTGCACTCTGCTGTTATATCACTTTCTGGTAGCCAGCTTATGGAGGCTCGCTCCCCCGATAGTTTACTTTCTGATATATTGCCTTGGATTCACTTCTCCACACCTCCTACCTTGCAGAAAGTGGTCACTTTTCTATTTGTAGAATTGCAGCATTCTTTTCTTAGATCTCTGGTTAAGTTCACAGGTGTTCAGAATAATGTGATAGCTATCTAGCTGAATTCCTGGGACCAGACAAAACTAAAGTCTCCTACTTCTCTGCCATCTTGGAAAATCTCTGGTTATTACTCTTCTTTAAATGTTTGGTAGAATTTGCCTGTGAAGCCAGCTATGTGGTCCTGGGCTTTTCTTTGTTGAGGGTTTTTTGATCACTGATTCAATTTTATTTCTGGTAATCAGTCTGCTCAAATTCTCCATTTCTTCCTGCTTCAGTTTTGGTAGGTTGTATGTTTATGGGAATTTATCTATTTCTTCCAGGTTGTCCAATTTGTTGGCCTATAATTTTCATAATATTCTCTTACAATCCTTTGTATTTCTGTGATGTTAGTTGTTATTTCTCCTCTTTCAATTCTGATTTTATTTGAGTCCTCTCTCTCTCTCTCTTTCTCTCTTTCTCTTTCAGTCTCTCTTTGTGAATCTTGCTAGAGGCTTATCAATTTTGTTGATCTTTCCAAAGAACCAGGAACCAGCTCCTGGTTTCATTGATCTGTTCTAATGTGTGTGTGTGTGGTTTTTTTTTTTTTTAGTTTCTACATTATTTATTTCTGTTCTAATTTTTATTATTTCTTTCCTTCTGCTGGTTTTGGGTTTGTTTGTTCTTCTTTTTCTAGCTCCTTTAGGTCTAAAGTCAGGTTGTTTATTTGAAATTTTTCTTGCTTGTTGAGGTAGGCCTGTATTGCTATAAACATTCCTCTTAGAACCACTTTTGCTGCATCCCAAAGATTTTGGACTGTTTTATTTGATTTTAATTTGCTTCCATTAATTTAATTTTGATTTCGTCTTTGATTTCTTGGTTGATCCATTCGTTGTTTAATAGCGTGTTGTTTAACCTCTAAGTATTTATGCTCTTTCCAGATTGTTTCTTGTGGTTGACTTCTAGTTTCACAGAGTTGTAGTTGGAAAACATGCATGGTATGACTTTGATCTTTATGAATTTGTTGAGACTTGTTTTGTGGTAATATGTGATTTATTCTGGGGTGTGTTCCATGTGCACTTGAAAAGAATGTGTATTCTGCTGTTTTAGGATGGAATTCTCTTTTTTTTTTTTTAAGATTTTATTTATTTATCTGCCAGAGAGAGACAGAAAGAGAGGGAACACAAGCAGGGGGAGTGGAAGAGGGAGAAGCAGGCTTCCCGCTGAGCAGGGAGCCCGATGTGGGGCTCGATCCCAGGACCCTGGGACCATGACCTGAGCCGAAGGCAGATGCTTAATGACTGAGCCACCCAGGCGCCCCTAGGATGGAATTTTCTAAATATATCTATTAAATCCATCTGGTCCAGTGTGTCACTCAAAGCCCCTGTTTCCTTGTTGATTTTCTGTTTGGATGATCTGTCCATTGATGTAAGTGGGGTGTTAATGTCCCCTACTATTACTGTATTACTATTGATTAGTTCCTTTATGTTTGTTATTAACTGTTTTATGTATTTGGATGCTCCCATGTTTGGTGCATAAATATTTACAATTGTTACATCTTCTTATTGGATATTCCCCTTTATTATTAGTAGTAGTATTTGTAAAATATTTTATTTTTATTTTTTTATTATTTTTTTAAAAAGATTTTATTTATTTATTTATTAGAGAATGAGCGAGAGAGAAACAGCATGAGAGGGGAGAGGGTCAGAGGGAGAAGCAGGCTCCCCACTCAGCCGGGAGCCTGATGTGGGACTCGATCCCAGGACTCTGGGATCATGACCTGAACCGAAGGCAGTCGCTTAACCAACTGAGCCACCCAGGTGCCCAAATATTTTATTTTTAAGTAATCCCTATATCCAACATGGGGCTGGAACTCACAACCCCAAGATCAAGAGTTGCATGCTCCAACAACTGAGGCAGCCAGGTGCCCTGTCCCATTTGTTATTATATAGTGTCCTTTATCTCCTGTTACAATCTTTGTTTTAAAGTCTGTTTTGTCTGATGTAAGTATTGCTATGCCCCACTTTCTTTTGACATCCATTTACATGATACGAAAGTCTCCATCCCCTCAGTTTCAATCTGCAGATGTCTTTAGGTCTGAAATGAATCCCTTTCAGCACTTTGAATATATCATTTCACTCCTTTCTGACCTATAAAGTTTCTGCTGAAAAATCTGTGAATAGCCTTATGGGGGTTTTCCTTGTATATAACTGTGTAACTTCTTTTCTTTTCTCTTGCTGCTTTAAAAAATTTTTCTTTGTCACTTTTTTTCCCCCATTTTAATTACTATGTGTCTTGGTGTGGACCTCCTTGGGTTGATTTTGTTGGGGGAATCACTGTGCCTCTTGCATCTGGATATCTGTTTCCTTCCCCAGATTGGGGAAGTTTTCAGCTATTATTTCCAAATAAATTTTCTGCCCCCTTTGCTCTCTCTTCTTCTGGAATCCCTATAATGTGAGTTTATTATGCTTGATGGAGTCACAGAGTTCCCTAAGTCTATTCTCATTTTGCAAAATTTTTTTTTTCTCATTTGTTAAGCTTGATTACTTTCCATTACTCTGTCTTCCAGGTCATTAGTTGGTTCTTCTGCTTCATCTACCCTGCTATTTATTCCATTTACTGTATTTTTAATTTCATTTATTGTGTTCATCTCTGGTAATTTTTAAAATTTCTTTGTTAATGGTCTCACTGATGTCCTCCACCCGTTTCTCAAGTCCAGTGAGTATATTTATGACCATTACTTTAAATTCTCTATCAACATATTACTCATATCTGTTTTGCTTAGGTCCTTGCTGTGGTTTTGTCCTGTTCTTCCATATGGGACATATTCCTCTGTCTCCTCATTTTGTCTAACTCTCTGTGTCTATTTCTGGTAGGAAATTCAGTTACATCTCCTGCTCTTGAAGGTAATGGCTTTATGAAGAAGAGGCCCTGTAGTGTCCTGCAGCGCAGTGTCTCCTGTTCCCTAGGACCTGGCGCCTCAGGTGCCTGTCTCCTATATATTTGCTGTGTGTGTATTGCGATTGTGTTCTGGCTGCTTTTTCCTTCAGTCCAGTTGTCTGCAAGGCTCTCTTTGCCTTTTATAGCCATGGTTGGTCCCCGGCTGTATGGGGCATGTTTTAACAGTTCTGGTCTGCTTATGAAATGAGCAGCCACCTCTGGAACCAATGCCCCAGGTTGGAGATGCCATGTTGGTGGGGTTTGTGGCAGTCTTCTGGGTGAGGGGACCTGCAGCACCAGGACTGAGGCAAGCATGACTGAAATGGGCAGATCCACTGAAGCATGTAGGGGCAGGGTTGGTGTAAGCAAGTTAGGGAGGGAATCTTGGTGTGGTGCTGGTCCCTGCAAGTGGTTGCATGTTTATGCTGTGGGGTAGGGGAGGGAAATGGCACCGGCCAGCTTCTTTGCTCCTGGATGGGTCTCTCTGGGATCTCTGCCTCTCAGTCCATGCTCTGAAATGAGTGAATACCTCACTCCCATGTACCCCAGGCATTTTTCAAACTGGGGCTTCTATGCCATAACTCTGCTGTCTCTTTTAGTGTGTGAACTCAGCTTCCTAATGCTGTCTGGGCTCTCCCAGTGTTGAGCCCACTGATTTTTAAAATTCCAGGCTTTAAGTTCTGCTGGTTTTAAGAACTCATGAAATTTTGGCCCTCTTGCTATTTTAAAGCCAAATGCTATGGGGATTTGTCTTTTCCATGTGGGCTCCCTGGTATGATAGTCTATTTCTCACCCTTCTTGGCTTCCTCCTGACCCTGGATGACCACAGTCCGTTTTTCTCCCAAACCACATCTCCACCCTTCCTACCTTCTTAGATGTGCCCTCTTCTCTACCTTTAATTGTGGAGTTTTTTTTCTGCCAGTCTTCAGGTTGTTTTCTGGGTTATTTACAGTGATGTGAGTGTTATTTAGTTGTATTCATGGGCCAAAGCAAGCTTAGTATACTATTCTGCCATCTTCCTAGCCTCCCATGAGTCCTCTTTAAAAGCAAAGAAGAGATAATAAAAGTTAAAGTTCACAGATACTTTTTCCTCTCTCCCTAAGTAGAACAAATAAAAGCGCTGTTAGCAATGCAGAATCCAGAATGCTTAGGAGTTATTTTATAAGGAGAATTTAAATTGTTCTATAAATATCAATTTCCTTTTAGATGATGCTTCTGGATGCACATAGTGCCTCAGTTGGAGAATGTTCTTTGAACACAAATATTTCAGACAGTGGTATGAGTAGTGTCATGTTGTGGCTGGTATATATAGTTATATAAATATTTTCAGAATGGGAGTATACTCTTGACTTACCAGTCCATGGTCACTAAATTCATAGCAAGATGCAACCTGAACTATCCATTGGTCCTCTTTCTAAGAAACTGGCTTCCACAAGATGGTAACCAGGAACTCACCTTTAATACAAAATTCTAGGCCTGCTTCAAAGATTTGGGAGTACGCCGAAGGGGGCCTTGTTGGTTCACTTTTGTATCAAGTCATAGAGATCATATTTCTTTAGCCAAATACTGAGACTCATGATTCTGATAATGGGATACAAAAATTGAGATTGAGACCATTCCAGCAAATCTAGGATATATGATACAGTATGTGGTCTTTTATAAGGACAGGCCTAAAATGCCTGGCAAAGAAAACCAGGGTGTCTACTGACTAAATTGTTGCTAAAGAGAAACCCCTATGAGAATGAGTTGATGCTGGGTTTTCTGTAAGTCTTCAGAACAACTTCAGCAAGAAACCAGAGGATTCTGGTTCAATTAGGACCTTAATGAATGGAAATGATTATAATATCCATGGGATGTCCACAACTTCCAGTGGACTTTCTGGAACTCATGGCCAGTATGGACTTTGTTTTTCATCCTGTTTGCTAAAGCCTTTTAAGCAAACTAAATGAATCTTTCTTTTGATTATGTTTCTAACTGAATTACCATCTGCTATTTGGAAATCGTAATTAGTTTTGAAATTTACATTTAAATATAAATTGTGCACTATCACACTGATTGGTCTGAGTCTAGGATAAGGAGAAAAGAATTATTCTTATAGTTTGGTCTTATTATTCACTCCAATGCTTCATCTATTACATGGAATCCCAAATGTATCTTAAAAACCCTGATTGGTATATAGAGGCTTCAAATGCTTATTATTCTTTCCTCAGCTTCTCATATTTTCAGCATCTCTCATTCATTTAAGACGCAGTTTTAATTTCCATGGCCACTGTGGCTTTTCTGTGCTCTCTTAAAGGAAAACTGCCAAGGTTGATAGGCTCAAATTTGACTTGTCTTTCTAAGTGCATTTATACATTGCCAGGATCGTCCTGCTTTTGTACATGCTTTTGATTTTAATGGTTGATGCACTGCCAGTTGACTCAAGGACCAAGCAATTACAATAATGTCAGCCCTCAAATCTGATTGTATAAATCCAGAACAGTATGCTGCTTTTCTTTGTACTTGAAAGAATGTAACAAGAACAGGGCCCAGGAATCAATTTAAGAACAATAGCCTGTTGAGTTAAAGCATCATTATCATTAAGAGGCATTTTTACAATGCTTGGCATTTTTCAGTAGATGCAATGATTAGATCTAGATTCCTAGCCCACTGCTACCATGACTTATTAGGTGACCTTGGGCAAGTCATTCTAATGCCTCTGAGCTTCCTCATTGGTAAAATAAGGGGTTGGACTGGATATTTTACCAGGGTATTTTAGATTCTTAAATTTATGATTAATAAAATTATTCTGCTGAATACTTTTTAAGTTAATCCCACTTTTATGAATGAAAATGGAACCACAACCACAGTGGTATTAGAACTCAGGGTTATATAATAAGGCTTTTATGAAATTGATTTGAATTCCTAATTTTTGATCCACACTTACACTGCTTTATTGGTTTTAAAACTTGAGTAATATAAAGACAACTTTTAGAGGAAAGAATATTTTAGACTTATGTTGACATAAATTATTTATTGTAAAATATGTAAATTTGTAAGAACATAAAATTAGGCATACATTTGTTATGCTTGTAACTTCTATGGAATTGAAAGGAATCAATAAATCAAGCATAAACAATCCTAAAAATTTAATTACATAAATTGGATGATTTTTTTTTTTTCCTGAAACCAAATCATCTTTTGAAAGTTGTGTTTGATCCTGTCTGTTATGGGGTGGGTTTCTTTGAATTTGGCATTTCTAATTCATAGTGCCATGTCATGACTCAGCTGTTTAACCAATTTCTTTTATTTATTTGCACAGCAAACTGGGGTATTATTTGACCTCAACTAAGTACAAACATATAATTTACTTACTTAATCTACCTTTCCCTTTTTCTCTTGTAGCTTTTAACAATAGAAGCAGGACAACTTAGTGCCAGTGTGAATGTGACACAAACATGGGCACTGAAGTCATGTGGCAGGAATTACGAGTTTATTTGTTCATTAGTAATTCATATGCCAGATACTTCTATGTTTCAGGCCCTGCTTTAGGCACTGGGGATATAGTAGTGAATAAAAAAGAAAAAGGCTCTGCCCTCAGAGAGCTTATGTTCTATTAGGAGTCATCAAGATTGATTTGGAATATTAATTTTAGATTATTATAAAATGGACATGAAAATATTCCTATAAGGAACTTGTTGACCATTGGAAATAAGTCTATGGCACATCTCGAAGAGGTCATTGGATCCATATTTGAGAAAGATTGCTCTCTTTAGTTTCTTCCTTTTGCATTATGAACTTCCTAACTTTTGTAATATATTTGAAAGTAGACAAGTTTATCAAGTTCTTAACTTTTAATAGAATTTTAATTGCAAGGAGTTGCAGGCTGGGCCATCCTGACCAGTGAACTAAGTTAAGGCAGTATGGCAACATGGAAAGAGCATTTGTTCAGGGATGAGAAGACTGGGATTTTTGCCTTATTCTGACATTAGCAGATTGTTGTGACCTTGAGGAGGGCATTTAATCTCTCTGAACCTCAGTTTCCTCATCTGCAAAATTGCAAGGGAGCCCTGGTGATTCATTCTTTCCTTTTTTGGGACCTATAACCCTTTGAGAACCCATATCCTTTCTAAATGGCTATGCACACAAAATTTTGCTTCTAAGTTCAGAAGATTTATAAATTCCCACCACTCAGAGGTAATCACTATTCATGTTTTGTTGTAAATGAATTTTTTTCTTTTTTTTTTTTTAAAGATTTTATTTATTTATTTGACAGAGAGAGACACAGCGAGAGAGGGAACACAAGCAGGAGGAGTGGGAGAGGGAGAAGCAGGCTTCCCGCTGAGCAGGGAGCCCGATGCGGGGCTCGATCCCAGGACCCTGGGATCATGACCTGAGCCGAAGGCAGACGCTTAACGACTGAGCCACCCAGGCGCCCCAATTTTTTTTATTCTTTTAGTTACTCTTTCCCCCATCTTAACAAGGTATTGGGGAAATCTTTCCATGTAAAAAACCAGTCTTTTTCAACATAATTTTAATAGATGTACCATAATATATTTGAGCAGTGGCTTATTGCTGGACATCATAGGAGATGCCTGTGTCTATTGCCTAGTATCACTTCTCCCTCTTAGTGGTAATTGTATTCCATATTTCTTTGGTAAGCTCCCACTACCTAATTTTTAGCCATATGTTTTGGGTGAGATTGTTCTAGCAAAGCCATATGATCAGGGTGGATATGTAGTCAAGTTATGATTCGGCTAGTATGATGTAAGAGGACATTGGTTAGAACTTCTGGGAAAAAGATTTTCATAATCTGTGTTTGGTAGTGTTCAAATGATGACCATTAGGTGGTCCAGTTAGAAGATGAAACTGACCTTCAGAATAAGTAGACTCAAAGGATGGGTGCTGATGACATTGTTGGAACCTGAAGATAGCCCTAAAATCTGCCTCCTTTGGAGATTTTTCAGTTATAAGAGCCAGTAAATTTTCTTTTTGTTTAAACCCTTTTAAGTTGAGTTCTTGGTCACTTGTGAACCTAAAACACTCTAAATACAGGCATTTAGATTATTTTCAAGATATTGGCTCTTTATAAATAATGCTGTAGTAAATAGCCTCACATTGTTAACTCTTTGAATATCTTTAATTATTTCTTCAGTGTTAATTCCTAAAAGCAGAAGTCATGTTAATTTTTCAGCATGATTGTTGGGTTCTGTTTTCTGAATCATGTATGGCAGTACTGATTCAGTTAAAAATTGATATAAATTGAATGGTTAATTGCCTTAAATCAGTGGAAGTGTAACATTTTTTTCTTTCTGACCCAGGAACCAATCCGCTATCATGCATTGCACTTTGTTGTTATGCTTCTGTAATCTCCTGTTAAAAAGAGCTTTTTGTTCTTTCTTTACTCATTTATTCATTCATTCGCTCCTCCATTCACTTATATTTACTATCAGTATGTACTCTTCCATTCTTCTTTTCTTAAATGGATTATAATTCTTTATCATTTTTTTAAATAAACTTTTTATTTTGAAATAATTTAGGTATATAGAAAAATTATAAAGATAGTATAGGGAGAGTTCTGGGGTGGCTCAGTTGGTTGAGTCCAGCTCTTGATTTTGGCTCAGGTCATGCATGACCTCAGGGTTGTGAGATTGAGCCCCGTGATGGGCTCCACGCTCAGCAGGGAGTCTGCTTGAGATTCCCTCTCCCTCTGCCCCTCCCCCTGCTCGTAAGCTCTCTCTTTCTTTCTCTCTCTCAAATAAATAAATAAATCTTTAAAAAAAGAAATACAGGGAGAGTTTCTGTATAACCCTCTCACAGTTTCACCTAATGTTAATATCTTACATGAGCATGATATATTTATCAAAACTAAGAAAAAAACTAAGAAACTTAACTTTGGAACATGCTATTCGCTAGATTAGAGACTTTATTTGCCTTCCACAAGTTTTTCCACTAATATTCCTTTTCTGTTTCAGCATTCAGTCCAGAATACCACAGTTCATTTATTTATTGATTGATTTTTTGAAGATTTATCTGCCAGAGAGAGAGAGAGAGAGCACAAGCGAGAGGGAGGTAGAGGGAGAAGCACGCTCCCTACTGAGCAGGGAGCCCAATGCGGGGCTTGATGCAGGGCTCGATCCCAGGACTCTGAGATCATGACCCGAGCTGAAGGCAGACGCTTAACTGACTGAGCCACCCAGGCATCCCCAGAATACCACAGTTCATTTAGTCTATATGGTTCCTTAGTTTCCTCAGATCTGTGATGGTTTCTCAGTCTTCTCGTTTTCATAACCTTGGTAGTTTTGAAGATTACTGGTCAGGTATTTTGTAGATACCCCCTTACTTTGGGTTTGTTCAATATTTTCTCATTATTAGACTGGGGTTATGGGTTTTGTGGAAGAATACTACAGGGGTGAGATACTCTTCTCATTGCATTTTATTAGGTGGTACATGATATTAACCTGCTTTATCACTGAAGATTTTAACTTTGATCACTTGCTTAAGATAGTGTCTGCCAGATTTCTTTTGAAAATTTCTATTTTTCCATTTCCTTTCTCTAGTTTTTGGAAGTTAGACACTATTCTTTGAAAGGTATCCTACACTGAAAGGGATTTAAATTAAGCTCTACTTCTCAAAGTGGGGGATATCTACATATATTGTTTAGACTTCATCTGTAAGGAAATTTGTCCCTTTGCTCCCATTTATTTATTTATCAATCATTTATATCAGTATTAACTCATGCCTATTTATTTTATACTTTGTGTTAAATTCAGTACTACACTATTAATTTTGTTGCTCAAATTGTTCCTGTTTCAGCCATTTATAGTTCTTTCAGTTTGGCTTCTGAGTTTTTTTACATGTTCCTCCCTAGCCCAGCACTTTCTTACTTTTGGGGCATCACAAATATGACTCAGCACTGAAAAAACAAACAATCCAACTGAAAAATGGATAGAGGACCTGAACAGACATTTTTCCAAAGAAGACATACAGGTAGTCAAAGACACATGAAAAGATGCTCGACACTATTAATCATTAGGGAAATGAAAATCAAAACCACAATGAGGTATCACCTCACACCTATTAGAATGGCTAAGATTAAAAGTACAAGAAACAAGTGTTGGTGAGCATATGGAGAAAAGGAATCCTCATTCACTGTTGGTGGGAATATAAATTGGTGCTGCCACTTGGAAAACAGTATGGAGGTTTCTCAAAAAATTAAAGATAGAAATAGTGTATGATCCAATAATTTCACTATTGGGTATTTACCTAGAGAAAACAACACTAACTTGAAAAGATTTATGCACTCCTATGTTTATTGCAGCATTATTTGCAGTAGCCAAAACATGGAAGCAACCTAAGTGTCCATCAATAGATGAGCGGATAAAAAAATGTTGTGTGTGTGTGTGTGTGTATACACACACACACACACACACACACTACATAATATTAAACAGCCATAAAAAAGGATGAGATCAAGACATCATGGATGGACCTAGCGGTTATTATGCTAAGTGAAATAAGTCAGATTGACAAAGACAAATACCATATGATTCCACTCATAAATGAAATCTTAAAAAAATGAATAAAAAAACAGAAAGCAGACTCAGGACAATAAATACAGAGAATAAACTGATGCTTGCCAGAGGGGAGGGAGATGGGGGGTTGGGCAAAATGGGTGAAGGAGAGTGGGAGATTTAGGCCTCCAGTTAAAAAGCAGAACATAAGGAATACAGTTGGTGATATTGTAATAGTGATGTAAGGGGACAGATGGTAGTTATACTTGTGGTGAACATAGTGTAATGTATAAAGTTGTCAAATCACTAAGTTGTACACCTGAAACTAATGTAACATTGTGTGTCAACTATACTCAAATAAAATGCTCCAGGCTAATTTTCTAATTTCCTTCTCTATCCCTAGAATTAGCTATTTCTCCAAATATTATTTTTTATTTTAAAATTTTCTAAGATTTTCCCAATGAGAACCTTTTTAAGCTCGCTTCTTGGTTATTTTAACATGTCCCATCAATTTTTGAATCATATCATGAATGGCCCAGTATATTGTCACATATTCAAATACCAATACTAATAATATTACTACTACTAAAAATAACAAAGAAATAATGAACATTTATTGAATATTTCCTATATTCAGACATGTTTCAAGTGTTTATGTGTATTAATAGATTTAAGCTTATTTTATTTTAAAATTCCATAAGTAGGTACAATTATTATTCCCATTTTACAAATTAGAAAAGTGAGTCACAGAGGAGACAAATAAATTACCCAGGGTCACACACCTACTAAGAGGCTGAGCTAGAGTAAAATACTCAAGTACTGGTTTAAGTATCTGAAATTATTTCAGCTCAGTGAGGATATATAGTACATTGCAGATATATGTAGCTTCATATAGAGAAATAAGGTCACAAAATAAATTTATTTCCAAGATATTATTTGTTCCAAAACTTCCCTCCTCGGGGCACCTGGGTGGTTTAGTTGGTTAAGCATCTGCCTTCAGCTCAGGTCATGATCCCAGAGTCCTGGGATTGAGCCCCGCATTAGGGCTCCCTATTCATCAGGGAGCCTGCTTCTCCCTTTCCCTCTGCTGCTCCCCTTGCTTGTGCTCTCTTGCTGTTTCTCTGTCAAATAAATAAATAAAATCTCAAAAGAAAAATAAAATTCTCTCATGAATGAGCGATGGCTATGGGTGCTTCCTGTGGTTGGGTCAGACTCTGAAGTTGTATGCAAGAAGGTTGAATATGGTTATTGGCTTTCAGAACGTGGAGCCAAGGGAGCTCTGAAATGCAAAGTTCAGGGTGTGGTGGACATTGTGGTTGCTTCTTCAACATCTGTTCCTCCTCTTGGTCACCTGATTTTCATTTGACTATCTACTCCTCTTTGACTCAGCCCATGTGTTTGTGGGAATTTCACTTCACTCCTGTCTCTTGGAGAGGGGTTGTACAAGTAGCAACATAATCCTGTCAACTGGTCAAAATTTTGGTTCAGAAGTGACGCATGGACTGATTTGGACCAGAGATACTGGAAAAAATATTTTCTGGCAACATCTAAGAAAGAATCTTTATCTTTCTCATCTTCTGGGCTGTTTTATTCAGATAAGAAGCTTGGAAGTGCTACAGCCATATTGCTACAATGTGTGAAGCTGGCTTTAGGATAGAGCTGATATCATGCAAGAGAAAGCAAAGAAAGAGCGAGAGTAGATCTTAAGTGTTCACACCACACCAAAACTGAAAAACAAATGGTAACTATGTGAGGTGATTGATGGGTAAATTAGCTTGACTGTGGTAATCATTACATGATATATACATATATCAAACTACTACATTGTACACCTTAAATATATACAATTTTTGTTAATTATACCTCAGTGAAGTTGGAAATAAAAGAGTGGGGACGTCTTTTAGTCACTGAATCAAGTGACTCAGAATCTTGACCCACCACCCGATTTCTGACCCACCACACAAACACTCTGTTTTATGAAAGTTAATTTGAGTTGGATTTTATGTCATTGTAATGTAATGCATGCCATCTGATACAAGCAGTAAGGAAAGAACTTTGGCTAGAAAAATAGGTCAAAAGGTACATCGGTTTGAAAGAATTGATCTGAGAAGCGGAGACTAGGAATATAGCATGGGACAGAAACTAGAGACATTAAGATAAAGTCAGGAGAGTTTAGAATGTTGGACAGGAGGGAGAAGAGATAGAAGAAATTATTTGAATTGAGGGACTGTTTTTGCAGGCGAGAGGAAAAAACTAAGGAGACCAAGGTGGATCAGAGCTTCTGGATGCTTGCATTACACATAGATTGCGCTGGAGAAGGGGTCAAGAAAAGTACCTTAATATCATCAACTTTGGCTTTGACAACCAGATTTCAGTTGAATGCAGACCACAGAATGTGAAGGCTGACTTGTTTTTTTTTTGTTGTTGTTGTTGTTTGTTGTTTTTATAATTTTTATTTTTAAGTCGTGTTTACACCCA